>NW_016107799.1:1308642-1404035 GCF_001604975.1 Cebus imitator
TTTTGAGATAGAGTCTCACTCTGTAGCCCTGGCTGGAGTGCAATGGCACCATTGCGACTGGCTGCAACCTCCACCTTCTGGGTTCAAGTGATTCTTGTGTCTCAACCTCCTGAGTAGCTGGGATTACAGGCGAGTGCCACCATGCCCAGATAATTTTTGTATTTTTAGTAGAGATGGGGTTTTACCATGTTGGTCAGGCTGGTCTAAAACTCCAGACCTCAAGTAATCCACCCTCCTCAGCCTCCCAAAGTGCTGGGATTACAGGTGTGAGCCACTGTGCTGGCTAAACATCCACAGATAACTTTTGACTCCCCTAGAACTTAATTACTAATACCCAACTGCTGACTGAAATCCTTACTGATAATATAAACAGTTGATTAACACATATTTGTATATTATATGTGTTATACACTGAATTCTTACAATAAAATGAGCTAGAAGAAAAAAATGTTATTAAGAAAATCATAAGGAAGAGAAATATATTTACTGTTCATTAAGTGCAGGTTAATGATTATAAAGTCATCTTCACTCAGTACTGCCTGAGGAGGAGGAAGAGGAGGGATTGATCTTATTGTCTGAGGAGTGGCAGAAGAAGAAGAAAATTTATATATAAGTGGACCCATGCAGTTCGAACCCATGTTGTTAATTTTTGAATTTTTTGTAGAAACAGGATTTTGCCATGTTGCCCAGGCTGGTCTCAAACTTCTGGGCTCGGCCTCCCAAAGTGCTGGGATTACAGGCATGGGCTGCTGCACCCAGCCTGTTAAAAATTTTAAGAAATGAAACCAGGAGCTGGAATATAATTTTCCTTGTTTGCCCCAAAGCAAACACCGCCATATTGAAATTTTGGGAAGGGTTCTTTAAGCTATAGAAGGTGAAGAAAGCGGCTATAAAAAGCCGCTTATGTCTCTGAATGTTCCACAGAAACTGAACCCTGAGGATACTATTTTCCCCTAGGGTTACAGCAAAGATGCACCCCCTTCCTTTCTTACTCTTGTGTATACATGTATTTGTCGGAGTCTGGAAAAACTGCCTGACCACTCAACAACTTTTCTGTGCAGAATAATGCTTGAGTCCTTGATTTTTCTGATAAAGAAAAAAGTGAAATTTGATTGTTTAACATCCTTCCTGAAATGTGCCCTGAAAAATATCATTACTGAATTTGTATAAATAATAAACACATTTATAGAACTAACTAATGTCAAACAGAGGAAGAATAAAGAGAGATAAGAGATACAGTAGAAACTTACAGTGAAAATGAGGGTAAAATTAAAGAGAATGTGAGAAGACAAATGAAATGAAGGACCCATTTTGGAGTGTTTCAGAAGGGGTGGTTTTTTGACAAGTAGTGGAAAGGTTTTCAGAGGGAGGACTGGCAGGTGATGCATACTGAAGAAGCAAAATCGCTAGGAGAAACAGGCACACTCAGGGTTTAGGGAGTAGAGCAAATTTATGAAGTGTATTAAAATTAGGAAGTGCCATGTGAAGCTTCTGCCTGCGATGAATGGATTATCAAATGCAGTCTGTTATCCCGCATGGAGACAGCCTATAAAGTTCCTTAGCCAGGGAAAATATAGTTTTAATCAGTCACACAAAACAATTTTCCTCATGTATCTAGTAATAAAAAGCTTTGTCACTGTGATGGATGAGAAAAGTACAGTGTATGTAACACTTTAGAATATTGGAAAACTTTTACATGCCGTTTACTTACTACTCATTTTCTTATAGGTTCCCCATAGAAATGGACATAATTCTGCTAAATTTCTAGATGAGAAGGATGATGTCTTTTCCCAAGAGAGAATTTTAATAAGGGCTAGATGTACCTCAGTCATGGCATTGTGTCTTAACTTTGTGGTGGTATATCTAGGAAGTTTTTTTGTGCAAATTCCAAAGGTCTTAAAGTCTCCAACACAGGTTTGATCTTGAGGGTGAGCCCTGTGGTCCCCTCCCTGCTTCCTAATGTGGAAAGGAACAGCAGAGGAGGAATCTGAAAACAGAACTTCTGCAGAAAATATTAAGTAAAATCAGTACTGTCTTACTGTCTTATATTTTGCAGTCTTCTACCTGCCCCTCTCCTTCTACTGTAATACAAATATTAAAGGTAAAACCATATTAATGGAATGTTTGCCTCATATGAAAAAATTTTCTACTTCATTGGCTAGAAACTAGTCTTTCACTGGGAAATTTTGTATGCATAGCTACTTTGTTAGGTGAAATAATCCTTGTCAGACAAATATCAACTATTTTGAGAGAAATTTAAAATTTAGACTCTTTTTCTGGACCAATGTTAATCTTATCTGAGACTATAGTCTGCTGAAGCTGAATTTTAATAAAAATGCATTGTGTTTAGGTGCTGCTATAGAGTGAGAATTTGCCCTCCCCCCAGAATTTATATGTTGAAACCTAATCCCTGTTTGATGATGTTTGAAGCCAGAGCCATTTAGAGGTGATTAGTCATGAAGGTGAAGCCCTTATGGATGGGAATAACTCCCTTATCAAATAAGTCCCAGAAAGCTCCTTCACCTCTTCTGCTATGTGAGAACACAGCAAGAAGACCGCCATCTATGAATCAGAGACCAGGCCCTCACCAGATACTAAATCTGCTGGCCCCTTTGTGTTGGACTTCCAAACCTCCAGAACTGTGAGAAATCAATTTCTTTGGTTATAAGACACCCAGTCTATGATATTTCATTATAACAGCCTGAATGGACTGAGATAGGTGTCAAACCACACTGGCAGCTCTTTGCATTCATTGATGTGACAGGGGAGACTGTTTTCCAGCCTTCCTTGAAAACCCACAGATAAGCACTAGTTTGGTTTTTTAATTTATGGAGTTAAATATGCGTCTTTCTCTACTGTTTAAAAATTTTAAAGTAATTTCCAGTCATCAGTTCAAAATCCTGATAGGAGCCTTCCTTAATGGAGCAGAACAGCAATGAGCTTGAGTCTGGGAGTCCAGCACACCAAGATTTGAGGCTACTTCATTTCTATACCACAGATAGCTATGTGGACTTGTACAAATTATTTCACTTCTCAGAGCCTAGGTTTCCTCATGTGTAAAATGGGGATGATGATAAGGATGTCTACTTGTGAGTATTGTTATAAGAATTACATTAGATAACATACAAACACACTAACCGTGGTACCTGGTCTGTAGTGATCACCATATATATTATCTATGTAATACTTTTATTATTATCATTGTTGTTATTGCTTGGGTAATCAAGGGCCTATTCAGTATCTTTGGTGCTGCATTTTTTTTAGTATTTTTGCTTCTTGCAAAATTGCAATATTTATAACATTTTTGTTTGTAGATGGGGCCATTCTGTCAATGGAAGTAAAATAAATCATTTGGCTTTGATCATGAACTTTTCTCCTTCTAAATTAAGGTAAGACAAATGAGTATGACAGGTTGAGGAATTGACCTCATTTAGATTTTATCATTCTGGGTAAGAATGATTCAGTGTGCTTCATTGCTCATCAGGCCACCCAAGAAGACTGCACCATGACTAGTTGCAATGACAGGTGCCTATCACAGTTGAGACACTGTACTGAAAGCAAAGGTAAAAGAAGCACACAGTGAAGTTACTGAAGGTGTGGGTTTTGGTGCTACAGAGACTCAGTCATGATCTGCCCCCCACAGATGGTGTGGTCTTGGGCAAGTTGCTAAACTTCTTTGACTTCAGTTTTAATATCTTAAGAGTGGGGATGATAACAGAAGATACTGCACATGACTTTTTTCAGGATTTAGAGAGACAGTTTGTATGAAGTGCTTAACAGAATGATGGGAATATGGTAAGTGCTCAATGCGCAGTACCAGTCAAAGGAATAACCACTACAGCAGCAGCAGCAATGATGATGGCTCATAGGAAAGAGGGGGATGACAGAGGAGCTGAGGAGTAGACATTCAGATAGGATTGGAATGGCGCAGAAGGAAAGAAAGGGTGCCATAGACATGATGGCGACTGAAGCTAGAATTTGTAAAGTAAAAGGAAGGCAGTAGTAGAAGTTTCCAGTAGAAGGTAATATTGTTAAATTTCTGAGCACTTTATATGCTAGGCTTAGGAGGTAAACCTTAATGTTTAAGCTCATTTTAACTTTAACCATAAAGATCATCATTCTGAACCCCATCTCTTGGCTTTCTGAATCTGTAAATCTGAGGTAGGGTATAGGGATCTGCATTTTGTTTTTTACTTGAGACAGAGTTTCACTCCTGTCACCCAGGCTGGAGTGCAGTGGCACAATCTCAGTTCACTGCAACCTCCGCCTCCCAGGTTCAAGTGATTCTCTCACTGCAGCCTCCCGAGCAGTTGGCACTACTGGTGCATGCCACTGCACCTGGATAATTTTTGTAAACACAGGGTTTTCCATGTTGCCTGGGCTGTTCTTGAACTCCTAAGCCCAAGTGATCCACCCTCCTCAGCCTCTCAAAGTGCTAAGATTACAGGTATGAGCCACCGCAACTGGCCTGGAAAGTTCTGTTGAAGATGGGTACAGATAGTTTATAGTTTACAATTTAAGGAACACTGCATTAAGAAATGGTAGATTGTTGTGCTAAACGAGGGAGGAGAAATTGGCTTCATAATTATGAACTCTGCCTCACAGATCTTCTTAAAACTGTATCCTTGGTCTGAAGGACATTTTAAGGAATAGCTGTAGTACTGATTTACAAGAAATCCAAATGATGACTAACCTATACAAACATATTTTCTAGCTATAAGTGCCAGCAAATAAGGTTTATCTGAGGGAGAAATTTGAATCTCAGGATTAAAATCTCTACTTAAATGTTGTTACTGAGGTACAATGACAACCAATATGTGGTTTTTGATACCTCAAATAATTTGAAATCTAGTGAGTTGATTACGTGTGATTATAAGTAAGGAGCACTATGTTAGATCTCAGATTAGAATGTTTGGGTTTGAATTCCAGTTGAACAACCCATGAGCTCCAAGCTGAGACAGCTGATCTAACCATCCTCAGCCTCAGCTTCCTCATGTGTTAGAGGAAAGCAAGAATTCCTGCTGTGTGCAGGGGCCTCACTGAGGCATTGTAAATAATAGTACTAAAGTAGGATTATAAAGCTCTGTATGCATTTCAGTTAATGAAATTCCTCTAGTGCCATGAAAAAGGAACAAAATGTAGTGAGGAGTCAAAGTGAAGAGGAAACCAAAACCTGGAACTGGGGACAGGAAATCAACATCTTTATGGTGGCAGCAATATCTGAGTGGGTCTTGGAGAGTGGATCCCATGTGATAGGAGTTGATAGGATGATATGAAAGGGGGCATTCAGGGTAGTTGGGGGGAACAGTATGAACAAACAGTTGAAGCCCCAAATATGTAGGAGCCTTGAAGGTTACTGGGGGTGAGGATAGTTTAGCTCTACTAGAATAATAGGTAAAATAAGTTAAAAGTTTGAGGGAAACAGGGAAGGTGCTAAAATCCTGATTTCAGTGTATAATGAGGTACATGCTGCTCTTCCCTCTCACACTCTATATACATTCCCTTCCCTCTCACTGTGTGTATTGGCATATGACATTCCTTCTTTCAGCCACATACGTCATTAAACATAGGACCATTTATTTCTTTGAGCATAGCATTTTCCTTATGGTGTGAAAAACAAGTACACTACAGCAGTAGATGCTGTCATATGCAGGGTGACCACTTGTCCTAGTTTGCTGGGGACTGAGGGGTTTCTTGGGACATGGAACTTTCAGTGTTAAAACTGAGACAGTCAGTTGCAGGCATACTTGTGTGGTTGGTCAGTCTAATACCCACACACAACACATGTCCAAAAACCCTATAATGAATCCAGTAGGATACTTGCTATTAAAAATTTACTTCTGATTATAGAGTGTGGCATATTTGATTTGGAAGATTTTGAATATCAGGTCAAGGAGATTCTATTTTATTCTTTAGGAACCATGGTGCATGATACCTCTAAATGTTTTTAAGCTTTGGAGTGATGTCATTACAGCTATGTGCTAAAATATTGATTTGGCAGCAGTGTGTATGGTGGAATTATAGTAAGAGAAAAGCTTCTTACATTTGGTGTAAGTCTCCTGGAAAATCTCAGATGAGATAATTAATGTACTATTTGTAGGCTCTGAGGCAGGCAGAGTGATCTTTTCGGAGACGACAAGAAAATGACTTTAATATGCTATTGTCCAATTGTCAAATTTGGGTGTTTTGTGTAAGAAGACTTACAACACTGAAGAAGTAAGATGATTAATTTGGATAGAGCATTTTGGAGCAGAAAATAGAGGAAGAAATATGTTTTACTTTTATACTAGTAATGGAAATCAACCTTGCCTCTTATTTGGTGTCTCTGCGGCAAATCGGTTGTTATTTTGCAAAAATCTTGATAACAAGTTAAAATGATTTTCCACTATCTAAGGTTGATTGTTCCCCAGAAGTAGAGCCTAAGACAAGGATGTGAATGCAAGTACTTTATTTGGCAGGTGATTCCAGCAGGGAAAGTGAGCACAGTAAAAGAGTGAAGCTCAGACAGATAACATCAAACAGTTTATTGCAATGGGTATATAGAGCTCAATCCTTCTGGGAACAGTGAACATCAATATAGCATATGCCTTGGAGTTATCCTACATGAATGTCAAGGAAGCTAATGTGTTTAACCTTCAATTCCCCTTGGTTATTGGCTGATAAATGTTCCCTAAAGCATTAACTCCATTTAGTGCCCAAGGTGCTTCACCAGTTTGGTGCCCGTTGTCTTGAAATTCAGCTGCAACCACTAGCATCTCTTTGGCTGAGATGTTCCTCTACTGATGTGGCTTGCAGGAAGTTTCAGGGAATTAAAGCCTTTGCTTTTCCGAGAAATAGCCCAGTTCCTTGATAGTTCCAGGGCGCATGTTCTACTCCTTTTTCCAGTGCATTCCTGCAGGATTAAGTTCAAGTTCCCTGAAGTAGCAACTTGCTTGAATAACACACTTTCATAGACTCCATTCCTGTTGTCTCTCACTCTTTGTCTTTTACTTTTACTTGGTAAGGACACTTCCCACATTAACCATCTGTACCAGAATCCTTGCTCAGAACCTACTCCTGAGGACCCCAGGCTAAGATTATAGATAAAGTGTTACTTTTCATTTTTTAATCTAAATTAAAAAATTAGTTTCTCAAACTGGTTATAAGAAGATAACATTTCATCCATTTTTTAGAGACAATTGTTAAGAAGAGAACCAAAAATCATTTGCTGGGGATTGTTTCAGGTAGAATCAGCCTGGGGGAAGCTGGGCTGTGCTGATGGTTTCACATGGTATTGCTAAGCCTGGCCTCTACTATTTCATTGTAATGATGGCCACCTCCCAACTGGGAGCAATGAAAGAAAGAAACGTGAAAGAAACACATACATTCAAATAGAAAAATGATTTCATAGTTTATAACAGGCAGTTAATAGTAAGGCATCCCAATTTATTCTTATTTTATACAAAAAATAATTCAGATCTTAAAATCTGAAGATGAATAATTTGTGCTTTAAAGAGAAATATGAAGCTCTGGAGGTTGTAGAACTACCTCATCACTCACCTGCTTAATGACTGTAGTTATGATTTCCAAAAGGAAATATATATCCAATTATTTCACTGACTGTTAAAGAATATAGTAGACTACAAAAGAGCTTGTTTGGGGTGGAAAAATGTCAATGTACAATGGAAAAGAACAAATTATGGTTACTAGGTCCTCACTCTACGTTTTAATATTAATATGTTGCTATGTTTTTAGGACACATTGTTTCAGAAAATTAGTCTCGGGTTTCCATACTTTGTGAGATGATTTCATTAGCTATGGAATGTCTATTTTTGTTACTGCTAAGGGGAGCTCAAGAACTTTAAATCATAATTGAAATATTCCATTGGTGTGGTTGCTTAGCAACAAACTTTTATATAAGTAGATTAATCATTGTACTTACAATTTTGTTACTTTAAACTTTTTGACTTATTTAAAGCAGATCACCTCACTGTGAAATGTGTTTCTTCCTTCACAGCTTTAAATGCATATTTGTATCTGAGATGAATGTTTCATAGACCGTAGCCAAAATTTGATTTCCTTTGAATTATCTCTATGAGCCAGGTTGCCCTGGGATCATTGCAATTAATGAAAATTTTGTGACTAGCAGGACTTTTTTTTTTTTTAAAAAACTCCAAAAACAACCTAAATAATGCTGGGTTTGTTAAGAGCAGCAATTAACTTTGTTGTCAATTCAGAATGACAGGCCATGGATCCCACATGTGCTTTCTTGCCACCTCCTCCTCATTCTCTGAGCCTTTCCACTCCTAATCACTGTCTCTGTCAGGAAAAAATAACTCTCAAATACTCACCGTACTAACAATTATTTTCTTGGCAAATTTCTAACAGTATAATAGCAAAGTTTTTATTCCTTTTCTTATCAGTGTGTGATTATTTTCATGTAGGTTTACAAGGACCTCTGAGGTTTAATGGACAGTATATGAACTCTGGAGTCATATGGACTCACTGGGTAACCTTATCTAAGTTAGTTAATGCTGAGCCTTAGCTTCATCATTTACATAGGACCATAGAAATACATGTTATAGGCAGGGCACAGTGGCTCACGCCTGTAATCCCACCACTTTGGGAGGCCTAGGCAAGCGGATCACTTGAGGTCAGGAGTTTGAGACCAGCCTGGCCACCATGAGAAAACCCCATCTCTACTAAAAATACAAAAATTAGTTGAGTGTGGTGGCATGTCCCTGTAGTTCCAGCTACTCGGGAAGCTGAGGCAGGAGAATCGCTTGAACCCGGGAGACGGTGGTTGCAGGGAGCTGAGATGGTGCCACCGCACTCCAGCCTGGGTGACAGAGCGAGATTCTGTCTCAAAAACAAACAAACAATGCATTTATTAGAGCTATTGTGAGAATTAAAGACGACATACAAGGAATACCATTTCTAGATGTGGGTGCTCAAGAAAGGGTAGGAGTGAAAACATGGCTAAAATGTTGCTAAGATTATCTAGTTCAAGCTCCTGACAGATTGTTGTCCTATGGACCAAACATGACCTATGGATAAATATTTCTGTTACACTTGCATTTATTGGTCAGTGTATCTTTCCCCACAAATACTTCCTAAACTGTTACTCACTGTTGGTCACCATGATACGTTTGGTAGGATACAATTTTGTGTAAGATAACATTCCCTGCCCTAGTGTAAGTCTCTGGTTTTGGAGTAGAAAGAGATATTAAAGAAAAAATTTAGCCACAAATATGGTGTTATATATAATTTGTCAATAAAGGAGAGATGAGGAATATTCCTAGAAATAGTTTCACAGTCTGAAGACAGCATAAGTTTTTATTAATTTAATTTATAGCTGCTTGGATATATATGGTTGTACCACATAGGAAGTTTGTATTTGCACTAAATTCTTACAGATTCTGCTCACTTCACCCAATCCACATCATTCATTTGTCTCCTACACTGTTTCATTCAGTTCCACGGAAGTAAAATAACTCAACTATGGTTTAATCACATTGAAGGCTCTCTGCAAACGTGCCTGTTGTCCACTGCTGTGGTGGAAAAAGCTTTGTGGCAAATAATCTTGGTTTGATACACCTTCTGTTACTATTTATGAGGGCTCTGGCAGGCCACTAACAACTCAGCTGGGCCTGATTTCTCTTTGATCAAGGGGGCGTAATAATATTCTCAATGTTGAAGGGAAAAGTAAATGAGATGCTGTGACAAAAATGCCGAGCACAGTGCTAGGTAAAGAGCACGTGATTAATAATGTCCTCATCATATAGTCATCACATTGCAGACTTAAAGTGAGAACTTAGTATATGCCAGGTGTCATTTTGGTTGTAGAAATAAGGAAAGCATATATTTTGCCCTTGACAAGCGTATACTTTAATAATGGAAGAACAACATGCAAAAAAAAAAATAGTAGTAACAATATGCACCATTTTTTTGAAGCAGAATCTCATGGAGAAAGCAAGGAGAGGACCACATATTTCATGGCAGAGTTTGAAAAGGGCTCAAGGAGAGGACATTGGGACTGGATATTGGAGGAGAAGCAGGAGCTTGCCATGTAAATAAAGGGATAAATGGGAAGGATTTGAATGATTGAAATTCAGAAGAGAAACACTAGGATTTCATGCTCCATATTTCAATTTTTGAATGAAAACCTTTGCATTATTTTTTAACAGAACGTCCTTGTGAAAGGACAAGTGAGAGATTTAGTATCCACTTATTAGCCCTGAAATCACACACTTTTAGGCATGGAACTCTATTCCAAGCATTGCTGGGAATGAGGTATTTGATAATGTTATGTCAAGAAAATCATATTTATTACCTCCAGGAAATTACAGTGTCAGAACTGTAGACTTAATGCAGCTAATGTCTACAGAAAGTAAAAATAATCATCAAATCCATGAATTAGGCACTTTTTATATTTCAATAATAATTTGTTTCAAGTCAGATACTCTGCCATGTTTAAAGGCATTAATGGCCATAAGCAAATTAAACTAGATTTAATTTTCTCTAAACAATTAGGAATTTCAGACATCTTTGTCTTGTAGAGAAGCTCAAACTCCATCCTTACTCTTAAGTGCTGACGCAGTCTTAAAAATCATATTTAACAGAAAGTTGTTATCTATAGTTTTCTATGACTCTACCCCTGACTCATGAATTTTTAAGGCACCATTTTCTAATATTTACAACTGATTGCTGATTTTGGTGCTTCTCCTGTATGTGGGAGTAGCTCATCAGGGGAAACTATGGTGGTTTGATCATTGCTTTTGTGTTTAAGAATGTTTAAGATGTTAATTTATCTTCTTGGTTAATGTTATCCCAATTCCTGTGGCTGAACTAACACATTTATTATTTTTAGCACCCATATATTTACATCAAATTACTATCCACATGATCGTTTTTCATTGTAAACCTTTAGCTTAAGATATAAATTTATCTTTTCCTAGTAGAGTTATTACATAATGCAAATGTTTAAGAAGGGGTTTAAGTCCCATGAATGGGTGACCTTATTGTCAAAAGATGTTGCTATTACGAGCTGGTTTGCTGCAGAGCTAATATTGGAAGGGAGTAACATATTTCACTTTGTTTGGGGACTTACCTAGCTCTTGTGACAATGAGCTATGCACGTAAGCCCCTTGATTTTCTGCTTGCCAATGCTTCTAAGACAATATTTTAGAAAGAGCCTTCTTGGAAATTATCAACACATGTCATGCCATGCAATTTTATGGTTTATAACTTCCCACAATGACTATCCCAGTAGATCACTTTGGCTCTATGCTCTGATATGTGTAATACTTCTAGAAATCTGCTGATGTAAGACCATTTTGCCAATTGGTCCTTTGGTGTTATTCTTTAGTTGATTCTGTTCCTGTTATCTGTAGAACCTAAATTTCTATCTGAAATCATCCTTAGTGTTTTCAAAGAAAACCTCCCTTTGGGGTTCTATCACTGTCTGCTCTTCTTTTTTTAATTGAAAGATAAAAATTGTATAAATTTATTGTGTGTAATATAATGTTTTTATATATGTATATGTTGTGGAATGCCTAGATCAAGCTAATTAGAATATGCATTACCTCATCTACTTATCACGTTTTTGAGGTAAGAACACTTAAAATTTACTGTTAGCAATTTTAAAGTGTATAATACATTGTTATTAACTATACTCATTATGATATGTAAAAGATCTCTTGATTTTATTCCTCCTGTCTAACTGATATTTTGTATCCTTTGACCAATGTCTCCCCTGTCTCCCAGACTCTGGTAACTACCATTCCATGCTCTGCTTCTAGGAGATTGACTTTACTCTTCTGCACATATGCACAATTCCAAAAAACGTAGGGAAATGATGTCCATTCCTCTTTAGTGTTTCTCTTACTCAATCTTAGATTATGGTCACCACCACTGCCCCTATCTGCACCCCCATCCCAAACGAAGATAATGTTTTCTGGAGCTCTTCCTGGGGGGTTCTACCCTGAAATAAGATCAAAAACAAGATAAATAAAGGTGATAACTGATGTCAGGATGGTAAATTATAGGTAATCTTTCCTAATTTCTTCAACATTGTTATTACTTCTGTAAAAAGAAACAGAAACAAAAACGTAAAACATGCACACAGACGCACAAAACTGGACACGTCTTGAATTTTTTGCAATTATAGTAGGATGATTAAAGGCAGAGGATTTGAAGTTTGGTTCAAGATGGAGTCCTAAATATGCTTACTTATTAGTCTTGTGATCTTGGGAATCTCTGTGGTCCTCAGCTTTATCATTTTTCCAGAGCAGATGGAAGGATCAAATAAGATTAACACACTGACTGGTTTAAAACTAGGTACTAATTAATGGTAGATATTAACCTAATAATATTTCCCTGGTTGACTTGATATGCATGGCATGTACACAGATCGCATTTCAGAAATGCAAAAAGTTATGAATTCTGAAATACACGTGATCTAAAGTATTTCTTAAGAAAGCCTAAAATATGGCATCCATGCTGTTATTTTTTTTATTTTACTCAGAAGTTGCTCATTATTCATAATGTGGCCCAGGATGCCAAAAAAAACAAAAACAAAAACCCTTCTGTGCTTTACCCATGGTCTGTTCTTGTATGAGATATTTCTTCTTTGGCACATTTTTACCTGACAGAGACCCTGAGGGCATTTGAAGTAAGAATGATCCCCACTACACTTTTGCTGGCACTCATGTTACAGGGTTTTCACACAAGTCCCTTAACAGAACAAAGTAGAACTGTCATGAGTACGAAAGCGACTTGTTCATGCTGCCAAAATTCTGATTTTTCAGTGTCCTTTGTTTCACTTGTGGTAACTGAAAAGGCAGAGTGTTCTCTGGTTTCCTTTCTATATTGGCTTCTGCTGGGGAGTCTTATGAATAAGGATACTTGGACATGGGTATCACTTCCGGTGCATTCAGCAGCAACAGACAACTGGTGTAATTTCAAAAATCACTTTTTTATAATTATTCAAAAATTACTTTTTTATAATTATACCAGTTGTATATGGTATAATTTTGTAACTGCCTTAAAACATGATGTGAAAACCAAAGTTCCTTTCTTTTCTCTAGTTGCTATTTTTTTTCTCCTTCACCACCTTCTCTGGTATATGTCTTTCTCTTATATGTGTTTTTTCTGGTCTCCTTGGAAATACTTTATTCTTGCTCATATGGAGACTTCCTTCTCCCTGCTTCCTTCGGTGTCACATGCAGTCCACCCTTTCTTTTTCTTTTTCTTTCTTTTCTTTTTTTTTTTTTTTAAGACAGGGACTTGCTCTGTCACCCAAGTTGGAGTGCGCTGGGTGATGTGATCACAGCACACTGAAATGTCAACTCCTGGGATCAAGTGATCCTCTTGCCTCAGCCTCCTTAATAGCTGAAACTACAGGGGCATGCTACTGTGCACAGCTAATTTTTAAAAATTTTTGGAGAGATGAAGTCTCACTATGTCACCCAGGCTGGTCTTGAACTCCTGGACTCAAGAAATCCTCTTGTCTTGGCCTCCCAAAGTGTTGGGATTATAGGCCTGAGCCACTGCATCTGGTCTTCCTTTATTCTATCACTGAGTAGTTGCCTTGCCATGTTTTTCTTTTCCCCACCTTTATTGAGGTATGACTGGCAAATAAAAATTGTATATATTTAAGATATCCAATGTGATGTTTTGATATACATCTACATTGTGAGATGAAAACCAGAATCAAGCTAATTAACATATTCATCACCTCACACAGTTACTATTTTGGAGAGTGTTGAGAACACTTGAGGTCTACTCTGTTGGCAAATTTCAAACAGACAATATATCATTACTAACTGTACATTACCATGCTGTACATTAGGTCTCAAGAACTTCTGGCATCTTATAACTGAAAATTTGTATCTTGCCATGTTTTAATATGTATCATGTGTATGGTTAAAAGTCGTCTCCAGTCATATAACCCTAATGGGAAGATGCATTCATTGTCTATTGCTGTATAACAAATTATGCCAATATTTAGTGGCTTAAAATAATAAAACTTGTTGAGTGGTGCTGATTTAGGCTCTCTCATGAGGTTGCGGTCAAGATGTCAAGTGAGTCGGTGGTCATTCAAAGGCTTGACTGAGGCTGGAGTATCCATCTGCTCCAAGCTCACTCATGTGGCTGTTGGTCAGATCCTGCTGTTCTTCCCCTTATGGGCCTATCTGTGTGAGCTCATTTGGCTTCCTTACAGTATGGCAAATGGGTTGAAAGGTCAAGCATTCTGAGTGACAGCACCAAACACAAGCCATGTTATATTTTACAAGTTATCCTTGCAAGCTGCACAGTATCATGTTTACCACATTCTTTTGGTTCAAGGGGACTGAAGGCAGTCTGAGTCTTAATGAGGAGCAGCAAAGTTCTGGAAGAGAGTGTGATATAAAAATATTGCTGTTGCAAAACTTTTAGAAAACATTATCTGCTATACTGTGAATTTTCTAAATCATAGAGTACTCAGACCAGATAAGATCTCTAGAGATTCATTTTGGCTGAGACCGGAGCTAGAGAGAAGGGGCAGAGTGGAGTAAAGACTAGTATGTAGCTTTGGTCAGCCTCTATGACATAAAGGTAAACAGTTTGGGCTTTTTTTCCAGTTGCATTTTAGCCACCATCTTTCTTGAATTCATTGTCATTTGATTAGGCTGGATGAAGACATAGTAATTCAAAGTCAAGAAATGTATCTTCCTACTTGGCTTTCTTACTTCTCTGACCTCATTTCTCAGGGAGATAATTAGAAGTTAAACGTTGAGCTCATCATTCTTTATTACTGAGCTGGACTGGCCCAAAATTTACCTTCAAAAATGATTTTTGCTGGATGAAGTGATGATTGGAAATGAATGATAAGAGATCACACCATATTATCTTTTCCAAATTCTGGTTTCTAAGCATTTGCTGAAGCTCATTATAGAAATAATGTTTATATATATATATGTTACATATAATATCATGTATAATTATATTACATATGTTAATATATAATTTACATATAAATCTATGACAAATGTGATACTTAAAAAAATTATTGAGAGAAATAGCTCCTCTCTAATCTTATTCTTTTCTCCTCAACTTAAAGCTAGGTGCAAAGTGTCTTTTAATCAGTTCTCTCATGAAATGAAAAGCTTTCTTTGGGGGTCATTGGGTTCTGTGCTTTCAGTGTGCCTAAGTGGAATTCCGGAAGAAGAGGTTTGATTTTTCTGCAGAGGACAAGGCAAGTAAAGGACTGGGAAGATTCCATGTCTCTGTCATATTAATCAACCTGTATTATTAGGATGTCCACATAGCATATTAGTAATTAATCCTGTCTTTGATTGACAAAGCTGCACTATCACTTCTTTATACATTTTTTTTGCTATCCATCCAATACTTCATTCAAAGCTCTCAGTAATTTATTCTGTGCATATGTGATTTACTTTTATATAAAGCATCTCAGAACAAGTTACAATAACTACTTGGGTTTTAAGCTATATAAGGGATGTGTATAGCAAGTTAATATATATATTAATATTATATGTAATATATATTATATATTAACATCATTACTGTAATGAGTTTCTATTCTGCAAATACTTAGAAATAAGAATTTGGAAAAAGTATGGTGCAATCTCATTGATTTCCAGTCATCCCTTTATCTAGCAAAAATCACTTTTAAAGGTAAATTTTGGACTGATCCAGCTGAGTAATAAAGAATGATGGGCTCATCATTTAACTTCTAAGTATCTCCCTGAGAATGAGGTCAGGGAAGTGAGAAAACCAGGTAGGAAGATACATTCCTTGACTTTGAATTACTATGTCTTCATTCAGTCTGGTCTATATAATATAGTATGTATATTTATATATAATATAATTAATATAATTATAGCCAGGAAAAAAAACAAAGGGAAGATGAAAGGGAAGATGCCCTCATACAGGGATATTGAAAACTTAGCCATTTAGAAACTTGTTAATTGTTTACTGAAGAATGCCTAAAAATGTGGTGAAAAACTCACTTTCCTGATAGGTTCATTACTTTGAAATATCACTTTCTATGGCTTGTGTATAATTGCTATTGCTTTATTTTGGACCATTTTTCTGCTGCTGCCTGTCTACAAAGGCTGTCTTCCTATTCCTGTCTTTCAAGGGTGCTATGGACATGAAACCACCCTCAATCTTGTGAAACCTGATATTCACTCAGTTCCTAGATGCTCCTTCCTTTTGTTCTTTTCAGGATAGTTTTCTTCTTTCTGTTTCATAGGCTATGTTCTATGCTTTAGCCCACATTATCTTTTTCTTTATTCTTTGGAGCAATGCAACATTTATTGAGTATATGCTATGTATCATGACTGACAGAAATGAAAGAAACCATCTCTGCTTTCAAAACGCTAACACAATTGGGATAATAAGCTTTCTTTGGACGATGCAAGTATCTATGTTTGGGTATAGAAGAATCAGTTTTTCAAGTATTATACATGATCTTAATCTCATTACTTTCTATATCATCATCATCATCATCTTACACCTTATAATTCTGTACTACTTTCAGAATTCTGAAAGAAGACTTTTCCTATTATCTCATTTGATTCCATGCTAGTTGTTTGATCTATATTTTCATTTCTACATTATAGATTAATAAACTAAAACTTATATGACAAAATTGTAACCTGGGAAGTCTATTTTGGAGATGAGATTAGAATCCATATTCCCTGATGCTCATATATATCCTCTTTCCACTAAACCATACTTTTTCACTTAATGATTAGCTAAGATCAATGCATTAAAATGGAGGAAACTGGTACTGGATAAAGGAGGAAATAATTTTGGATCTTGGCACATTAGAGATTCCAGCAGTTCTGAATAGAGGGTTCTGTGTTGTTTATGATTGTGTAAGGACAATGGTATCGAGAGGTACAGAGTTAAGGTACCAGAGTCAACTTTATCTATTAAAAATGTTTTAGGATCAAACCTATGACTCAAAGGCAGTAAGGAAAGCTTTCTCATTTCTACCTCTTTTTATATTTTAATTTAACTGTAATGTTTTCCACTCCTAGATCCCCAATCTTAATGCCAACACTCTCTGTAGTTCTAATTTTCTTTTATGTATAGGTTAAACAAACCCTTGTAGATCAATACAGGAACACAAACGCCATGTGTAATCTTGCTTCTAAGAAAAAATTCCTTTCAAGTTTTCAGTGATCCATTCTCAAGTAGAATGCTCTCTCTTTCCTTGTTAAACACGTCTTGTTCTTAATTTATGACCTAACTCACACATTCTAGCTAGACTTTTGAAAAAATTTCTTTGTTTGCTGATTGGATTCTTAACTTCTGATATTCAGTCTTTTATTGTGGTTTTCCCCAGTAACAGAAAGCTTTAGGCATAAGAAATAATTTCGGTGAGGCTGCCAGTGCTCTCTACCAAGTATTTCCGGTTTTCTTCTTGCCCACATTTCAACACTGCACTTCCGTGCTCCTTCAGAGTTTGCTGTGATTACGATTTATTTTGAACAATGAAATAGGAACTTAAAATATTCAACAAAATTACAAATAATCCCATTAAAAAGTGGGCAAAATAGACTTTACCACTACATAATATTTTCATGCAAGAAACCTGCCCTTATACCCCCTAAATACATAAAAATTTTAAAAATAAAGGAAACATTATGCTAAGTGAAAGAAGCAAGTCACGAAGGACCACCTTGTATGATTCCATTTATATGAAATGTTTGGAATAGGCAGGTCTATAGGGACAAAGAATAGATTATTGGTTTCCTAAGGATAGGAGGATGGGGTAGTTAGGGGGAACAATTAAGAATTCAAAGGGAGGGTAATAAAAATGTCCTAAAATTGCCTGTGGTGATGGGTACACAATTCTGAATATTTTTAAAGCCATTAAATTGTATACTTTAAATGGGTGAATTGTGTGGTATGTGAGTTGTATCTCATAAAGTTGTTTTTAAAAAGTAGGCAAAGGACATGAATAGACATTTTTTTTCAAAAGAAGACATACAAATGGCCAATAAGCATATGAAAAAATGCTCATCATTAATCATCAGAGAAATTCAAATTAAAACCACAATGAGAGATCGTTTTATACCAGTCAGAATTGCTATTACTAAAAAGACAAAAAAAAAAAATAACAGATGTTGATAAGGATGTGGAGGAAAGGGAACCCTTATATACTGTTGGTGGGAATGTAGATTAGTACAATCTCTATGGAAAATAGTATGACGATTTCTCAAATAATTAAAACAGAATTACCATGTAATCTAGCAATCCCACTAATGGGTATGTATCTAAAGGAAAAGAAATCATTATAGCAAAAACATACCAGCAGCTGTATGCTTATAGCAGCCCTATTCACAATAGCAAAGATGGGGAATCAACTTGTGTCCATCAGCGACTGATTGGATAAAGAAAAATGTATATTATTATTTATGACACAATAGAAGACTATTTATAAATAAGAATAAAATCATGTCTTTTTCAGCAACACGAATGGAACTGGAGGCCATTGTCCTAAATGAAACAAGTCAGACACAAAGACAAATACCATGTGTCTCATTTATAAGTGGGAACTAAATAACGTGTACTCATGAACGTAGCATATGGAATGATGGACCGTGGAGAATGTGGAAGGTTGAGAGGGTAGGAGGGAAGTGGATGATGAGAAATTACTAAATGGGTATAATATACGTTATTTGGGTGACAGATGCGCTAAAAGCCCTGACTTCACCGTCATGCAATCTATGGATGCAACAAAATTGCACTTGTATCTTATGAATATAAATAAACAAATAAGAAAAAAAAAGAAGTAGTTCTGGATTAAAGTCTCAAGAGCTCATCTCTGATTCTTCATGCTGTGTCACTTTGTCAGTCTGACCCACAAAGCTCTGGCTTGATGACTGCTCCATCAGCCCCCACTGCCAGTGTGCAATGGACATGCAACATGAAGAACAGCTCTTGCTGTGTTAAGCCACTGATATGTTTAACGTATTTCTTAGTATAACATAAGACAACTTCTATGTCTTTTCTAAATTCCAAAATCAACTGAAGAAGCAATGCTGTATGGGCAGTTAAAAATAGACAGGAGAAAGGACGACTGCCTTACTATTTTGTTGTGTCTCAATCAGCATAAGCACAGATGTGAATGTTTCTTTTTAGAATAATAGCGTGAGAGTGCTTTATTTTGTTTGCAATTTAAAGACATAGTGTTAATTCACCAAACTGCCCTTTCTAGAGACTTTTAAAATTTG
This sequence comes from Cebus imitator, assembly GCF_001604975.1. Taxonomy (NCBI): domain Eukaryota; kingdom Metazoa; phylum Chordata; class Mammalia; order Primates; family Cebidae; genus Cebus; species Cebus imitator. The sequence goes on from NW_016107799.1 coordinate 1,327,878, forward strand.
CTTCCGACAGGGCTCTAATCTCTGTACTGTTCAACACTGGTGTGCTGACTCAGAAGTATAGGTAACACTGTATTCATAGAGAGTTATACTAAGGGATTCCTATCACACTTCACCTTCCCTCCTTTATTTTTTCTGCTATTTCTGACCATGCAAACATAAAGGCAGTAATTACATTAAAGAAAGGAAATGTTGATTAATCACCACAGTTAAAGATTCATGACTTCTACATGAATATTAGTCACATCCAATTCCAGTAATTTAAAAGAAGAAAACTCTGTCATTGTTAATCATCAAATGTCAGATGTCTAAAATTACTTGATGTTATGAGTTTTTGAGTTTAATCGGAACCTTTCACCTTTCCTTTAACCTCTATTTTGGGAAGAAGCAATAAAACAAATTTAAAAATGAGGCCTGTGTTTACATTGTGGCTTTGCTATTTTCTAGATTTTTTTTCACTTTGGACAAATTATTTAAACTCTTTGAAATTTAGTGTTCTCATTTGTGCAGATAATACTCACTTCAAAGAAGATGATGCACATATAACACATCAAATCTAGCTCCCACCACATAGCAGACATGAAAATCACTATTTTCTTTTCTTCAGTCCAATATTTATTTTATTATTATTTAGATTACATTTAGAGTAACAAGATCAAAAACATTTTCAAACTATAGTGACCTTTGATTTTATATTGTTAATATATTTTATACTAATATATAAAATTTCTTTTTTCATTTCAAGATTTCAGACTGTGCTGGTCTTTTCAGCACAAGAAAAATAGCAAACATCACCAAAGCAAGTTAAATGTAAGAGAATAAATTGTTTTCCATGCAAAAGTATAATATAAGTGCAAAGTTTTTTTTCCTATAAGACCCCTTTGTTTTATAACAATTATTGATAAGGCTCTATGCAATACTGGCAGAGTAATGAGTCCATTTCTGTGGAAATACGCTCATTTCTATTCAGCATGCTGGTTCCCAAAGGAATTATGAATTGTTTTCCTAGCTTGAAAATACAGTTGATGAATCTCAAGGAAAACACACATAAGGAGTCAATAACTAACAGTTTACCTTTACATATCTAGACAATGGATAAAATGGTTGGAAAAAAACTTAAAAATGAAATAGAAATGAAAATGGAAATTATTGTTATTTGTGGCTATCACTGAAATTCCCACAATCTCTTAGTAAGAAATCCTTCCTAGGATGAAGATAAAAGTGAAGTTTGGGAGGTTGCAGTGGAAATCTGGAAAACCATTACAAAGCTGCTATTGACCATTCAGGTGTAGAATCTTCATCTTCTGACCAGTCTCATGTTTCTATAGGAAATAGATGACAGGAGTAATTCAGAGGGACCAAAAGGGAATGCCACCAATTTTGGAGTATCATAGGCAGCCCCAGGGTTTGCAGTCTGTTGGCCAACAGGTTAGGTTGCACTTCTCAGACTTGTATGCATGTTCTCTCTAACTTCTCATTGACTCAGCTACTCCCTGTCTTGCACATCATGTAGACGATGTGGCCCAAGGATAGAATATTTGAGTTGAAAATGCTTCTTCTTCTCTGTTCTTCTGTTACAGTGGAGGGAGTGTCTCTCTTCCTATGGATGGCCAGTCTCTGCCCTTGTCTTCTGGACCCCACCTCCTCTCTACCATGCAAGTACTTTGCTCCTGCAGTTATGCCCTCTGTCCACTGCCTCATCAATCTCTCATCCTCTATTGGATGTTTTTCAATCAGCATAAAGACATGTTTATGCTCATGTCAGCATAAAGACATGTTTTCTGTCTTCCCTTCTCCATTATAACAATGCCCAATTGACCCTTGACACCAAATCCTGCTTCTGTCTGTGTTTCATTTGGGTTCTTAGTGGCCCCTGCTGGATATTGGGCAGTCCCTGCTAGGACATTATACAGATGTTGGTATGAATGACACATAGGCATTAATAAGAGATGAAAGAAAGTATATTGTTTATGCAATAAACAGCAAAAGGATTCTCCACATGGAAGGGCTCCTGCTCAGTCTGAAGTGAAGCAAGGGCAAAGGATTGTGGGTGGCTTGGCTTTTATTGGTTAGATGGAGGCTGGAGTGGTGTGCAATGAGGACCTGCCTGCTGCCTGAGGTTTGAGTGCTTTGAACTTTCCCACAAGCACCACGAGAGGGAGCCCATGGCTTTTTTCTCCCCTTGCCCAGAGGCGGGTGAGGTGTGAAAGTGGTTGGGGCTGAAAGCTTAGAAAGTGGAGTCTGTCTCTTTGTTCCCCAGTCTTTCGTTCTCCACTTCACTATCAAACCTCTCCACAAAGCCTCCTTTTCTTTACTACCACTGACTCTAACTCGTTTCTGTGTAGCCCTTTCTTTCTAATATTCCACCAAATGCACTCACATAGGCCTCCATGTCACCAAATCTAATATCCAGTTTTCTGTCCTCATTTTAGTAGACCACCCAGCAGTCTTTGACATATCGGATGACATTATTCTTCTTGATACGTTCTTTTCTGTTTCAGTGATACCACACTCTCCAGTTTTCCTCCTATTTCCGTGGTTGCTCTTCTCAGTCACCTTGACTTGATAAACTTCTCTCTGATCTGAAAATTTCAGAGTCATTTAGGACTCTGCCCTCTTTTCTCTGGTTGTGTTCATCTCAGTGCCACAGCAGACATCACTGCTGTCTGTGGCTTTAAAGATCTAAACCCTGGTGAAATTTTATGTCTCCATATAGATATTTCATATGATGTCCAGGTTTAAAATCCAGGCTTATTCAAAATTCTATTTGGACATCTCATAGACATCTGAAGCTTAAAATTCCTCAAGGAAAGTTTGATTTCCCTTCCAAAATATGTTCCTCCTATAATCTTCTCTATTTCAGTAAATGAGATCATTAAGCTTCCACAACCAAAGCTAGAAACGTAAAATCATCATGGATTTCTTCCATTCCCTCACCTCCCACATGCGGTCCATCAGCACATCTCATTTTTCCATCCCAAAATATAGCTCATCCTGCTCACTCTCTCTAGGGTAAGCTATCACCTACCCTAAACCATCATCACTCCTTTCAAGGTCTACTGTGGTAGCCTCCTAATGCCTCTCCTTATTGCCACTCATCTCCCTCCAATACAACTCCTCAGAGCAGTCCGAGTGATATTTAGGAAATAAATCAGGTCATACCATTCTCCTGCTTAAACTTCTCTGTTGGCTTACAGATGCACTCAGAGGAAATTCCAACTCCTCATCATGCCACACACAGTGTCGTTAGTGTGGCTGACATTGATTAGGTAATTAGACTGCATCTTACACTATTCCAGATGCTTTCCAGGCATCCATGTATTTAACATTCACATCAACTTTGTGATCTAAATACTATTATTACTCCTACTTTGTTGCAGAGGAAATAAATCCTGGATATGTTAAATAACCTCCCTAAGGGACACAACCTAAAAACACTGGAGCCAGTATTCAAATCAAGGCTAACGGGCTCCAGAGCTCACCTTCTAACCATCACATTTTACTGTTTCTCATGAGCAAAGGCTTGGATGAAGAAATGGGAATGATTATTCAGAGGCTTGAAATAAATGACCATTCAACTATTCCTAAATTAACCTGGATAACAGAGTCCCAGCATCACAGGTCAGGACTAAGAACTTTGGCTACTCAGCAGTTTTTCTGCCAGTCATGGACCTGGGTTTAGCTTGAATGATAATTGCCTTCTTTCCTTTCAACCCAAGCACATTGTCAGCATGGCAACTATGGATTTCAGCCTGACAGTGTCATGCTGCTTGCAGATGGCAGGAGAGGGCAGCAATGCCAAAATGAGACAGAGTGCATTGCAGTATGCTACATCATTGCCATGGGCACTCAACAGAATTGAATTCACCTTCCTTGTCAAGGTATAAGGTATTGCTACTGTCTCCCAGCAACAACGTTTTGGAACACCTGCCAATTTCTGTCCGCTGTGATTAATAAATTTCACAGGTCATTCTGATTGGTCCTAAAATATCAGATCATCAAATCTATCTGCAAAACATTGATATTGAGACCTGCTGTGTGCAAGACAACATGTGGGATACAGATTGAATGAGGCCTGATTCATGCCCTTAAGGTATGAGAAAGAGACACAGACTTTCACTAAATACAGTAAAAGTCAGTATGTTAAAATGCTATAAAAAGTGTAAAAGTGCTCTCAGAGCACAGAGGAGGAATAGGTTAATTCCATAAGAATAAATGGGAAGGCTTAATGAAGTAGGTGATGGGAATTTACCAATTTAACAAATAATGTATTGAGTGCCTATTATATTTTAGGCTCTAAATGGGAGCCTCATCAATATTTCACTACATTGGTTAAATTAACTCATATAGAAAATATGAGATAATTCTTGACTGCTCACAAGTGCTTCCCAAGATTTGAAAAATTTTGACCAGTTTCATAATTTCTCTTTTTTACAATGCCCACCTGTCTTGGTGGGGAAGAAGAGAAATAAGAGAGGAAGATCCAGTTATTTCTGCTTTGTTTTGAAGCGAGATGTCCAGGAACAAGCTATTATCAATCATCAGGTACTGAGACTGCCATTGTACATGTAATATGCAGGAACTCATGCTGGACCATGAAATTGTGATGTTATAGGAAAATGGACCTGTGTACCAGCTGGAAAACATTTTGAAAATAGTCTCTTTTGATTATTTCTGTTTAAAATTTTTCTTATTAGATGGCTAACTTGCTTTTCCTCCAAAGTCCTTTCAGTCCATTCCATAATTACATAGTACCTTTGTGTAGTTGAGATGAGATCTGCTATGGTATGCTCTTGAACTTTACATAATAGCCATTATTTAAATAGGGAAGAAGCCAGGAGACACAAAAGGAAATAACTGCAAAGGCAGAAGGATGCATGAACAAAGCAACCTGAAGCTGATGTGTGACACAGTTAGAACACCATTCAAATCAACTTCCTGATCTTCAGGACACATCTAGTTTTGTTGTAAGCTTTTGGATTTTTCTTTGGGGGAGAGAAGATACAGGAAGGAAGTTTGAGGAAAAGAGACTTATAAATGCTGGTTTTTTTTAAGGTGACCCCATGGTTGGCACTGTTGCCTCGGTTCATCATTTCTAGGTCCACTATTTCATGAGAGTTCCAGATAATGATGTTGATTCAGCTCATGTGGCTGGCAAGGAGTCCTCTGTCTCCCTTATTGGCCTCAAAGGTGTATGCTTGGGTATGTGGTTTGGTATCATTTTGTAACTTTTCAGAAATCTAAGCTCTCTAGGCTTTGCATTCCTCTTTCTGTATGTATGGTATAGTTTAGTAACTTTTCAGAAATCTAAGTTCTCTAGGCTTTGCACTCCTCCTTCTGTATGTAAATACATTTTGCTTCCTCCTCTCACACCCAGATATCTGTGGGATGGTCATGGATCAAAACACAACATCAACAACAAAATGTAGTTTTGAATGCTATGAACTGGTACAGAACACTTGTGATTCAGAAAGATATTTCTATTAGTGCCCTAATGGGTAGTATGAACTTGGGAAAGTTACTTAATATCTCTAAGCCGCAATTTCTTTACATGCACATTGAGAGATAAGTAAGACCTTATGGTGTTAAGAAGATCAAATGAGATAATTTATGTAGGAGAGTGCTTGGCACATGGTCAGAACTTTGCTCAGTAGGGGGTGGAATGTAATGACACTTAGCCCTGGGGTCACAATTAATCCTGATCATTTCTGCTGATGGTGCCAGTTAGCCAGCTGAATGGGGATAGTGAAACCATGTAATGCCACTCAGGTCCCCCTTAAAGAACTAGGCACTCATTCCTAAGAGATTGGCAGTGTTGGCTGCTGACAGCTCAAGACTACATTCCTTTCTGGGAATTGCCCTCTACTGATGATTGCTCCCTTTCCAGGGACAGCCCACATTCAATGACTGGTTGCTGTTGGGTGGTACAAATGTCTGGCCCCTTTACTTCAATGACAAACAGCCCTGAAGGGCTTCCCAGCTTTAGAGCTTTCTGAGTGATTGGCAAAGGCCACCATTGCAACTGTGTCTCACTTTGGCTTCTGCCTCTGTTTGGTCTTGCTTTCCTTGCACCCTCATAGTAGTTCCTGAGAATATATGCCATTAAACCTCCTGCAGACACATCTCAGCATCCTAGAGTCTGTTTCCTCAGGAGCCCGAGGAAGATAGGAGGCATCTCTGTTCACCCACCCCACTTGTGGTGCATCTTTCCTGAAGGAAGGAGAACAAGGTACCACAGGTGAAGCTTCCAAGATACCTGAAAGTCGATAGTGCCAACCACAGTTCACAGACCAAGAAACAGATGATTATTTTGGTGGTGTCATCAGGATGGTTCTTTCCTTTTCTCTCTAAAATTTTTTGTTCACATAGTCTGGTTCAACCCAGACTAATTAAATTCTTTACTTCCTCTACCCTGGAGAGCAGGGTTAAGAGTTGAAGAGAAGACAGCTGCTCCTGACATGAATTCCACACCCCTCTCTCTCACTGCTTTTTAAGAGGAAGTGACAGACACTTTACTAGGGCAGCATGAAGAGAACCGAACGAGGAAATAGAATGTGAGTTTCAGAAAAGACTGCCTGTCATTCGGACTGTGATTTTGAAGTGACTTAGGTATTACCTAGCAAGGCCATAATAGATTTTTTGAAAAAGTCACAGAAGCAAGCTCACATTTTGTTAGAGCTATAACTAGCTCGAATAGATGCCAGACTGCCCAAAGCTAGCTAACTTTTAGGCCATGCCCAAGACTTCTAGCTTAGGAAGATCTCTTTGTTAAGTGTACAGGTTTAGATCAGTCATATAAACAAGCATTGTCCAATGCTTACTCGCCACATGCAAGACATTTTTTGTCATTTGAGGTTTGTAAAGGATGATGCCTGCCTCTGAGAAGGTTAGGGTTTGGCTGGAATCATAAGAGATACTGCATAAAAACTTCAACCACATGACATTAAATGTTCTGAAGGCAATTCTAAAATCATGATGGTTTTCAAATCAAATGCTTGGAAGGCTACCATCACCATCTACTATAACTGCCTGTGGCATACAACCTATATCAGGTGAGCAGATTTCTTGGTATGCTAGCCAGCTCAACTGAGTACTCTTACCCCTAAAAGCAGAAAGCTGGGTTTTTTGTTTCCTTATATTCTTGAATATCCAAATCTGTATCTGAGACAATTAAGGGTAAAGTGACTGTAATGTTCTAGTCAGTGTCTCGTTTGATTAAAAAATGTCCAGCAACTAAGAACCTCAAATGTCAGGGAAAAAAGTTTGTTTTCACATAGCAGTATTTCCTTTGATAATCTGCCATGCAAATAGTCAAAAACTATTGAACTCTTAAATCTTTCCAAGTGTTAGGCATTACAGAAAATTGAAAAGTTATTAAACGTATGCCTATAGGGAAATGTGAATAACAAAATCGAATCAACTAGAATTAAAAGCTTCATATTTTATGTGACTTATATTGAGATTAGCATCTTTAAAACATAGATTTATTAAAAGAATAAAACAGTGAATAAAGTCATCTTCAGGCATCAGAAAGTCTCCTTAGCTTTCAAAATATAGTCTGCCTCTAGAAGCATTCCTGATTGTGCAGGAATAGATTATAAATCTTGTTATGGAACTGATTAACTGAATAGAAACATTTTTTAAAGAAAAATATTTTCGGCCAGGCACGGTGGCTCATGCCTGTAATCCCAGCACTTTGGGAGGCTGAGACGGGTAGATCATCTGAGGTCAGGAGATTGAGACCAGCCTGGCCAACATGGTGAAACCCCTTCTCTACTAAAAATGCAAAAAATAGTCAGGCGTCATGGCAGGCCACTGTAATCCCAGGTACTCTGGAGGCTGAGGTGGGAGAATTGCTTGAACCCGGGAGGTGGAGGCTGCAGTGAACCGAGATCGTGCTACTGCACTCCAGCCTGAGCAACAGAGAGAGACTCTGTCTAAATAAAAAAAAGAAGAAGAAAAATATTTTATATTACAGTGCTTTAACAACTCATTGCTCTTCATGTGAAGCAGGATTTCTTCTTATCAAGTAAAGCTGTATCTAAAATCCCAGTTTACAAAAGAGGAAAAAATCATGCTTTGGTAAAATACATTTCCTAAAATTTACTTCATAAAATGCATTTAAATATCCTAACTGAAGCTTCTTTGATAACCACAAACATTTAATTCAGCACCTAAATTTTTATTTATTTGTGTTAGCTTCACAATATGGAGAAAATTGACATTCATACAGATTAGCTGGATATAACTTTTTAAAAACACCATGCAATTGTACTTTTCAAGCAGGTATGAGAAGAAATGGTATATTTAGAGGTTTCTCATAAAACCTTTTAACCCTGCAACAAGCATTAACATACTGATTTTCTCTAATGTACTATAATTTGGGATTGATGTGTGTATGTTGTTGCCATAATTTTTTTTAATAGATTTGCTTTCTAGAACAGTTTTAGGTTCACAGACAAGAGGAAGGTACAGAGATTTCCCATATATCCTTTGACCCCATACATGCATAGCCTCCACCATTATCAACAGCCCCCACCAGAGTTTTACATTTATTGCAATTGTTGAATCTACATTGATACTTCAAAATCTAAAGTCCACAGTTTACATTAGGGTTTACTCCTGTTGTTGTACATTTTATGGGCTTGAATAAATGTATAATGGTATGTATTTACTATTATACCATCATATGGAGTGTTCTCACTGTCTCCAAAATCCTCGTCCTCTGCCTATTCAATCCTTCCTTGCCTCTAATCCCTGTCAATCACTAATCTTTTTACTGTTTGTGTAGCTTTGCCTTTTCTGGAAAGTTATATAGTTGGTATTATAGATATTTAGGCTTTTCAGATTGTCTTCTTTTACTCAGTAATATGCATTTATGTTTCCTTCATGTTTTTTCATGGCTTGATAACTCATTTTTAAAAATTTTAATTAATATATTTTTTGAGATGGGGTCTTGGTCAGCTACTGCATCCTCTGTCTCCCATGTTCAGGAGATTCTCGTGCCTCAGCCTCCCTAGTAGCTGGGATTACAGGTGTGCTCTACCACACCCAGCTAATTTTTGTATTTTTAGTAGAGACGGGTTTCACCATGTTGGCCAGGCTGCTCTTGAACTCCTGACCTCAGGTGATCTGCCCATCGTGGCTTCCCAAAGTGCCTGGATTACAGGTATGAAACACCATGCCCAGCCAACTCATTTATTTTTACTGCTGAATAATATTTTATTGTCTGGATGTACTCCAGTTATCGATTCATCTACTAAAGGACATCGTGGTTGCTTCCAAGTTTTAACAACTAGGATTAAAGCTGCTATAAACATCTGTGTGCAGATTTTGTGTGGATATGTTTTCAACTCCTTGGGGAAAATACCAAAAAATGAGATTGCTGGATTGTATGGTAAGAGTATATTTAGTTTTGTAAGAAACTGCCAAGCTCTATTTTGTAATGGTTTTTAAAATTAGTTTAAAAACATGAATATAATATTTCAATCACATATTTATAGATTTCTGAAACACTTCTTTCAATGATAGTCAAATCTCTGCTATAGTGCATAATAAAAATCATAGCAGTAAGAATGTGGAGCAACAGAAACTCTCATTTATTCCTGGTGGGAATGTAAAATAGTACAGTCACTCTGAAAGACAGTTTGGCAAAAAATAAAAACAAAAAAATCAAAACAGTGCTACCTACCCCAAGAGATTAAATTAAGGGGCATATAAAAATGTGATGGTTAGATGGTTAGATATAAGTTAGACCTGTTGTCAATGACAGTTATTATTTATTTATTTAAGAAATCTGACTCTGCAAGTTACTTTCGGTGTCATCTTGGACCATTTATTTAACCTTTATAAAATGTATTTTTCCTATTCATAAATTGAAAGTAACAGATACATAATGAATTGTCATGGGAATAAATTAATATGTGACATATATTCTCTCCTTTCTTCCTTTCAATTGTAGATTATTATTATTATTAATTGAATTATAAACTCTATTAACTATCTGTATCATCCTTCCTCTGCTCCACACAGTGAGTAAGAAAACGTTTATTTTTAATGAAAGTCTTTACAGAACCATCTTGAAGGGGAGCATAGTATATTCTATTGTGTTTCTTACATTTTATCCTGAACATTTATATCCAAATCATTAAGATTTAGTTAATAAAATTTTTTTTAAATGAAAATTGGATCACCTTTAAGAGGATGACATGAAACACAAAAGCCTGTGTTTACAGCTGCCTGCAGGTCCTTGCCGTGTGGAGGGCATATAATTGTGTCTGAAAACAAACCCCTTAACCTGGCACGCCCCAGAAGTTCTTTACCCATTATATAGAAGGTAAAAGTCTGGCAGTTACATTTGACTTCTCCTTTTTTTAACTCTCATATCAATCAATTGCCAAGCCTTGGCAATGTTCCTGTTTAATCCCAACCTCTACTTCCTAGTTAGGCTTTTATTATGTTCTTCCTGGACTAAACTAATAGCCTCCAATTCCATGCTTGCCACCGTCCACAAATCTGAACAAGTACCACCCTCTTCTGCACATACATCGGTGCCTCAGGTGTTGACTGTGGAGTGAAGTCCAAGCTTCCAGAATTTGGCTCCTTCATCTTCTCGGGCTTATTTTTCATCATTCTTCACATCAAATTTATTCCTGTTCAACACTGAACTGCTTGTAGCTCTGGTACATACCACAGGGTTTTTCATTTCGATGTCCTTGAATTTCTTCCTTCTGTCATCTGGATAACCCAGCTCAGGCATAAGTTATTTCCAGAACTTCTTTTCTGAATGTGATCCTCTTTCCCTACTCAACCTCCTTCAAAATTATTTTAGATGCACCTTCTCTAGGTCCTATACATCCCCATTCATTTCTTACCATCATGCCTAGGATAGGACACTGGGATACTCTCTGTCTCAGTGTCAGTATTCTTCTGTGAATTCCTTGAAGAAAAAGCCAGTGTCTTATTGACTCAGTGTCCAGCATTCTTTCTGGTCCCTAGGAGTCAGAGAAAAATGTATATTTCACTCGTGAGATAAATGAACTCATGGGTTGCCAATAGTCCCACGTTTCTCAGTGTAATCAGGGGTTAGTTAATGTATTACATCTACTGGCACTTGAGGTTTTTTGATTGCTAATTTTTAAGCACAAACTATTCAGCTTTTCTTTTGCCCTGAGGTTTGTTTTTATAGGACCCCCACAAAGAACACATTTGGATAATCACACCCATCCTTTATAGTAGTAGAAGTTTCTGTTTATTGGAACTAAACAATTATGAATGTCTGCATGTGTCTTTGTGCCCCAGTAGGGGGCCCAGATAATGGGGGAAGCATAAAGTTTAATTGATAGGAATAGTCCATTGTATAATTTGACTTCTTCAGCCAGAATTTTATTGGCAAGCTCAGTAGGACACCTAAGGCCAACCATATCTTTACATTCCTGAGCATATACCGAGGACTTGTTCAGAGCATGGAAACATACCAGCATAATTGTGGGAGATGAGCGCACAGAAGATTTATATGACAGATTTAGAAGTGTCCTGGTATTCTACCAAACTTTGGTGAATCTGGTTACTGTAAGCCTCTGGTTATACCATAATGGGAATATATATGAACTGGAAAAGGTCAACAAATGACAACTCAGATCCCTCCAGAGATGAAAAGGTTTAGAATAGGTTTGTTTACCAAGCCAAACAAAACCATGACTAAGAAATGCTGTCTATGGTTCAAGGAGATGGTTGGAAATATACATATTTTCTTTTAAGTATGTATTACTATCTAACATTCTATATGATTTACTTTTTATCTTGTTTATGTCTGTTTCCTTCTCTGCAATGGAAGTTCCATGAAGGTAAGGGTTTTGTTCTGCCTTATTTGCTCCAGTATCCCCAATGCTTAGAATAGTGTGTATAAAATGATAATTCATCAATAAATATGTTCTGGATGAATTATTTAGTAGTTTAGTAAGATACATTAATGTGATAGCAAATACTGTCCAGAATTGCATGATGGAGAATAGTTAATTCCACATTCTATGATGACTTTGGTAGTATCACTATTCCCTTTCCAGGTAATTAATTCATTTTCCATCTGGAACTTAAGATAATTATCAAATTTGGAAATATTTGAAATAAATTCAAGTATTTGCTGAGCACAAATACTGAACCAGGCACTATTTCATTGTACTTTTAGATTCTTTTTATTTCAGTATCACCCTTAGCCTGGAATTGTTCTACCATATATTATCATATCTCTATAAAAATAAGCATTTCCATTTTAAATATTGTAGGCAAGATTTGCATTAAACTATGAATTGAAAATATAATGGAAACTATTTGCCAAATCTGAAATTGACCCATATTTACTTTTTTCCTCAAGCCCTGAATAAAATAATCAGCTCTTGCACTTATATATATAAAAAAACAAAAACACTTAGCAAATCAGTTTAACTAGCAATATCACAGTAATCTGAATAGAATTATTTAATTTATTGAAAGATTTTATTGGAGAAGAAGCAGCTTCTCTAGTCAGGTAATTAAGATAGATCAACATCCTTTTAAGTGTTAATTTCCTTACAATATATATTTTTCTTTTTCTATATGATCCTTTTTCATTTTTGAAAGGCTCAAACTACTATTCTTGAATATTATACAGATACATTGAACCTTAGTCTGTAGCAATAATCAAAGGAAAAAAGATATTACAGTGTATTACTGTACATTAAAGAATTTTAACTGAACATAATTACTTTATTCTCTGTGATTATTTTCTAAATTGCCCAAATAATTACAAAATTTTTCATACAATTTAGTGAAAGAAGAAACTATAAAGACCATTTAACAGATATGAAGTCTGAGGCCCAGAAAGCACTTAGCTTGAATATATAGAATTAATCACTGTCAAAGCTCAGATCATAAGAAATATATCAGATTTGAAAGATTATGAATTAATAGATGGCAGATAATTGGAAATAAACATTCAAGAAAAAAAATCTAACCTGTTTAAATAGATGACTTGAATGTTAACAGTGTACTGACATCATTTTTGGCAAAACCAAACCACTTGGCTAAAATAATCTCTTTAGCTTCGTTAAATTCTAAAAAGCATAAGCAGTTAAGATGTGTTAATTGCTGTTCAGCAAGTAAATATTGTTAAGTATTACTAGAAATATATTTTACGGAAATTAATACTTAAAAGATGTTGGTCTATATTGATACCTGACTAGAGAAGTTTCTTCTTTATTTATTTATTTAGGTTTTTTTGAGATGGAGTCTCGCTCTGTCACCCAGGCTGGAGTGCAGTGGCGTGATCTCAGCTCACTGCAACCTCTGCCTCAGGCTCAAGCGATTCTCCTGCCTCAGTCTCCCGACAGGTACCTGCCACCATGCCCTATTGGGGGAAGCAGCAAAGGAGAAAGGACTTAGAGTGCCTACATAAATTGGTTATTAGTAACATATAAACTGGGAACAACAAACAGTGGCAAACAGTAGGAGGCCTCTGGGGAGGCAGACTTCTCCATGCCTCATGTGCCAGTGCAGGATGACCTAGGCTCTGTTACCATAAACATTGTGCTCAAGGATGTAAAACCCCTTTGTAGCAATGAGACGTAACCAGATTTGTAGGCTCTTTGTGAGGCCTGAGTTCCACCAGCTGCACATAGATAATAGGCTAAAGATAACCCCATGTTCTTGTTTTGTGAAACTCCCAAACCACCACTGTTATCAATCTTTAGAATGACACAGCAGTTTTGGCTAACTGATTCAGTTCCTGCTCACTGATTCACCCCACCATCACATCACCCTCTCCCCACCATCACTCCACCCCTACCCTGTAGATCAAAGTGATTGTAACCAATAAATACTGTGGGAAATCAGAGCTTGGGGCCTTCACTGCCTCTAGGACAAGTGATGGCCCCATGGTCCCACTTTTTGCTTTCTTAACCTGTCCTTTTCTCATTCCTTTGTTGCCACCAAACTTGGAGTACCCACAGGTGGTATGTGGGGGATGGCTCCCTGATTTCTGGTGCCCAAACTGTGGGACTCCCTACATGCCAGGTAATTGTTGTAATTTTTTTTTTTTAGTAGAGATGGGGTTTTACCATCTTGGCCAGGCTGGTCTTGAGCTCCTGACCTCGTGATCCACCCACCTCAGCCTTCCAAAGTGCTGAGATTACAGGCCTGAGCCACCACGTCTGGCCTAGAGAAGTTTCTTCTCTTCTAATGACATCTTTCATTAAACTAAACAGCGATTCTGTTGAGAATATTTTGATATTGCTGGTTAAACTGATTTGCTAGGTGTTTTTCTTTTTTGCGTATCTTAATATGATAGCTGATTGTATAGTCAGGGCTTGAGAGAAAAAAAGGGGGTTTTCCTTCAATTTTTATTTAGGAAGAAATATTTTAAAAGGAAAAAAGGAAAAGTATGATAGAATAATATTGTTGTTCTGGGTGAAATGGGCTCAGTAAGTGGGCTACAAGGTTTCTAACTATACATGCAGAATACTTTAATTGTTTTGTTGCACAGAGAATGAAACAAATTTTGCATTATAAATTGTGTCTACTTTTTTGCCTGCTTTTTTATGCATATATTCATTTTGTGATAGAATCAAATAGTCAACACTATTTACAGATGGAACAATCATTTTTTATTTTCAAAACCAAAAGTAAAAATCCATTTAGCTTTGTTCCCATTAAATTTATGGAGGCAAATTAATTTTCCCTTTTTTTCTAAACTTGTACTGAGCAAACACATGCTGTAGTATACAAAAGACTTATTATTAAGTTATATAAAATAACATCAACAATCCAAATGGATCATAGTAAGTATAGTGACTGTGAATAATGGCAGTTATAAGAATCCATATGCAATAATATTTGTTATATTTCTTTAAAAATTATATAACATGAAAACATTTAATACATTATTTTAAAATCTTGGATTAACAGTCTTATGCGCACTGGGTGAGGTGGCTCATATCTGTAATTCCAGAACTTTGGGAGGCCAAGGCAGGCTGATCACTTGAGCCCAGGAGGTTGAGATTAGCCTGGGAAACATGGCAAAACCCCATCTCTAGAAAAAATACAAAAATTAGCCAGGCATGGTGGCACGCCTCCAGTCCCAGCTACTCAGGAGTCTGAGGTTGTGCTAACCTACCCTGTGTTAGCCAAACAGACTCCATTTTGCTGAGAGTCAGACAGACTCCATCTTAACCTCCACCTCACCCCTCTCGCCATTTCTCCGTTGAGTGCATATCTGGGTCATGTTCCTGTGCTGGCTCATGTTGTACTTAGAGCTATAGAAACATATCACCATTGTAACTATATCCTGCTTGGCAAGCACACTTACTATTGTGAATACCACCTTGATCGATGGTATGGAAAGTACCAAATGCCCCTCTTGGTAAGCAGCAGTCATGGGAACTGCTTGTATATACCCTCCTTAGTTAATCAACAATCATGGGAGCCTCCTGCCTCCTAGTTACCAGCCTCCTCCCATAACTTGCTTGTTCTGCTTCTGCAAAAATTCCACTTTAGCTAGGCTCCCCCTCCCCTTTCTTAAGCAAGGTATAAAAAGCAATCGAGCCCCTTCTTTGGGACTGAGAGATTTTGAGCATGAGCTGACTCTCGGTTGCTGGCAATAAAGGACTCACAATCAGATTTCATAGTGTGGTGCTTTCCTAACAGCTCGCTCGGCTGTAACAAGGTGGGAATATTGCCTGAGCCTGGAAGGTCAAGGCTGTGGTGGGCTGTGAGCATACCACTGCACTCCAGCCTGGGCAACAGAGTGAGACCCTGTCTCTAAATAAATACATACATACAGGTTTATGTAAAGTAAAAACTCAAAGCTTTTTTTTTTTTTTTTTTGAGACGGAGTTTCGCTGTTGTTGCCCAGGCTGGAGTGCAATGGCGCGATCTCGGCTCACCGCAACCTCCAGCTCCTGGGTTCAGGCAATTCTCCTGCCTCAGCCTCCTGAGTAGCTGGGATTACAGGCACGCGCCACCATGCCCAGCTGATTTTTTGTATTTTTAGTAGAGACGGGGTTTCACTATGTTGACCAGGATGGTCTCGATCTCTTGACCTCGTGATCCACCCGCCTCGGCCTCCCAAAGTGCTGGGATTACAGGCGTGAGCCACCGTGCCCGGCTTTTTTTTTTTTTTTTTTGAGACGGAGTTTCGCTTTTGTTACCCACTCTTGTTACCCAGGCTGGAGTGCAATGGCGTGATCTCGGCTCACCGCAACCTCTGCCTCCTGGGTTCAGGCAGTTCTCCTGCCTCAGCTTCCCGAGCAGCTGGGACTACAGGCACGCGCCACCATGCCCAGCTAATTTTTTGTATTTTTAGTAGAGACGGGGTTTCACCATGTTGACCAGGATGGTCTCGATCTCTTGACCTTGTGATCCACCCGCCTCGGCCTCCCAAAGTGCTGGGATTACAAGGCGTGAGCCACCGCCCCGGCCTCAAAGCTCTTCTATTGTGCTTGTCCACACAAGTTTATTCCTCAGCCAGAATACGGTTACAGCCTTTGGCTATAAGATTTTTGTAAAGATATTTTCAGACCACTTTTATTCGTTTATATGAATGTATTTATATATTTAGAGGTTTGGACAACACTGGATATAAATGCCATGCATATAAGTGAGCGTAAATATTTTCTCTTTGCATTCTTCTTCTTCTTGGTTTTTTACTTGAAAATGGCTTGTAGATACTTTTATACTTGGTTATTTATAGGTTCTCCTGGTTCTTTTACTGGCTCATGCTAGTTCACTGAATGTAATTTATTTAGTTTCAAAATATATTTTAAGGATTTCCTTTTTTCTTCCTTCTTGATTTCATGAAACAATGGATGAATTTTCACAACTTCTACTTCCTTCCTATGAATTCAGTTTATGATGTCTGTAACAAGACTATTGAACTTAAAGAAGACTGTATAGAAGGTTCCGTGCACTAGCTCTTACATTTCATGAGTTGATTTTAGAAAAGTGTTGTCTTTCAGTACAGATGAATAACATTTTATGGAGTTCATATTATCAGGAGTTGTTGAGTAGAGCCCTGGCTGATTTGATTGCCTACCATATCAGGTTTAAAAGCTTATTAAGTGATTACTGGATTTGAAAACCTATCAAATAATTATCATGCTTTCTAATTATTAGTAGTATATATTTATTCTGAACATTTTAGAAAATGGTAATTTCATGGTAATTTCACCACTTGGACAAAAACATGGTAATTTCACCACTTGGACATAACTTATGTTAACCTTTTGGTGAGTTTTTCAAAATTGTTCTGTAGGTATATATCATTGTAGATATAGAAGCCTAGCTTCTAAAGCTAGGCTTCCTTGAGTTCACATTCCAGTTCTGCTACTTCTTAGTTATGTGTTTTTGAGTAATTTCCATAACTGTTCTGAACCTCAGTTTCTTCATCTGTAGGATGGGGATAATAATATCTCATATAGTTGTGAGAGTCTTATGAAATAAATACATTCAAATAACTAGTAATGAATAAATATATTCAAATACTAACATCTAGCCTGTGTTCCATAAATAAATTATTATGTAAACAATTTGGAACATACTGCATATAATTTGGTACCTTTTCTTCTCATTTAATATGTCCTGAACATTTATCCAGGTGATTAGTAGTCTTCTTGTTAACTATTTTTAATGGCAAAATGGTATACTACTAGCACATGAACATATATTTCATATAACAGTCCATTATTATTGGACAGTTCAGCAAGTTAAAAGTTTTATGCTATTAAAATAAGTTATTTGTAGTTAGTTTTGTGTTCTAACATAATAACAACTCTAAAGTGAATGGCCAAGGCCAATAATGTGTGCCACATCTTAAGGCTTTTATACCTGTTGCCAAAGTGAACAGTGGTTTGATGAATTTTAAAATTCTTTCAGTGACTTTAAATAAAACAACTATATTTGCTCCTGATTTATTTCTTATTAGATGAAAATCTTGGCTTAACAGTGTAAGACAATAATGGCCTTTGATTAAATCTGTGGAATAAATGATGTAACATAAAAACTGATGCATTTAAATAAATGTTAGTTTTCAAAATAATTATCTTAAAAGAAATAATATACATTTGTTAGATCCATGAGTTCATTTATCAAAAAGGTTTTTGAAATTATTCTTTGGCAATTGCATAAATATGTGGATTTTTAATATTGTGGTATATTATGATTTTCTATAGCAAAGTGTAATTGAACTTTATCCCAATATTTTCATTAAAGTTGACGTAATTAAATGTTTCTTATTTAATATCCATCTTCTTATAAATCAGAATCTTTTTTTTTTTTCCAGCTGGTGTGATAACAATGTATTTGGCTCCGGCAATAGATCGCAACTGGTCCAAACCAATTCTCAGGGTATCTTATAACTAGGAGTGGCCTTAAGACCCTGCTTGTCAAGAATACCTAATTGGAAGTGTAGTCAAAAGGTATTTATTAAGGTTTTTGCTTTCCTGATAAAGGAGATGGTTGTAGCTACCCACCTTTTCTTGTTCTTCACCCTTCTTTCTGCTTGAATGAAGCCAGGGTAGTTGGGACTGCAAAGTCATTTTGTGACCAGAGAGATCACCTCAACTTCACTGAGCTTTTGAGGCAAGTCAATAACTGCCTGTCTCCAGATTTTTTATTGTATGAAGGGAAAAAACAATTATTCTATCTTTTTGTGACTAATGACTTTTACTTGACTTGAAGGCATTCCTAAACATAAACACTGCTACTTTTACAACTACTTTTGAGACAGAGAGTTCATCAAAATTAACTGCTCTATAAGTATTTATGCATTCGTTATAAAATATGTTAGTTTTTAAAGACATAAGTCAAAGAAGTTACAGAATTAGTGTTGGAAAGATCTTTAGAAATCATTTAATTCAGTTGTTCTCAGTGGTGGATTTTCATTACGATTATTGTTGGAACTTTAGAGGAATGCACATGTTTGTGCCCCATGCCCAGGCATTGTGGTTCAGTGGATCTCAGATAGGCTCCAGGAATCTTTGTTTTTTAAAACTACAGGGTGATTCTAAGTTACTGATCTATATCAGTAATCTTTCTCAAACAATGTAGATGATCTGTGGACTACCCTGAAATATGTGTATCTAGCAACAGATTAGAATTTTTCAGCCTAGATGGGGGAAGTAACTTTATGAAACTGTATTGTTAGACATATGTAAGATGCTGGTAAGTATGGGAAGAAAACAGTCATTGTAAATCAGAGTTAACTATGGATGATTTTCTTTCTAGAAAATAAAAATAGGGGGGTTAATATTATTATTTCAACAGTCTCATCTTCCATGAGAATTTCACCTTCAGTTCCACTGTTCAAAATTGTTTAGATTTCCAGAGTTGACTGAGATTTAGTCCAGTGGTGTGGATCTACCTTGTTTGAAAGATTAGCCTTGGTTAATGAATGAAGGCAGCTTGGAGGGGGCTGTTGGCAGAAGGTGGTGCTGGTCATTGTTGTGCCCTTTCCCTTCCCAATTTCTCTACCACAAGAAAGTGACTTTGCTATGGAAGTTGATAAAAGCACAGTCTGATTGCTTTTATTTCAGTTATATGTGCAATTACTTTATAAATTCTTCAAGACCTCAGTTGACAAGTCAGTCTGGTTTCTATTTATTATGTAGTCCCAAATGATTTGAATAATTTATTATTTAATAAATACCCATTCTCCAAAATGAGCTCTAGTAATTTTTAGAGATAGAAGGCAAATGTTCAGAAATAGTTATTTCTAGGCCTGAAAGAATAAATTTTCTTAAATCTCAAATTGTGACTCATTAAAGATAAGTTATACCACTCTCTCAAGCTCTTTCAGCTCCAATTTAGCCATTTTCCATTTAAACTAGGATAGTCTTATTTTATTAATTGGTAGCTCATTCTAGAAAATGTATTTTATATGCATAAATTTCAAATATACAAATTTATACATGTACATTACATATATAAATATGCATCATGTATATGTGTGTATATAATGAACAGTTATATTTATTCATGTATATATACAGTATGTAAATGTGTATGTATATACAGAGAAATTTATTCTAAAGTATATTACATAGTCTCCTAGAAGTATATAGAAAAAATATTTTTGAAGATTTTTTTCTATCTTTTCCTACTCCTTTTGCATAAACAAGATCCTGGCCTGCTTGTAGAATTTAAGATATGCTAAATATAAAAAAAATGCATCCTTTGTAACTGGGTCTTAGTAGCTGTGGTTATCTACGGCCTTGGATATGTTGTCCTTTTGATTTTATTCTAGGCAGCAATTGGCAGAGAAGACCTAGGCTTCAAGGGTCTAGACTTCTCTTGACTATATTATTGTTGGAACCATTTCCAGGTCAATAGCCTGGGGCTTTAGGTACAAGGTTTGCTGAGGTACAAGGCAGCAGGTGCTGTTAGCAGCCTGAACAGAGAAGCAGTATTGTTTTGTTGAAGAGCATAGTCTTCAGAGTTTAATTGCAGCTTTCCCACTTGCAAAATGTGAGCCTGGCCAAGCTATGTGAGATCTCTAAACTTCACACTTGTTATCTCCAAAATTTTTTTTAATAAAGGTTAAGAATTAAATGTCATAACTCTTGTAACAGCACATAGTGTTAGCTATCCCTGGGCCTAGAATGTGGTAAATGCCCAGCCAATGTTAATTGCCAAATTAATCAAGACTTTTTCATGTACATAGGACAATAAAAATCAGTCCCAAACTAACTTGCATAGCATTGGAAATTAGCTTACATGACAAAAGTCATATTTTCAAGTTGCTTAGTCTTGCCTAGATGTAGGTTTTCAGGAAACAGAGTAAGTTCAGTGTCTTTCATATCTCAGTTTTACTTTCTTCTACTTTTGCTTTACTTTCAGATATGTTTACTCTGTAATTTACAAAGATGACCCCTAGTAGCTTCTACTTATGTGGTCCTTAGAGCAGAGATCTCAGAAGGGGAGAGTGTATCTTTCTCAGTAGTTCCAAAAAAGTCTCAAAGAAGGCTTTCATTGGCTCAGCTTGGATCATTTGCCAATTATTTATCCAATCAATCTAATCACTTGGGCCAGGGTTTTTATTGCTCTGATTAGATATGCAAGGTTACATATCTACCCCACAGAGGTGGAGATGAGAACTTGTAATTGTGTCTGTGTGTGTTGTGAGTGCAGCAAAGGTTATCTGAAATTCGTAGACTGAGAGTAGAAATGAACTTGTTTTCCCAAAGACAAATGGGAGTTCTGTTCTGCTGCAGGAGACAAAGAATGTTGGTTATGGTAAAAGAAAATCATAATGACCAGAATATAATGACCTCCCAAACTACACATATACTCTATATGTAGTTCTTGCCATATTATCTTGCTTATTTTTTATAGCATGAGCTCATATTTATTATTAATTTTTCTTTATTAATTGATTCTCCTCCCACTGTACAGTATGTTTCATGACTTCAGGGATTAAATTTATGTTTTTCACTGCTATCAAACTGCCTGAGTCTGTAAATAATACTTTTATTTTTAGCTTAATAAATGTTGAATAAATTTTAAAAATAGATATAATTGATGCACTCTGTTTTTGTTATTCAGTGTGAGATGCTAACAAGGACGTCATTTTCAAATTCCCTGCTTTCTTAAAAGAAAACATATTTTTTTCTACCTTTACTAAGAAATTCTCGTCACCATTATTTTGTTTTCTATGGCTGTAATTGGGCCAGCATCTTTAACTCCTTTACCCATAATCTCACAGCCTCAGCCATGTAAATTCCATGGCAAACACATATGCACAGTTTTCTAACTGGTCATTTGCAAAGTGTTACTATGATCTTAGAATAGATTGCTGATTTTCTCACTCATAAGTGGTGTTGAACAATGAGAACACATGGACGCAAGGAGGGGAACATCACACACCAGGGCCTGCTGGGGATTAGGGGGACTAGGGGAGGGTTAGCATGGGGTGAGGGGTTGGGTTGGGATAACATTAAGAGAAATACCTAATGTAGATGACGGGGGAATGGTTGCAGCAAACCACCATGGCATGTGTATACCTATGTAACAATCCTGAATAATACACCATGGAATGTGTATACCTATCGAACAATCCCCCGAACTTAAAGTCTAATAAATTATTTAATGCAGAAAAAAGAGAACAGATTGCTGAATAACCTGAGTCTTTGTCATCAAAGATAATGTCTTAGTCTGTTTATGGTGCTACAACAAAATACCTGAGACTGTGTAATTCATAAAGAACAGAAATTTGTTTTCTCCCAGTTCTAGAAACTGAGAAGTCCAAGATCAAAGTGCTCGCAGGTTTGGTTGTCTGGTGAAGGCTGATCTCATTTCCTCACACAGCAGAACAGCAGAAAACAAGCGAGCAAGCTAGCTAGATGCTGCGTGAAGCCTCTTTCATAAGAGCATTAACCCCATTAATAATGGAGGAGCCCTCATGGCCTAATTACTTTTATTTCTTCCTTTTTTGAGAAAGCAATGGATTAGTCAGTAAATACGTGGAGAACATCAAAATTCAAAAACCATATTTAATCTAAGAATCTGTGAACAAAATTAAAGCATATTGCCTTGCTGAAGTTGAAGGTAACAAGAATTCACATATCTATTAGCCATCTGTGGAAATGGCCCCAGAAAAATTATGCCTTGAAAGAAAATACTGTTAATGTAGCTGAGTCCAGGTTGCCTACTCAGGTTTGTCTAAAGCAGCAGTGAATTCCAAAAGTAAGATAAGCATGATCTAATTAATTGTACATGTTCTACATGAAATGATGATGGAATGACAAACACTTTTTGTGCCTGATAAGCCTATTAATAAAGAAGAGGGAGATGGTTATTTGACTGTTTTATCTGTGGAAGAGAAAAACCAATCATAGATATTCTGGTTATAACACAGAATACTTTGGTGGGAATGGTGCACTGGTGTATTTGTTCCTTCTCATACTGCTAAGGAGAAATACCTGATGTTGGGTAATTTATAAAGGAAAGAGGTTTAATGGACTCCCAGTTTCACATACCTGGGGAGGCCTCACAATCACGGCAGAAGGTGAAGGAGGAGCAAAGTCACGTCTTACATGGTAGCAGGCAAGAGAGCGTGTGCCGGGGAACTGCCCTTTATAAAACCACCAGATTTTGTGAGACCTATTCAGTAGCATGAGAACAATGCAGGAAAAAATGGGCCCCCATGACTCAATTACTTCCCACCAGCTGTCTCCCATGATACATGGGGATTATGGAAGCTGTAATTCAAGATGAGATTTGGGTGGGGACACAGCCAAACTATATCAACTAGGTACCCCAGTTTGACTCTACAGCACCTTTATTGTGTTTCTGTACAGCATCTTTATTGTATTACTATTACCCCTGATGATGACAACAATGAAAATGGTTCTGATGATGACAGCTATTTTCTTGAGCACTAAATGACTCTGTTAATCATTTGAAATTCATGATCTCATTTTAACACTTGAAATAAAGTATAAATTGGCACAATTATTTTTTTTCTGTTGTTCTTATGAAGAAGAGAGGTTTTGAGAAGTTAGGTCAGTTGCCCAGGATTGTGCAGCCAATGAGTGGTATAGATGAGACTCCAGCCCAGGTCTGTTTCACTATAGAGTTAACATGCTCATAATCACTATCAACCCTTCTGATGGTTATTTTGATGTCTTTGAAATGATCAATCTAAAGTTAAATTTACAAAAATGTCACGTAGAGAGCTAAACCCAGGACCCATTATCAGCCAACGAAAGCACAGACAGTTCGTGAGGCCCACTCTGGAATAGCCAGTTGAGTTTCCCCTCACAGCTTTAACCACATTACTCTACCGTTCACTAACTCTAGTTTGTCTAAGGTAAGCACTGGCGATCACCTTAATGCTGCTTATGTGAATCTTTAAAATCCTATTATTGGTTTCTGAAGGCTTTCATCCATCACCCCCTTGTGATGTATCTCTAACAAGGCATTTGCCCCTCCTTTCACTTTCAGATTCCCTCATCTTCAATAAATTTCTCTGTGAAGCCACAATTAATCTTGAGTAGCACATTAACCTTGTTCATATCAAAGTAACCCTGCAGGTTTTGCAGTTTTACATGCGATTAGAGACAGGTACCTCACATGCTGCGAGTCTCCTTTCACCACGCGCAGAAAGATAAGGACGAACTTTCTGATCTCTGCTCCCATTTATCTCTGTTCCCCAGGCAGGCTTGGCTATCTGCAGGGCCCTGCTAGCCTCCTAGCTTTTACACAACTCTGGCTGACCTGTTTGCCTTTTTCTCTCTTATCTGCTTATCATCTAATGAAAGTTCCTTTGCATCTTTTCATTTTCTTTAGTGCCATTGCTCAATAAATTAGTTTGAATTAAACATTCAAACTTCTCAAGCTATGCAGAAAATCTAAACTTTTTATTTAACTGATTAAAAAAAAATCCCTGTTTAATGTCTGAGAGACTAGATTCCCCTTCAGAGAGCATTGTGTTTTTGCATTCAGAAACTCAGATAATAACTCATACTCACTATGTCTCCAAAAGTAAGAAGGTTGATTAATACTTCAAGATTCCACTAGAGACAGCCCTTCATGCAGTCTAGTTATCTGGTGACACTCAGCGATAAGCAGGAAAAGCCATGCTCGGGCTCAGAGCAAAAAGCCTTTAACATAGTGTGATCAGAATGTGACATGACCCCCTTATCACCCATCTATATTCGCTTGCTCATCTGCTATGGAACTTAACATTTCAACCATTTTAATAATATTTCAAATTTAGACTTTAGAAGCCTTTTTAAAGGATAATTAAGTCACCTGAGAAGGGTCACCTTTCCAGACATTAATGGCTATTAACATAAAATTAAGGATTAGTTTTGAGTCACTTCAATGACTCAAGAAGGACAAAAGTGACTAATAGAGTGATATGACAAACTTAGACGTGATGAGGTGTCGGGAATGTTTTACATCAGGTGACTCGACATCTGGAGGGCAGGTTTCGTTGGGACAGTGTGGTGAAAAGTTCAGGAATGTAACAGTGAAGGATTTTTGTCGACAAATGAGTTGGGGGTGGAGGAATACCTACAAAGGTTGAAGTGGGCAGAGAGTCTGGGAAAACGCTAAAGTATATATGTCTATTTTTAAATTTTGTCAAAGGCTCACAGTTATTTTAAAATGGATAATTTTAACTTAATACTTGTTTCTTCTTTTCTTTTGGCAGATATCATACCAAAGAGCATAGCAAAGAGCAAAGCAAAGGCATTGCTATATCTGATGAAACTGGTCTGCCAGTATGTGTTTCTCATCATTTCCTAACTGAAGCTCCAGATTTAGTGAAACTGGAAAGAGGTACGTGCCTCAAATGGGAATTTTTCAAGTTCCCTTATGGAGAGTGGCATTGAGCAGATCCTTTAGGTTCAGTTAACTAGCATGTTTCACTAGTTTAAAGCCTCATAAAATATATGTGAGATGAAAAGAGTATGATGTATGGAATTTGCAATGTAGAGAAGTACTTTTTAAACACAACATTGAACACTTAAAGGTAAAATCAAATAGAGAGTAATAGGGAGGAAAAGGAAGGATAGCTGATCTGCCTGTGAGTTCAACACCAGCAGATTAGGTACCTCAGGCTGATTATTCGTCCCTAAGAGGAAAACAAAAAGACCAAATGGCCAAGCATGGAAACGTAAAACTCCTATTGCAGAAAGATGAGTTTTGACAATTAGACAAAAAGGTGAAAGCTATTATTATGGAAAAGGAAAATCAGTAGAACAAAGATCACTAAGAATGACAGTGTCTAGGAAACAAATAGGAACAACTCTATTTTCTGAGGGTGACATACTCAAAGGACTTCAGAAATAAAGAAAAAATGGGACCGAACCTGGTGGTCAAGAAACAAGCAAACAAAAAAGGGCTGAGCAACCAGACATACCTGAGGGAAATCTACATCAACAGAGAATCTTAAAGAAAAAAAATAAAGTATGGGGGTTTGGAATTACTTTTTTTGAGGAAATCAAGTAGAATCCCACTATGAAATAATTGCTTGAGAAAGAACACATCTCTTTAAAGAACAAATACAGGGACAGGGACTTATTTTCACAAGTAGTAGAATCATAGTCTTTGTGAATCTCTTGCACTCTCCTGGGAATTTGTTCTAGTTCTGGAGTCACAGGGGATGTATACAAAACAGCAGTCATGGGAGAGTAAGAGAAGCCTGTTTTATTTTTTAAACCATGTTTTAAACTAAGCCATTTAGTGGATTACCTTTGATAGAGGTAAAGAAAAATTGGAAAACAATGAAAAAATCCAGAAAAAAAAATGGGTAGGGAAAGAAGAGGTGATATGAAAATTAAAAAAAAAAAAAAAGGAAGAACATAAAGTAAGAGGAAACAAACCGAAGATTTTTTTTTTTTTTTGGAGACCTTATGAGGTACCTGGTACTGTAATAGCTCTTTTACAGTCTAATTCTTTTTATCATTTCAAAAAGTATTCCATTTTACAGATAAAGTTGAGGCACAGATCTAAGTATTACATGGCACACATAGTTGCTTTTATCCATAATCAAGGTCAATCTCTGTGACTGGAACTACCATACTTTTCTATGACAGGTTTCTTAGATTTGGATTTAGAAGACCTGGATTCAGTCTTACAGTCTTGCCCTGTCACGTATCAGCTATGATATTTTGTTTTGTTTTAATATAGAGTCTTGCTCTGTCACCCAGGCTGTAGTACAGTGGTACAATCTTGGCTCACTGCAATCTCTGGCTCCCAGATTCAAGCAGTTCTCCTGCCTCAGCCTCTGAATAGCTGGGATTACAGGTGTGCACCATCACCCCTGACTAATTTTTGTATTTTTAGTAGAGATGGGGTTTCACTCTGTTGGCCAGGCTTCAATTCCTGAACTCAAATGATCCACCTGTCTTGGCTTCCCAAAATGCTGAAATTACAGATATAAGCCACCACAGCTGGCCTGATGTTAAATTAATGCAACAATTTTTTTATTTATTAAGTGCTTACTATGTGCCGTTGGCTCTTCTAGATACCTAGGAATCAGCAATGGATTAAACAGAGAAAAGTTCCCACTTGTATACAGCACATATTCTAGTGGGGGTAGCTGCTTGCAGGGGCCCTCAGACAAGTCAATACACTTCTCTCAGTTTGTCTCATTACCTCTAAAATGAGACATTTATAATATGTCATTCACAAGATCTGTTTCTATGACTGAACTTGACAGCTATATACTGTGATATGCTTTACAAACACTATTCTCTGATCACCTAGAACATGCCTGGCATGCAGTAGTGCTCAGTAACTGCTGCATGAGAGGGAAGAAAACAAGAGAGAAAGAGAGGCAGGAGAGCAGGTGGGAGTGATGGCTGTAGGTGCTCTTCAGCGCTTCTGGTTACGGATGATCCAGTCATATTTCAAGGCAGAAGCAGAGTACAATATTGGCAGAGATAGATCTTTTTTGTATTACTTGAAAAAATAAAATTATAGTCTACCCTTCCAAAGCAAGTAGTTGATATTTGGAGTTGGAATGGTAGGATTGAGGTAGGGATCATCAGTGCAACATCTAGGGGGATCACATGGGTAAGACTGAGACATTCACACTCAAGGAGCCATGTGTTAATAGTACAATGGATGTTACATTTTGTTCCAATTCCCCTGGCCTTCTGCCCTCCTTACCTTTTAAGAAAAAAAAGTAATTCTGGCATGGTTGTCCATAAAATACCAATTACAGTTAAAATGGCATGAAATCTCCTAGACTTGGCATCTCCCACTCTGTCCATGACAGGACATTACCTCTACTGTCCTTTAGATATTTCCGGCTCATTCAAGTCCCAAGGGGGGTAGGTCTCGTGTTTAACTGGTGTCTCATCATGCAAACGTGTTAGTCAATGCTTATTCCCCTGTACGTAGTGAGACTCATGTAGAGGCAACAGTCATTTGAACTGATTGAAGTACTCAGGCTTGGCAGATTATAAAGTCAGAGACCAGATCTCAGAGAACCATACATATAGACACACAACATACCCACAACATAAGGCAAGGTATGGCCACAACACAAATGAGAGACACTTCAGTGTTAGAATTTGTTTTGCCATCCCAGATACCAAATAGAAATGGAGTTAAACTTTGTGTAGGGATTAAAACTTTATTTTCACGTAGTAGCACTTACACTATGTACTTTTTACCCCTGCTGAGCCATCCTGCTTACTTAAAGGGTACTGTGAGTGGCGGTTGCTCTACAGTCTCCTGACTGAATGTGTCTTTCCTGACAGTTTACTTAGTGGTAAACACCACAATGTTACCATGTCCATTTACAGAGGATATGAAACAAAGGAACAAAGGAAGAGTTTGTGTGATAGTGATCTTTTTGTGATTCCAAATGCCATGTTCTTACTCTACTTAATCTTTCCATTATGTCTTTATTTGGACCAGGCACTCACATTGATGTCAAACCAGCTGGCTTCAGGGCAGATAAGAACATTCCGACATTCCCTGAAGGGGCTTGACTTATAAAGGCAGTACTTGTAGCTGTTTCTGTTTGAAGAACTTTTGCACAATTTGATAATCATAAACTATTTTTAAATGTAGCAAAAATCACTTCATTCAAAGTCCAGTAACAATTTGGTAGCAGCAACATACTCTCTCATGACTCTGCTCTCAAGTCTACTAAATGGAAGGTTCTATCTTCTGACTTGAAAAAAGCCTGCTATTTAGAGAGCAATTATTTGTGTCCGAAGCACATTTAAATATAAATTGCAATACTTAATGCCTAGTTTTATAACATGTCATTTACAATCCATTAAGTATTTTATTACATGAATTGTATAAGAAACAGATTTATAGACCTCAATTATGGTATTAATAAGGGATGATGGAATCTAACTGAAGATATATTTCCCTTCAGTTTTTACAGAACTTTATTGTTACAGCATGATGTGAACTAGATTCTTAATGTTTTATTATAAGAAGACTGGAAACAAGTGTTCTGATAGGCAGAGGGCATAAGAAAACATTCATATTATTACTAAAGATTATTTCTTTAAAACCAATGAGGAAAAAATAGGCATGTATTGAGTTTTGACAGAATATTTTAAATCAAGTTAGAAAATAAGTTTTATTTGTTCTCATGGTATATAGTAGTAAACTATTTCTAAAGTGTTTATTTTTCTAGATAAGAGCCCCAACTACTCACTGAATGTGGTAGTTCATGTATTTGAGGTCACAGGCTTAAGTGTTTTCCTCTAGTATTTTGATTATATACATTTAGAAGAAATTTCAAGATAATTTAACATCTTCAACTTTTATTTACAAAGGGCATCTGGATGGGTCAATGAGTATGAAAGGGGCTATATAACTGACAGAATGAAAGACCATAACTTGTCTGGGATATGATCTAGTTGGCATCCATGTTTCCCAGGTGGAAATTACACATAGGTTTCAAAGCTTCGAGGACTCAGTGAGGATTAAGAACGTTCTGGTGCTGACTTTTTCCCAGGAAGCGTCCAGGGAAACAAAACAGCTCCACAGTCACTATTTCTGCACAGACAGTAGTACATAGAGGTCATAAAATCATCTGGCTCTCTTCCCTGTGTAGGAGTTGTGTGTGGGAGAACTCAAAGGACTGATTTCACTGCTGTCATGAGAATTTCAGTCCATTTTAAATGATTGACTACAATTTCTAAATTGTGATTTGCAACTAGTGGTTAGGAATTGCCTCCTTTCCCTATATTTGTAAATGGTGTGCATTAATTACAATCTTATTTCTTTGCTTAAGAGAATCAGTCAGACTGACTTAAAGTAACAAAGTCCCTTATATTTGCTTCAGACCGTTTCTTAGCACAATGAGTGTCACTATTGCTATTTTCAGTGTTTCATTTCCTTTTGCTATGAACATTATCAGTTTTGTTAGTCATTATTTTTGTTTCTGATGTGTTTTCAAGATGTTGATGACAGTATGTCGTTATCAACTAAGAAGTTTGCAGTATTTAACTCTTTATATACAATGTGCAGTATAACTGATTTGCATAGTAAATTAAAATTACATTATCATGGAATTTACCCTTGTAAAGAACTTTAACAATTATTTGTTTAAATTTGAAATCCCTGTTTTAAATAGGAAAAGAAAGCCTGCAGAAGTGAAATGACTTAGCCAACATCATACAGTGAATTAGTGGCAGTTCTAGGATTAAAGTTCAATAGTTTATGTATTCAGTACATATTATGAGATAAACGTCATTCTAAGACTTTACCTATACTAACTAACATAATTCCCATAATTATTGCATGTAGTGGGCCTACCATTATCCTCATCCTAAAGATGAGGTAACCAAAAGCAACTTTCTCAGAATCATCCAGCTGGTGACTAGTAGAGCAAGGAGTAGGAAGCAAGGATTCTGTCACCAGGGTTGCCATATCTTAATCTCAAAGATACTGATTTGAAGTCCAATGTCCTATATAATTTGAAGGTCATTACTTAAAATATGTCTATGGTCTTGTTTATTTGTAAAAACATAGGAAAATATTGTTGTAAAAACCTAAAGGAGATAGAGACTAAGTAATACCCAGTTTTATAGATGAACAGATTAGAGACAGAAATAACACATGTCTAGTTTAGCTCATGAACCAGTAGCAAAACAGAGCAAAACTCTTTTATTTTACTTATTGCTTAAGTATTCAGAGCAAATGATTGGTTGACTTTAATCCTGTCAACCCCACCATATTTTTGGCATCTATTATCTGTCTTCTTCAGTTTCCTCAAACCAGGGCTCACCTCCCTGCACAGAGATAGTGTTTCTCCAGTTAAGTCATCCAGCTCCCTCTATACTGCCCACAATAAAATAAGAGTTAGTATTAAATCAGCCAATTGGGTCATTCTTCTGCTCATCAGGATCCTAATTTGCAACCTGAGCAACTTTGCTATTCATTGGACTTAGAATCAAGCTAGTATTTCTACTGTACTCTCACAGATTCCAATATCTATACCTTATAATCCTGTGTAAGTCATGGAATATTCACATTTCTGAACTCAAGCAGTCATCTACACCATAGTCCACAGGACAGAGGATCTGTTAGGGCTCCTGGTTCTGATGGCCTCTTTGTAATCTTCATAGAGTCTTACAGGAAAGGCAAGCCCTGTGTTGTTCTCTTCTCTTCTAACGTTCAAAGATAAAAAGAGCATGAGACCATGTATGCTATATAAAGACTGTAGCACTGTAATTATAATCCAGCAATGTAATCATAATTGTTATTTTAGGTACTTCTAGGGACTGAAAATGACTTAGGAGGACCAAAGCTGGCCCTAGAGTAACATTTTTTCCTTTTACCATAAACTACAGAGGCACCTCATGCACTTCCCATTGTTTGGGGAGCAATTTTTTTTTCAAATTGAAAATAATATAAAACTACGCTATATTAACGTAAAGATGCCTTTCAAAGTATATTCATATTTTAGATATTTTAATCTAAATAAATGATTTTTGGGAGGATAACAATATCAGCAGTATGTATTTGAGTGTGGGAGAAATTTTGTGCAGGATGTTTTCAGATCCCCTAATGCTACATTTAATTAGAAATAACCACTTACTAATAAATAATTCCACTCTTGAAGAATAGCCTCTGTATTGTTTGCCCTTTCCCTCTTTCTGTTCCTTTTTATAAAGACAAAAGATATTACCTGGAAAAGAAGACCATTACTATGCCTATTTACTCTCTGCCCTAGTTATCCTATCTAGAAGAAGTATGATCTACACATCCAAGGCTCAGTGGGCCAACATTAAGCTCCACTGGTTTATTCAACCTCATGACTAGAGGACATAAACCAAAAGAGATGCGAACATTTTCACAAAAATGACAGCACAGCAGGGAACAATCACTTGTGGCATAGGAAATAGATCAGTAAATCATATTTCCCTGTGGTCCAAATGGGAGCAGAAGATGCCCAGGATAAAGCAGGAAAGCATGAGAATGTACTGGAGCAGTGTTAGACACAAATGGCATTGGAAATCATCTGAAAGCCTGCAAATGGCCACATGGCAGTAGTCATTCGTTCATTTGTGTGGATTTCCAAGCACTACGCATCATGATATCTCTATGTTCTATCCAAAATCTTGCTAGAAATACAAGGACACAATTATTAGCTGCTTCTGGTAACCAGGTGTCTGCTAATATATATATATTGTGTGTGTGTGTGTGTGTGTGTGTGTGTGTGTGTGTGTGTGTGTATAAACTTATTGCTGAACACTTATATATATATATATATATATATATATATATATTCTAGAGAGGAACATAATTTTGTCAATAAATATGTATCAAATTTCTGATCAAGATAGAACATCACCATTTTAATTAGAGAATACTCTAAAATTAAAAAAAAAAAAATCTCTCCTACTGCACTCTGTTAAGCCTTTGTTAAATTCCTGTCTTAGTAACACTAAGTGGGTTGGAGAAAATCCTGGGGCCATGTGGCATATGTCACAATGACCTCCCCCCCAATATCATGAGTTGATGTTGCAGCATTCTAGAGAAGAACATAATTTTGTCCATGTATGTATATGTATATATATACATGCACAATGTTACATGCGTAGATTGCCATGGCCGTCAAGCCAGGGCTTTTAGGGTCTCCATTATCCAAGTGATGTGCGTTGTGCCCATTAAGTAATTTCTCACCTTAGTAGCTTGAGTAAATTTTTATACTCTCAAAAACTCATGTTTCTACATGAATAAAATGGAGCTACTAACAGGAGTATTTATCCCAAAGACTAACATATAATATAATGTTATAACACATCTGAAACAGCACATTTTCTGGCACATAATTCGTGTTTCATAAATGTTATCTACTTTGCTATGACTACACTGACTAATGGAGATACCAAAAAGTGGAATAATTCCCCTGCTGTTTCTGTAGTTAACAGTGGAATTGAGACTAAAATCTAATCTTTATGCCTCACCAAGTCCTCTTTCTCCTCCTCCTGGGAGTTGTGTTTCGAGAATAAAAAATTTCCTTCCTACCGCAGCGGCAGCTCACCCTCCTATTTCAACTCAGAAGTCCTTCTCCATTACCACCCCTGTCAAGTGAGGAGCTGCTGTTTCTCCTACTAATGAGCAGAGCAGGTCAGTGGTACTGGTAGTATCTTCCTCCTCATGGAATCAATGGGCCATCCATCACCATTAGTGCTTCTCCTGGGGCCCCCATGATGTTACAAGGTGGTGTTAACAGGTAAAAGAGATTCAGTGCTGCTGGACAAGCAGGGAGCCTGACGGAGCATGTGAAGGTCAAATGGGAGCAGAATTGGGATGTGGGTATTTACTGCCGCTGATAGTCAGAGCTCTGCTAATAGAGAAAGGACCCTAAACAAAAGTGGGATTAGTCCTTCACATTTGTTTGGTTATTGCTGCCTTCCTTCTTGAACACCTTTCAAACGGCTGATTTTTGATTGGTCAAATCACATATATGTGCAGAAATCTTATCGAATCAATGAACCAAGGTACCCAGAGAAATCACTCTGTTAAGTCTTTGCTGAATACCTGTTTTAGTAGAAATGAGTGTTTGGGTTGGAGCAAATCCTGGGGCCTTGTGCCATATGTCACAGTGAACTCCCTCCCAACGTCATGATTTGATGTTGCAACATTCGAGAGAACATAATTTTGTTACTAAATGTGTATTGAATATCTGATCAAGATAGAACATAACCATTTTAATTAGAGAATAATCATTCTCCATCTGGATTGTGATTTTAAAATTCAACATAAAATATTTAGGTCTTGGGCTGGTATATTATTAGGATTGTTCCTAATTATTTGAAGGAGGTAAAGACTTGAAGCTGGAACTCAAAGGTTTGCTCTTCAAAGTTAACTCTTTTGGGGTGAGTTGGCTCCTAAAATATTCATGATGAAATATGAGTATAATAAGTACTTAAGCAAGAAAAAATATGATTTCTTGGTTGAAAAGGTATTTGCAGTAATCAAATATTCATTTGCATCAACCAAACTAAACTCTTGCTACAGTAATTATGAAGCATTGGAAGGATACTTAGAATATGTTCAGACTCCGGTAAGCTTCAGAAGAGTGATCTCTCTCCCAGAAGTGATTATGTAATAATAATTTTCAAAAAATAATTGAAACTAAGTTGAATTAACCTAAACCTTAATTCTCTTTATATTTAGAAGAAAGATACACACCCTGAAGTATAATGGCAGAGGGGCTGTGTGCAGCAAATCTTATGAATTTACCCTTCACTTAATTGACTGAGTGAGATAGCCTGAATGGCAATATTGGAATGCATTTGCAAAATTAAAGCATCTGACCCACTGGTCTATTCTTATCTTTTGTTTTTCCAAACTGGATCTCCTCTTTCTTAAACCTAATGTGCCTTAGGTCGTCCACTATTCTATTGCTTTGGGCATTAGGTTTAGCAAACTTGATTTTAAAATTTGTTTTATGTTTCATACTGACTTTTCAATCACCCAGGTTAAAAGTAAAAATTCTGTCAGTAATACAAACATATCCAAATATCTAGGGATTTTTATATTGGGAAGGCAGAATAGCTAAGAGCTGACAGTATTTCATAGTTTCCATGGGTTTAAAAATATAGCCCTGGTGTATTTCCCCAGTCCTTGAAAATCATTGAAATGAATTAAAGATTTACTTAACCTCATTTTATTTAAGAATTTTTTGGCTGTGTCTATTTTACCATGAAAATTATGAAACTGATCAGGGAGTAGTGTGAGCCTGACACAAATTTAATTAATTACACCAGAATTGTTGCGAGCTAAAATCATGGGCACTAATATTATGAGATGTACCAGGCAATTCATCAGAAAAGAAATTTGGGAAAATGCCTGGGTCTTTGTAACTGCCAGAATCCAGGGATATCCAAGACTGGGGTCACAGAAGGTGAATTGAAATGCTTTGTTAGTGCAGATATAAACAGAATGTACCCCCTCTCACCCCGCCCCTGGAGGGCCACGAGAATCAGCATCCTGCCTCCAAGTTGAAGAGCCCTTTAATCACTTCAGGTAGGTGATTATCTCCTTAAAGTTCCCATGAAAAAAGATATCCCATTTCCCTTTATAGATTGAAGGTTACTATAAAGGAATGTCAATGCTGGGAATTAGGATTTTTGCAAACTGAAAGTGTGGATTTCTCTTCTTTGATCATCTGGTTTGATTTAATTCTACTAAATGTCAGGCACTGTTTTGAATATTTAGGATAAAGTGGAACAAAGGGGATAAGACACTTGCATATAAACTATTCTAATGGAATAAAAGAGATAATAAATACGTAAACAACATAATTATAAATGTTATGAAGTAAAAGAGTGGATTTGAGGGGACAGAGATGCTTTGGAGAAGCTGATTAGGTATGGCTCTGTTGTAAGGCTGTTATATACCTGAATGGAGAGAAGATTAAATGGACAAAATGATATGGTGTATTAGAAAGAAATCCAGATGTGTGACATTGGATAAGCTTATTAGCCTCTGTGAACATCATTTTCTGGTTCTATTAGCCAGCATATGTTTTTGGTAATAGAATATCTGCTAATGAAATTTCATGTCTGCCCAAGGTGCTTCTGAACTGAATTGTTTGACTTTCCTGGAGGAATGTGGGAATACTGGTGAACCCTCCTTAGTAAAGATCTCAGAGAACAGCTTGATAGAGGAGGAAGGCCTGGCTTATCTATGTTCAGTGTTCTACCTACAGCAAATACTTTCAAAATCAGGCAGCCTAATGCTCGAGGGCCATATGAATTTACCTGTATAGATGAAGCAACTTGCTTTTCCAAGGATGTGCTTATTTGACCCAACCAGGCTGTAGTTGACAATTTGATAGGCTATCTCCCTTTGGACCCATAGAGTGTTAGACTGCTATACTCCTTTTTCCTAAACCACCCATAATCAGAAAGGGACAGATGGCAGTCTCATCTCTTTGCTGAAGCTGGTAACATGGTAAAGATGATAGACATTCACTACAGGCATAAAACAGGCTTGAGTCCTGGCACACAGGGTATCGGAGCCCTAAGATCAGGATTCTCCTTGTAGAGTGAGTGAGAAGCTGGTCACCAGGTCTGTCTGGCCTGTGGAATAAAACTCCTTCAAGCAGTATATGTCTGTACCACAGGTACATTCCACTAACTGAGGCTCACTAATCCCATCTGACAGCCTCCTTCTTATTATTGCCTTTTAAAGGTGCTTTTTCTATGGTCTATGGGATTTAAGTCTGAAAGGTAAAAATAGTATTCTGAAGAAAAACAAAAGGAGGGGCTTAACTGATGCTAAATGCTGTCTCTTCTTCAATGAGAGTCTAAATTCCCAAGAGAAATCCTGTAATTAAGAAATCCATTTAAGTTTGTTTTTCCAGCTAGCCTCAAGCTTAGTTGCCTATGTAAACTTTTTTTTTTTCCTCTCACAGAACATCTATTAGTATCTTGTTGAAAACAAACAGTTTAGAATTAGCTTCAGAGAGAATATTTAAAAGGAAGCATAGTAGAAACCTGACAGCGATGAGGTAGGCTTTTGTTCAACAAAAGGCAGAGCAAGTGCACTGATATTGAAATGGTTTTATCAATGCTTTAATAAGAAATTTTCTTGGGTAGGAATATAACTGAGATTAGGAAAGAAACTCTTTTCCATGCAGACCCTTGGTAAGGCCATTGCAAAACATTTGCTCAGAGTCTCAGAATGACCATGTAATCTTATTAGAATAAAGTGTGCAATTAGAAGCTAATAATTACTAAATCTTTCTCAAGTTTCTTAATTTTAATGCCAAAATTTGATGACAGGATGGATTCTCAAAGGAGCAGAAACTGCTTCTAGCTTGCTGCTGCTGTATTGGAAAATCAATTCATCCTTAATGGCTTGCAAGTGATTTTGACTCTTAGAATGCTTCAAATTTAGACTTCTAATTTGGAAACTTTATACTAATTTGGAAATCTTTATACTAGGTGGCAACACAGGAAACTGCTCTCCTTTAATTGCTAGGCTAACCGAGTCCTATTCTTTTTGGTTTGACTCCCTAAATGAAAATGTGCAATTGGGAAACAGATATTCAAATTACGTGATTCAAACTTCTTCAGACTCCAGCCTCTGCTCTTTTATCTTGTCTTTGTCATTGCTGTCTTGATGTACTTTAAGGTGTGGCTCTGAAGATGGTCCCCATCATTGCCGTTATCTATGTGTTCTGAACGGTTACTCTGATAGTCACCTAGACGCCATTGATCAAAGCCTGTCTGGCCTTCAATATGATCACATTAAGATTGATATTCATCTTAATGGAAAGTAGATCTTAGAGCCATGAGTAGCACTATTTCTTTTTCAGCCTGTTCGTCTTAAGATATGACTTATGCATTTTTTTTGCCATTGGGTAAAAGCAGTTGCTGGCTGAAGAAATTGGTAAAACTAGAATGACAGCAGAAAGACTAGTAAGTTAAAATGAATTGCTCTCCATTCATTGAGATTTCAAAACTTGAAGTAGCAGTGTAAAAATATTTAGATTCTCTTAAGCCCCATTTTATCTTTAGCCCAAGTTTCTGCATTTAGCACCTAGGATTAGAGAAGAATAAAACAGTATGCAATTACTACATTGAAGTCTTTCTGAAGATCTTGCAATAGCCTGGAAGGCAGATATGAAAAAGCAAATAGCAGTAATTTTTCCACACTGTCATTTTGATATTTGATATTTACTAATGTAAATTTTCTCACTTAAGATTGATGATCTGTCATTATCTAGTTGTGAAGATGTTTGTAAACAGGAAACTGATTTCTGTCAGCCCTTCTGCCATCATCTCTTTCTCTTGTTTATTCCTTTGTCATTCAAAATTACCTGCAGACCCCAAAGGGTCTGTTTTGCTTTCTTGCTTTTATTTTCCTGTTCACTTGAAATCTCTACTTCCATACTCTCTGGTTTAAGGAACAGATTCTTTGATTTGAATAGTGATGCTGGGCCCAAAGAAACTGGAAATTGGGTTAAGTCATTAGTTCACCATCCACAACAAGTGAGGGTGTGAAGAAAAGAAAGTCCTTGTACATAGTAGGTAGGAATGTAAATTAATGCAGCTATTATGGAAAACAGTATAAATATTCCTCAAAAAATTACAAATAGAACTATCACATGACCCAGCAATTCCTCTTCTAAGTAGGTACCCAAGGAAATTAAATCAGCACCTTGTAGAGATAGCTCCACTTTCATGTTCATTGCATTACTTTTACAATAGCCAAGATATGGAAACAACCTAAATGTCCATTCATCAACAGATGAATGGTCAAGGAAATTGTGAGACATATACACACACACATAGTCTCTCTCTCTCTCTCACACACGCACACACACACACAGTATAATAGAATATTGGTCAGCCTTAACAAAGAAGATTCTACCATTTGCAACAACATGGATGAACCTGGAGGATACTGTTTGAGTGAAACAAGCCAGACACAGAAAAAAAGTATGACATGATATCTCTTATATGTAGAATCTAAAACAAATAGACTACATAGAAAAATAAAATAGAATTGTGGTTACCAGAAATAGGGGTTGGGGCAGGTGGGTGGGTAAATGGTGAGATGTAGGTCAAAGGTACAAAATTGCAATTATGTAGGATGAATAAATCTGGAGCTCAAATGTATGGTACAAGGACTATAATTAACAAAATTTTATTATATGTTGGAAATTTGCTAACAGAATAGGTTTTATGGGCTCTTAGCATTGAAAAAGATACTCTATGAGACATGGGTATGTTAATTGGCTTGATTATAATAATCATTTCATGATACCCTCATGTTAAATAGATACTTGAGTTGCACATTAAGAGAATACACTAAGTTCTGGGCAAATTTGATGAGAAAATATACATACCTGGGTATAGATTGGTAAAATTCTGAATTCTAGGAATACAGATCAACCTCTTAAGTATACATAGAATAAACACCTATGGGGATATAAACATTTTTATTTTTCTGCACTGTGAGGGCCTTTTGAAACAAACTTTATTGAAACTTAGGACCTGGGCTGAAAGACCAGCCTGGAGGTTAATTTTTGACATATCAGATAGAACTTTAGAGATATTTACCTCTGCTGAAGTAAGAGGTATGTATTTACATTTCAAGGGAGATCAGCTCTAGAACGAGGGAGAAATCCATAGGTTGTAAAGCTGGTGAGTCTAGTTTTATTTTTCCCTTGGAGCTATTTACTTATACAAATATTTCAGAGGGTTAGAGTGAGAACTCAGAGTCCTTCCCATTACTTTCCCAAGGAAACAATCTCCAAAGGGAAGGATAGACAACTGCCTCTCTCTCTTAGGTAAACATAAAAAATTTCAACATTCTTCACCTACAATACAGACAGTATATGTGTAAAGGTGACACTTTAATTCTCATTGCATTCCTCCAAAAGGGATAAATTGGGGCACAGGGGAACCGGTACATTATTTGATGAATAAATAATCTGCTTAGGTCTAGAAACCTCCTGTATGCATTCAGGAAAATATCAGTAGCAATAGGCATTAAAATTTAATAGAATCAACAATGAAAAATACAGTTGACCCTTGAACAATGCAGGGACTAGGGGAGCAGTTCCTCCACACAGTCAAAAACCCATTTATAATTTTTAACTCCCCCAAATCTTAACTACTTAATAGCCTACTGTTGACCAGAGGCTTACATATAACCATTAACATAACCAGTCAATTAGCACATATTTTGTGTATGTATTTATATAACTGTATTCTTAATAAAGTAAGCTAGAGAAAATGTTAGTAAGAAAATCATAAGGATGAGAAAATATATTTACTATTCGTTAAGTAAAAGTGGATCATCATAAAAATCTTTATCCTCATCTTGTTCCTGTTGAGTAGTCTGAAGAGGAGAAAAAGGACAAGTTGTTCTGGCTATCTCAGGAGTGGCACAGGCAGAAGAAGTGGAAGAGGTGGAAAGGATGTAGGAGAGACAGGCATACTTGGTATAACTTCTATCGAAAAAAAATCTGCAAGCTTGTGGACCCGTGCAACAACCTGTGTTGTTCAAGGGTCAACTTAATTCAATTGACTTTTGATTTTTTATCAGAAACACTGGAAGCCAGAAGATGATAGAATAACCGTTTTTTAAAATGTCAAGAACCCATTATCCAGGAATATATGATCCACTTTTCAGAATGGTAGAAAACTATTTAGGACTATATAAGATTTGAGAAAATATATAATTTGCCTTGTCAGAGGAAAATAGTCAAAGAGAGCTTAACTTTTGTAATAATGAACAAATTAAAACAGCAACTTCAAGATAGGGGAATAGGAAGTATACAGAAAGTAAGTGATACGCAATCAATGATATTTTCAATAAACATGCAAACATATATAATAAATGATAATATCTAACTTGATAAAGCTGGACAATTTGTCATATAAATGTTAAATAAGAATTCTTGACATAGAAAAGACACACTGCAAGGGCAATTCTAGAACAATATTAAAAGTATAAATGACTTCAGAAAAATGCAAGAGTTGAGCACAAGGGAAGATGAGAGACGTTAAAAATTCCTCAGGCACAGTTGGGGTAAGAGGTTCAGTGATGGGGACAATGTAGATATTCTGTAAGTCTTTTCTTAAAGTGGTAGCTTAAGTTGAGAAATTTAGAGCTTCTTGGTAGAGGACACAGTCAGTGTCCTGCTTTCACAGAATGGTTAAGAAAAAAAAGGTATATGGTACATAGAGCAAGGTAAGAAACCATAAATAAGATATAACACTGCACTAGAACTGCAGCCTGACAGAGGAAAAAGCTGGAGTGAATAGTTCCTTGAGTGAATAACACCCTGATCAAAAGCAAAAACGAAAACCAAAAAAGTAAAATAATATGTTGACAGATGATAAAAATGATCAAATATACAAGTATACTAAAACTTAATGTGCTAAATTCTGACATTAAAAAGCATTTTTAAAAGTTAAATGAAAAATAAGATAAATATGTAGCAACTGAAGAAAAAAGTTGATAAAATCAAAAATAAAAAGATAAGTAAGCAAGATGTAGTTTTAATGCAAAAATGCAAAGAATGGAGTCTATTAGATCTGCCATTACACTAAATGTGAATGTTCTAAATTATTTTGTAAAAGAACATTCTGTCAGAAAGATAATTCTAAATTATTTTGTAAAAGAACATTTTGTAAAAGGTAAAATTGGAATGGAAATTAATTGGAATAAATAGCAACTTAACTAAATCAAATTACAAAGATAAAAAGATTTAAGTAGATAATAAACATAAAGATATATAGAAAAGAGTCAAACATGTCATACACTAAATGAGATGAGCTGAATTTTTTCATTAAAAGAGATACTCTGAGTTTTTAAGAAGAACACAGTTATATGCTATTTACAAAAAGTTAAAGCAAAATTATAAGAAAGTAAAGAATAAAAAAGATACAGATAAATGGATAGAGAAAATGTGGTATATATATATACAATGGAATACTACTTAGCTATAAAAGGGAAAGACATTCTGTCATTTGAGACAACGTGGACGAACCTGTAGAACATTATATTAAATGAAATAATCCATACACAAAAAGAAAAACATTACATGATCTTATTGATTTCTGGAATCTAAAAGAGTTGAGCTTATAGAAGCAGAAAAGTAAAATGATGGTTACCAGGGGCTATAGATAAAAAGTAGAGTTGAAAAGATCTTGGTTAAAAGATACAGAGTTTTAGTTAGGTAGAAGAAATAAGTTCAAAAAATCTATTGTACAACATGGTGACTATAGCTGATAACAATGTATTGTGCTCTAGGAAATAGTAATGAAGTAGATTGTGTTTTCATTACAAAAAGTGATAAGTATGTAAGTTAGTACATGTATTAATTAGCTTAATTTAGCCATTGTTCAATGTGTATCTATTTCAAAACGTTGTATTTGATAAATATATAAAATTTTTGTCAATTAAAAATTAATTAAAAAAAAGATAAAAGACATTGTAAAGAAGGGGCAACATACCTATAACATAAGGCTGAAACCTCAAAACATGTTAAAGAGAGATACTTTATAATGATAAAAGGTGCAAATTATGAAAAAATTAGACTCATGGTAAATCCGCATGCATTAAGCAGCATAAAAGCAACATCCAAAGGAAAAACCATTAAAGATACAAGAAGAGCTTGCTAAAAATATTAAAAGGAAAAACCATGAAAGAAACAAGGAGAGCTTGTTAAAAATATTACTATAGTAAAACACTTCAGTATATCACTTTCAGAATTGGGAAGATTCTATAGAAATAGAAATGTAAAGCCTATGGGACATGAAAACCTCAGTCAATAAACTAACTTTAATAGGCATATGTATAGAATCATTTGCCTCTTAAAAGAAAAAGAGCTCAACAAAATTTAAAAAGTAGGAATTTTATAGACCATATTCTCTGTTCATAATCCAATAAAATTGAAAACAAGTAATGTAAAGGTGAACATAAAAACCATAACTACTTGGAGATTAAGGAGAATATTTCAGTATGACCTTTGGTTCAATGAGAAAGTTAAAACTTAGCTTACAAACTACTTAGAAAGTAATAAGTCAAATACTTCACAGTAAAACCTATAAGAAACAAAACAACTATTCTTTGTTGAATACTTTGATCTTAAGTGTGTCATTTTTAAAGAAGAAAGAAATAACAAAGGAACTTCGTTCTAATCTAATGAAATTATTTAACATGGTTAACAAAGGGAAACAAGACAATAAAAGAGAAAGACATTTTTAAAGATAAAATCTCAAGGTACAAAATATAAAGCAATCTTTTTAAATAGTTGAAAGGAGGAATTCTACTGCTTTTTAAATTTGTATTTTTTAGAAAAGCAATAGAAAACAAAACCTCTTGGAACTTGGCTAAGAAAAAGAAGAGGGAATAAAAATATACATACAAAGACAGAAATAAAAATGGGACATAATCATCATTACTATGAAAGATTAAAAGGATAGAAAGAAAATGTTATTACAACTCTAACAGCAAATTAAAAAATCTAAAGGCAGTGTTTCTAGAAAAACTGGTTATTAGGTCTAGGGAAAAATAGGCTCTAAACATATACTATACACAAAATCAATTAGCCTTGTGCACAAATCTCAAGTTTAAAATATTTAGGAAAAAAGGCAACATTTTTATTACTAAGGAGTAGGGAAGATGTCTTAAACGATGAAAAATAACAAACTTTACTGGAACAGGTTGTGGAAAAAATTGACCTATTACAAAATTTAAAATTTTGCATAATTTAAAGACATTGTGGGCCAGGTGCAATGGCTTACTTCTGTAATCCCACCCCTACCTGTAATTGGGAGGTCCAGGTGGGTGGATCACTTGAGGTCAGGAGTTCAAGACCAGTCTGGCCAACATGGTGAAACTCCATCTCTACTAAAAAAAAAAAAAAATACAAAAAATATTAGCTGGGTGTGGTGGTAGTATGTCTGTAATCCCAGGAACTTGGGAGGCTGGGACAGGAGAATCACTTAAACCCAGGAGGCAGAGGTCACAGTGAGCTGAGATCATGCCACTGCACTCCAACCTGAATGACATCTCAAAATTAAAAAAAAAAAAAAAAAAAAAAAAAAAAAAAAAAACAAAAAAAAAAAAAAAAAAAAAAAATAAGATATTGTGAAAAAGCACATAAATACAAACCACAGATTTGTGTTAATTATTACAAAATTAACATTCTTAATAAAGAACTCCTAAAAATCAGTAACAATAACATAAGTAACTTTATAGATAAGGCAGCAAATTACATAATCAAATTACAGCACTGAAAACCCAAGTGGCTAACGAGTGGATGATAAACATATAAAAAGATGCTTAGCCTCCTTAATACTTAGGGAAATTATAACTAAAACCACAAATAAATACCGTTTCACACTCATCAGATCTGTGATAATATAAAAAAATTTAACCATAACAAATATTTATGAAAGTGTGGAGCAAGAGAAACTCATATGTAACTGATAGGAGTGTATACTGGCAAAGGATATTGTTCAGTAATTAGACAACGAGTATACAAACCCTAACGTCTAGTAATTCCATTCCTAAGTACATAGAATTGAAGATTTCTTCACAAGGGGATGTATGATTGTGGCAACATTATTTGTAATTATAGAAATTTGCAAGCAATCTAAGGGCTTCTCAACAGGGTAAGAGATAAAGTATGCTAAATTCATATTATATTACAAATAAATGAATAAATGAATAAATAATCAAAAATGTGTATGTTCGGAATTAAATTATAATTCCAAACATGTTTAAATATTGATGAATTTCAAAACTATAGTGCTGTTTAAAAACCTTAAGCTGCAGAAAAATATACATAGTGTAATTACATATATATAAAGTTGAAAATATAAAAAATAATACTTTTTTCTTAAGAATAGATATAATGACAAAAGCATGAGGAGATGTGTCGAAATTAGATAAACACTGAATATTATACAGTGGTTAATTCTGGGAGTGAGGAAAGAAAATGTGATTGGAGATAGGTATATCTCAGGCTTTAACCATATGGTTAATATGTACTTTATTTTTTAAGGTTGGT
Source organism: Cebus imitator (assembly GCF_001604975.1). Classification (NCBI taxonomy): domain Eukaryota; kingdom Metazoa; phylum Chordata; class Mammalia; order Primates; family Cebidae; genus Cebus; species Cebus imitator. Next base: position 1,372,390 of record NW_016107799.1, read on the forward strand.
GTTATGTTCATGAGTTTTTACCTTATTGTTTTAATACTTATATAAATTCTGACAATATTTCATAATTAATTTTAAAGGATGGACATATTTCTCTTTAATATTTTTAAATTGCTGTGTATGGCAAAGACATTGTAAGCAAAGTCAATAACCTAGCATTCGATTTGTGAAATTATTTGCAACACAGATGGCAAAAGATTAACACATATTTTATAGAAAGAACTCTTACAAATTGACAAGAAGCAAATTATTCAATAGAAAAATTAACAAAAAATTAACAAAAATCTCCTGAAACTGACAAGCAACTTCAGCAAAGTCTCAGGATACAAAATCAATGTGCAAAAATCACATGCATTCCTATACACCAATAACAGACTTAAAGAGAGCCAAATCAAGAACGAACTGCCATTCACAATTGCTACAAAGAGAATAAAATACCTAGGAATACAACTAACAAGGAACGTAAAGGATCTCTTCAAGGAGAACTACAAGCCACTGCTCGATGAAATAAGAGAGGACACAAACTGATGGAGAAGCATTCCATGTTCATGGTTAGGAAGAATCAACATCATAAAAATGGCCATACCACTCAAAGTAATTTACAGATTCAACACTATCCCCATCAGGCTACCAACAACCTTCTTCACAGAACTGGAAAAAAACACCTTAAACTTCATATGGAACCAAAAGAGAGCCCACATAGCCAAGTCAGTTCTAAGCAAAAAGAACAAAGTGGGAGGCATCACACTATTGGACTTACAAGGCTACAGTAATCAAAACAGCATGGTACTGGTACCAAAACAGAGATATAGACTAATGGAACAGAACAGAGGCTTCGGAGGCAACACAACATTATCTATAACCATCTGATCTTTGACAAAGCTGACAAAAACAAGCAATGGGGAAGGGATTCCCTGTTTAATAAATGGTATTGGGAAAGCTGGCTAACCATGTGAAGAAAGCAGAAACTGGACCCCTTCCTGACACCTTACACTAAAATTAACTCCAGATAGATTAAAGACTTAAACATAAGACCTAACACCATAAAAACCCTGGAAGAAAATCTAGGCAAAACCATTTAGGACATAGGTGTAGGCAAGGACTTCATGACCAAAACACCAAAAGCATTGGCAACAAAAGCCAAAATAGACAAATGGGACCTAATCAAACTCCACGGCTTCTGCACAGGAAAAGAAACAGTCATTAGAGTGAATCGGCAACCAACAGAATGGGAAAAAATTTTTGCAGTTTACCCATCTGACAAAGGGCTGATATCCAGAATTTACAAAGAACTAAAACAGATTTACAAGAAAAAAACTAACAACCCCATTCAAAAGTGGGCAAAGGATATGAACAGACACTGTACAAAAGAAGACATACATGAGGCCAACAAACATATGAAAAAATGCTCATCATCACTGGTCATCAGAGAAATGCAAATTAAAACCATATTGAGATACCATCTCACACCAGTTAGAATGGTGATCATTAAAAAATCTGGAGACAACAGATGCTGGAGAGGATGTGGAGAAATAGGAACACTTTTACACTGTTGGTGGGAGTGTAAATTAGTCAACCATGTGGAAGACAATGTTGCGATTCCTCAAGGACCTAGAAATAGAAAAACCATTTGACCCAGCAATCCCATTACTGGGTATATATCCAAAGGATTATAAATCTTTCTTCTATAAGGACACATGCACACGAATGTTCATTGCAGCACTGTTTACAATAGCAAAGACCTGGAACCAACCCAAATGCCCATCGATGATAGACTGGACAGGGAAAATGTGGCACATATACACCATGGAATATTATGCAGCCATCAAAAACGATGAGTTTGGGTCCTTTGTAGGGACTTGGATGAACCTGGAAAGCATCATTCTCAGCAAACTGACACAAGAGCAGAAGATCAAACACCACATATTCTCACTTATAGGCGGGTGTTGAACAATGAGAACACCTGGACACAGGGAGGGGAGCACTACACACTGGGGTCTGTTGGGGGGAAATAGGGGAGGGTCAGTGGGGCATGGGGAGTTAGGGAGAGAGAGCTTGGGGAGAAGTGCCAGATATAGGTGATGGGGAGGAAGGCAGCAAATCACACTGCCACGTGTGTACCTATGCAACAATCTTGCATGTTCTTCACATGTATCCCCAAACCTAAAATGTCATAAAATAAATAAATGGAAAAAAAATGAAAAGAAAGTTACACTTGGCATGGAACTCAAAAAAATATATATATATATGTTACACAAAATAAATTTTATATGCATATATACACAAAATTAATTTTATGTACATATATACACATCACAAAACAAAATAAGCATAATTTATAATTTTACTTTTGTAGTTATGGAATTTTATCTTTGCATGAATGTATGAATATATATATACACACACACACATATATATACAAACACACTTTTATATATATGAATATATTACAATAACAACAATGACAAAACCAATGAAAACACAATCACACAATGACAAAACAAATCCAAGTTCTGCTATATACTTCCTGTCTTCCTGGATGATATTGGATAATATCTCTAACTGTCGTTACCTCTAGCTAAAAATTAGGGTGGTGATAAATCTCAGTGGCTTAACGAACAGAGGTTTTTATCTTGTTCACACTATGTACCTTTCTCTGATTAACAGGAGGCTCTGCATATCCCAGTCACTAAGAATCCAGGATGATGGAGTATCTATTTTAGCAGGTGCTTCCATTGTGGCTAAGAAAGTGAACTCTTTGGGGGTGAGGAAAGGGATGGGCTAGAGAGCGGGTTGGAGGTCTCACATTAACATGTATTATGCTCCAACTCAAAAGTGACACATTCCCCTTTCTGCACTGACCAGAGTTAGTCACACAAAATGGATTGGAAGTGTAGTACTCCCTGGGGCTTAAACAAGAGGGCAGTTGGCAGTTGGGTAAGAGTGCCAATGAGAATTTTCTAATAAAGCTTTCATGGGGATTAAATAAGAAGAAGTACTTGATAACATCTTTACTGTGCTTTGTTCTTCAGTTTTTCATTACTGTCCTGCCTGTACAATCACTTCTTGCCTATATTCTTTAATGAAATATTCCCATGAAAAGATGGGAAATTCTTTCTAGACATTCTAGACATTTCAGTCTAATACATAGGTACATACAGGGAATATCTGCTATTCATAGCTGCCTCAACTTTTTTGGCAGCCAGTCCACTTAGTAACCATTTACACTGTGGTTTCTCTCTTTCTAAATGTAATTCCAAATAGCCTACCTTTCCCTGTTTCCCATCTAGCCAGTTTGAAGGCACACAGACCTGGGTTTCTGATTCTGATCACATATGCTGAGATGAGGCAATAGTTAGGAAATTATTTATGGACATTTTCCCCATTTCCATGGGAACAATCAGAAACAATATTTTTCTAACATTGGTGGTGTGCTTTTAGGAGATGTTTCTGAAAGTTTTTCCTAGAGACAAGCCTATTCACAAACATCCTATAGGCCGGTGATTAATACTCTATAATAAATCCATATGAACTCAGACTACTCCATAATAAATCCATTTGAACCCAGACTAGGTAAAATGGATTCTGTGGATGGCAACCAAGAATCCTGATGAATGAGGTGCATTTTCAGCATTATCTTCTCATGATCTTCCTCCTGATTCTTGTATTTCTAAGGAGTGGTTATTAGTCTCATTCAAGAGAAAGCCATATTTTAAAAAAGCACATTCATTTTTTCCCCTTTGGAAAATTGAAAGAGATCAGAAGATTAAGAATTTTATCCCTCACAATTTAGAGTTCAGCAAGTCCATCAGATCCTAGTTGTAAGATCATTTGTGAAATAATTTTTTGAATAAACATCACTGGAATAAACATTACTGAGCATGGAATAGTATAGTAATTGGAAAATTTTCATTTTTTTTTTTTAAACTTTGGTTTGGAGGTATATGTGCAGGTTTTTTACATAGCCGAACTTATGTCATGGGGGTTTGTTGTACAGATTATTTCATCACCCTGCTACTAAGCCTAGCACCAAATAGTTATTTTTTTCTTCCCCTCTCTCTCTTTCCACTCTCCATCCTTAAGGAGGGCCCAGTGTTTGTTGTTCCCTTCATTATGTTCGTGAGCTGTCATATTTTAGTTCCCACTTGTAAGTGAGAACATGCGTTATTTGGTTTTCTGTTCCTGCCTAAATTCGCTAAGGATAGTGGCCTCCAGCTCCATCCATGTTCTCACAGATTTCATTCTAAGAGAAGTTCTGAATGCTGAGGAACACAGATTGGTATGAAATTGTGGGCTATGATCTTGGTTAGCCCTCCAGGGATGTTAGAGTATACAGGAAAATCACATAATTGAGCTCAAGCAAAACATGAAAGGACAGGTCACCTGAGGCAGAAAATCTGTGTGGTATGCAATGTGTCCATCCCTTCTATTGTACCCAGTCGCTACTCACTCATGAGTATGATTCAGTTCTTGTGGAAAATATCCATCTAACTGAGGTCCATCTGTGAATTAGTATCATTACTGAACAGAAACCTTATGTACTGGGATGGAGCAGAAATGGAGGGACCATTGTGAAGAAAGAGCAGAATGTCCTGAAAAAGTGAGGAAGGTCTTGGACTCACATAGACTGTGGAATTTGATTCAAGTTTACCTAAGTTTTTGAGGGCTAGAATTCTCTAGCTACATCTGAGTTGTGGCCTTGGCTTCAAAGAAATCTAGGTCAAGTGCAGAGACAGATGATAAGTAATTTACAACACAATATAGAGGTATAGGGGAGAGAAGGCCAAAGTGCTCAGGAAGTAGAAGAAGTGAGAGATCTGGGGAAGGTCTCACTGGGTTAGCGACATTTGAGTTGGGTTTAGGATAGAGTATTTAAAGAGAAATTGAACTATATACTTCCACTTGGATAAGTTTCATTTTCCCTTATATTAATATTTTGAAAAGTGGGTGGTTCAATAATCTTGGTTGTCTAAGATTGTAAGAATCTTTACAAACAATTGAAAGATATTTTGAGCAGGTAAGAAGCTGTCATTTTCTCTATGGAACTTATAATCTAATGTGGAAGCTGAGGAATGATATAAATGAGTATAACTGTGTAAAAATAAGGATAGAAATTTTAAGTACCTCAGAAGAGGAAAAATGAGAGTTTAGAAATAGAATTGCTATTTTTATTTTATGAAGAATACAGTTTCTAATTTCTGGGCTCTCTTACAGCATCTTTGAGTGCTGAGCTCTCTCTGACTTCTTGACTTTTCATCTAGGGATAGGACATTTCCCTTCTGGCTTTCTTATCTGTGAGAAAATCTGAAGTTAGAAGACCTGGAAAGGGAATGATTAATGCTTTTGTTGTTGTTTCTGGTTAGACCAGTTTAAATTTGCCTTTTGGAACTCTGTTATTCAGTTTTTGACCTTTTCTAAATTTTAGCATCTTCCTATGAAAAGAAGTTCTTTCATCTATGAGTGCCTCAAGAATCATCTTTTCCACTCTCGATTTTAGAATTTAAATTTAAAAATATGCTAAAATATACTTTAACACATAAACCCAAGGTCTTCATTATATACCACATGTTTCAGATCAGTGCTTTTCAAACTTTAATAGACATTTGGATTGCTTGATAAAGCACAGATTCAATTTTGATAGGTCAGAAATGGGACTTCAGCCTGTATTTCTTAAGCTCCTTGGTGATGTGAATGTTGCTGGTCTGTGAATTACACTCTGAGTAGCAAGACATTAGATCAAAGAGGCCAGACCAAGATGCTACAGCATGCCTTGAGATTTTAGGGAAGAATGCTTGTTTCCCTATTTTTTTCGCTACTCATCTTTACAAACTCTGAAGTCATACAATTAAAGAAAAATTCCCTTTATCTAAAGACAGAGAGGGAGTTACTCATTTCAGGACTTCTGTCTGTATACCTAGTTTTAGTTGTCTTGGTGTTCGAGTGGTCTTCATTAAAGCAAACAAAGTCTAATCATCTCAGAGATGCTTAAGAGCCCTTTAATTATTATTAGATTACTGCAGTATCACGGGAGTTGTGATATGTATGTATCACCCATCTCAGAAGCAGTCACTTCAAGTAAGACTTACATAAAAAAGAGAGCAGTCTCCCTCCCTCACTGCACAAATTCCAACTTCAACACATTATATAAGAGAAGAACATTATATGTTGATGTAGGTGGTGGGAGGACAATTTTATGAGTAAGAAGGAAAATCAGCTTGTCCGCTTGTCCCTGTGAGACTACCGTCAAGTGGAAAAATTTGTCCTGGAGCATCTTCTACTTCTTGTTAGCACTTACTACATTTTGGTGCCTGTTTTGCAGTGGGGATCTTCTCCTATGTCCAGCATCAATTGGTTGAACAAATACCCACAATTACATAGATTCTCCATGCCACTTATTCGGCCAGCCATCGATTTATTGGGTTCCAAATATGTTCCAGGCAACATAATAAGCAACTGTCTGTGACCAAAACAGATTCTTCCCACGAGTGTTTACAGTCTAGTTGGTGAGACAGAGCTTCAAAATCATAGCACAAACATTTGATCACAATTGCAATCAATGTTTTATTTTCCCTTGTATTTTTCATAATAACTATTTTGGGCGTTTCTTGGAAGAGAATTTGGTAAGAGGAAAAGAAGTGTCTTTGTAAGCTAAGAAAAATACTTGTAACCTAAGCTGATTCACTAAACCTCTTTGAAGATGGGCTGATTTTGTAGAAAAAGTTATTGTAGAATCACTGAGCCCTGAGTTTTCCTTCCATGAAACAATACTTCAGGCAGAACAAGTGAGGCACTGTTGGCATCCTGACCATGATAACCTCAGCAGCTCTCCGGCCAACTTGATCTCTTTATAGCCCAAGTCCTATCTTCTGTCAACTTGCACTTTGTACGTCTGACAGATTCCTCCCAAATTTCTCTTTTGAGCCTTCCCAAAAGAAGAGGTGTCACATCCACATGTTATTCTACTGTTAGTTACTATTGACTTCATTTGCATGTGGTGTTTTTATGATTAGTACTATGGAGGGCCTTGGTCGGGTATGGCACCTTTGCAGTTCAGTCTAGGCTGAACTTTGTGCTCCTCTGGCTATTTGTCCTAGGACAGCTCAAAGTGTCAAAAATGTAAAAGTCTTTTCCTTAGTTTGTCTGTTTTTCTCACTGTCTACCATAAATTTACCATTGCAATTCATTCTTTTTGTATATAATTTAATTTCCCAATCCAGAAGTTTCTTAACATCTAATTAATCCTATTGTCCCATTTACAAAAAGTTCCATGTGCTATCAGAGGGACATTTAAATGGAGATGTGATAATTAGCATGAGCTGACTGACGAAGGCAATGGTCATCAGGGAAAGGGGACTGCATATATTTTCCCAAAGATGGAAAGGAAAGCATTCTATTGAGGAACTCAGAGAAGAACAATTGTGGCTGGAGCACAGAGAACCAGGGGCATTTGGGCTGAGATGGGCTGAACAGGCAAGCGAGATCATGAGGTCTCATTAAGGATTTTAAATTTTGTTCCTCTTATAAGCAATATAAAAGCATTAAAGGGCTTAAGACATTTAAGGGTGTAATGAGAGGGATTATGTGGAGGAATATTTTTGAATATGTGCAGTAGTGGGGGATGTGGTGCCAAGTTGAATTTGCATCTCAAAATAGGGAAAAGCTGAAGTTTTCAGAGACACAGGGAGTATAAGTTATGATCTGATGGCCCTTTCATCACCACTGCAAGGGTTTTTACATTCTCTAATCTTAGAGAAGATTGTACGTGGTGCAATCATACAGAGAACCAATTCTGATTGAAGCCATCGTAACTGAGGAGGATTTGCATGAAGATTCAATGGTTCCTTACATTGCACATCCTTCCCTGTGATCGTTTGGGTGGAGGAAGACAAGAAGTCACTTAAAGTGATAGTGGAGACCAAGGCAGGGAAAAGGAGAAGGGGGCTTCTCCCACTTCACACATACTGGTGACAACTGGACACTCTTTCCCTTTACCTGGAAAACTACAGGAAGGGAAGATCATGGTGAACCGGATGCACTCACTAAGCACCCACCATGAGAAAGCACACACATATATGGCTTGGCATCAGTTAGCATTTAGTGCACTATAGTTTGATAGATGAAACGTGAAAAAGAAGCCCATTACTTACTGAACACGTGCTATTTGGTGACTGCAGGGGGAGTATTCATCTTGTTTTTCTATCTCAGGATTCATGCCCTTTAGGCCTTGTCTATGTCCCACAAATTGAGACAAAGTGACTGTCCTTTGATGATGTCCTTCCTTTCTCATTCAGGTCACCTTACTAGTCGAATTGTAAACCGCAAATCTCCCTATGTTAGAGGGTGATATATATTACCTATATATTATATTCATAGATTGGTTTCCATTCTAAAATCAACCCTGTACTGTTTGTATTTTGTAAAGCAAAAAGAGATTTGCTCTAACCTGACATACTTTATGTGTTTGTATTCTGAGGAATCAATTACTTTGTTACTAATACTTTATTTATTAGATAAGCTAGCATGGGTCATAAGGTCTTCAGAATAGCTCTCCCTCATTACCAGTGCCCTGACTGGGTCAGCAAGAAAGAGCCCTGTAGACATGGATTATGCCCTTCAGATACCTGAGGGGTGTATAGTTAGAATAAAGGTTCTAAATATCAAGGATAATCTTGAATGCTTTTTAACTACTTTCTTATTATAGAATGCTAAGCAGTCAGTAAAATTGCCACATTAAAAAGTGAAAAGAAAAATTGTTATCTTTCTGAAAACACTATTTGAATATAGTCTTATGGATTTATGATTTCAAGGAGAACAAGGCCTGGTTTATTTCCAAGGGTGAAAACTATAAACTCTCAGTCAATGCTCCAATAGGAAGCTTCTCAAAGACCAAAGCAACCACACTTGAGGAATGAGTCTACTATCAAGACACTGTCATTCCCCAAGTGCAGTGTAACCAGGGGGGGTTTGAGAAAGTCAGACAGATGAATCCTGGGAGTGAACAGATCAGGGAGACTCACTCATTTGCATGTGCTCATTCACATGCTTGTGCACACACACAGCTTTTGTCCTGTAGATATCTAAGATGGAACAATAAGGTTGCTTTTCATCCTAGTACCAGTGCGTCATTGTAACGAAGAAAAATGCTTCTGTTTCTTAAGCTGAGGAGAAATTGGACAGATGTCTGGTCTAAGAGAAAAAGAGAGTCAGAGTGTTTGATTCCCTAAAAATCTTTCAGTTTTTATGACACTGTAATCTTTGTCTGTGACTTACTTTTGACTACCCCGTGATATCCATCATGTTTCAGTGGCTGCAGAGTATCAGAATGTCCCAGGTTTCTTATAACAGAGGGCATCATCTCTCCTTGCTTATCAGCAGTTGAAAGAATGATTATATCACTTGAGGAGTAAATAAGTGTTCGTGGAAACTTTGAATGAGCAGTTTCCATTTCTATAAAGATAGATCCCCAAATTGGTGAAGTTATTGCTGTCAGGAATTGGAGATCCATGGCCTTTGAAATTTCATTTTTAGCTGCTCTCTATGGATATAGATTCTAAGTTGTTAACAACTGTGTAGCAATGACAAGAAGAGAAGATCTCAATGAGAACTTGATAATCTGCTAAGTCTATACAAGCTGGGTCCCTACTTTCCTCATAAGTATTTTAATTCTCTTGTAGTTAGCAACATTTTAGTTGTATGCAATATCCCTCTGATGTATTTGGGCTGAATTCCTTTGCTTCTGAAAAATTGAAAAAGGGGTAAAATTAGCTGTGGGAAGGTAATGAAATAAACAAAGAAAAAAGGCCTGGAACACCAAAAGAAAGCAAGCTTGGGTTGTATATAATACGTATAAATCATATCACATAGAAAGGCTACATATTACAGCTAATTCTCTTTGATTCCTAGAGTTTATCACATCTTTGTGTATGCCATGATTAACACTTTTGGAGAACTGGCTGATGTTCATTTGAATAGCAGTGAACCTTGACTATAAAAGTATTTTAAACAACTAAAAAATTCATAATGAGATCTAAAAAAAAATATGAAAGGAAGATTATTACTATCAACTTCATTAATTTTGTTTTCTTTTTTAAACCTAAAGATAAAAATAAAAGCAATATGAACACCATCTCTCAGGAATACCTTTTGTTCCCCAGAAAATTAATTTGCAACTGATTGAATTAAAATGGAGAGGCCCCGAGAAAATAGGCTTTTGTGGTAAAATAAGAGATGAAAAGCTTACAGGGAGAACACAAACATCTACTAATGCCTTTTATTCTTGTTTTCCAAAGCACACTGAAAGTTGATATTAAACAAAAAAATTCTTATATATTTTAAAATTATTCAATTCCAGTTTGTATCTAAGCTACTGATGAATACTATTATATTTTGGTAGACACTCTGATATTTTGGAAGTGTATATGTGTGTGTATATGTGTGTGTGTGTGTGTGTGTGTGTGTATAATCAATGAATTCTATTTCAGTAAATTTTCTTGAGCATCTCTCTAGAAATTTTTCTGGGGTTTATTCTGTTGTAATACATGGTAGGTGAGTATATTTTGCATAATAATTGTCATACACTTCAGTTTGTCATCTAAAAGGGAAGATAAATATTTTTGAAGTAGTAATAATTTTTTTAGTAGTTATTTTTTGTAGAAATGGAGTCTCGTCACTTGCCCAGGCTGGCCTTGAACTTTTGAGTTCAAGTGATCCTCCCACCTTGACCCCCAAAGTGCTGGAATTACGGTTATCAGCCACTGCACCTGGCCCAGAGAATTTCTTTATGGTCAAGACAGAAAGCAAGGAAAGATTCTTTTCTTGGGAGGAAAAAGAACATGTGAAAGGAAGGCAGGAGACAGTCAGAGAGAGAGAGGGAGAGGTTCTGTTTTCTAACTCTTGGTTCTGAGGCCTAAAGCACTGTAGCATTATAAGAAGGGCTATGGAGTTATGAGCCAGGAACCATGGACAAATCTGTGTGTGTCTGTGTATATATATAGACACACGAACACATTATATATATGTACATACGTATATATGTATGTACACGTACATATATATATATACATATATATACACACATATATATATACACACACACACACACACACACACACACACACACACACACACACACGATGGTACTGGTCCTAAGGTTTTTGAAGCAGAGAAGTATTTCTTTCAATGCAGTGGATGTGTGGAGAAGGAAAAAGCTCACATTTATCCAAATATGAATTGATTCTAAATTTTTAAAAATTGGTTTCTGTAACTGATGTTATAATTAGCCTCTAAATTAGGGCCAAAGATGAGAAAAGCAAGGTGATATTATAATTGAACAGTTGGTTGATGTTCCAGCTTTCAAGGAACCCCTAGAATGTTGACTTATTAGCAGGGCTTAGGGAAATGTATCATTCTATAAAGTGCTAAATATCACCTGGTTTTCCCACTTACTAATTACTGTGACTTTCATAACAGATTTCTGTTAGTTCTTCTGAAGTATAAGACTTCTCACCAATGTGTGAGGTGATAAAAAAATATTTTGATGCTAGTGAAATTTAGCCATAACTTGGGCATACATACCAGCTTTCCTAAATGTGGAATCTCAGTTAAGACTTGAAGATGTTTCAGTGACTTGTGAAATTAAGGCTTGGACAACTGTCTATCAAATTTTGAGCAATTCTCTAGGTGAGTTCTGATTGTGTGAATCAGACAGAACTCTGATTTGAATTGCACAGTGTAAGTTTCATATCGTTATAGTCAGCCAAGGTTGTCGATCAATGATTAGTGGGTTCGTGCACTTTACAGATGTGTTTCACTATTGTTGTTGCTTTTTTAAATCAGGAATTGATGATCAGGATTGACCAGGTACATATTTTGCAGCAAGCTTAGTATGTCTCATGATCTCTCAGCAGAGCTGGCAAGCTCATGAACAAAATTCTACAGCTTATCCACTAGCAATAAATGAACAAAGCAGAAGGTTGCTTTGTACATAAGGAGCATTGATTGCTTATTGTGATGGACACCTTCAGGACTGCAATCCTCTTCTTTCCATGATGCTGTTTCTTGATTATGTCATGTTCAAACAGGAAATAATTTCAGACTCTCAATGGAGTCAAATAGATGTCTTAAGATGTTTTTTTCTTCCTTAAAATCCCTGAATTGAAATTTAACTCTAGGTTAAATTTATAATGAAGTTATGGTTCTAACTCAGGAGTGCGCAAACCATGGTCTCTGGGCCAAATCTGGTCTTTGCTTGTCCTGCAGACTAAGTTCACATTTTCAATGGTTGAAAAAAATCAAAAGAATAATAATATTATGTGACATGCAAACATTATTTGAAATTCAAATTTTAGTGTTGATAAGTAAAGTTTTATTGGAACACAGACATAGTCATTTGCATATTATCTATGGCTGCTTTCACATTGCAGTGGTAGAGCTGAGTAGATCTGATAGAGATCATATGGATTGCATAGCTTAAAATGTTTACTATCTGGTTCTTTATAGCAGAAGTATGCTCACCTTATTCTAATTTAGTTTAATTCTAATTTAATCACTTCTTAATATGCTAAGACAAAAATAGTTTTTTTAAGGTGAAGTAGAATCAAATGAGAACATATAAACTCTACTGTGATTATAATACTGTTTATAAGAAGAACTTGGGTAGTTTAGCAAGATTGTAATGACTATAAGCAGATAAAAATAAATATGCATTATCTACCATGAAGATAATTACCATTACCTAATGAAGCAATCAATTCACTGATTATTCTTAGCATTTTTCTCCAAAAAGTGATGAAGGTAGAGGAAATTAAAATGGTTCAATATTAGGGAAGAAAGATAGACCTTCCTGTCCTTCTCCATAGGTGTGAGGCCCACAAAATTAGATGGGGATTGCCTGTTTATTCTCTGTGACTTCAAGGCTTAGTCAGCTTAGCAGAGTACCGCTAACTGTACAAGAAACATTTGGTGAATGACACCTGGTTGGCTGACAAAATGAACACACCTCTGAAGAGAGCTTTCAAGAGAAACTGAAAATATGAAATAATTTCCTTAGTAAAGAAAGGAAGCAGCCAGGTGCGGTGGCTTACGCCCGTAATCCCAGCACTTTGGGAGGCTGAGGTGGGCGGATCACGAGGTCAAGAAATCGAGACTATCCTGGCCAACATGGTGAAACCCTGTCTCTACTAAAAAAATACAGAAATTAGCTGGGCGTGGTGGCATGCGCCTGTAGTCCCAGCTACTCAGGAGGCTGAGGCAGAAGAATTGCTTGAACCCAGGAGGCAGAGATTACAGTGAGCCGAGATTCCGCCACTGCGCTCCAGCCTGGCGCCTGGTGATAGAGCAAGACTCTGCCTCAAAAAAAAGGGATGAAGGAAAAAAAAAAAAAAAAAAAAAAAGAAAAAAAAAAAAAAAAAAGGGAAGCAGAAAACTTATTTTCTCTCTTATCTATTCACCAGCCTGGCCTTCACCTTGATAATGTGTTTGTAATTAATCTCTTTCTACAGACTCATGTGAATTTAATTCATTCACTGTGACTCTTCTTTATATCAGAATCATTACCTTTGTTTATAATTTATAGACTCTAATTTTTGCTTCCTAGATAAATGGTATGGTTCTTCTTGACCTTTATATGTTCCATAAATGCTTTTGGAATCACTCAATCACAGTATCTACAAGGGTAAGGTAACTACTTACCAAGTGGCAGCAGGATGTTTCCTGAATGAAAATTCCATCTCTCCCCAGCAGTGTGGTACAATGAAAAGAGCAGCATTCTCTTATTTGGGACAACTGAATTTTAGCTCTGTCTCTTCCATTGATGTGCTGTATGTCCTGGGCATATCATTTTACTTTTTCAGGTTTAAATTTCTTTGTCTGTAAAATGAAGAGATAAAATAAAATCAGTGTTTTCGTGTATGTTAAAGTAATATAACCATTTAAATATAAGTTCTTTCATAAACTATATAGTTATTACTTTAGTGTGAATGTATATTGTAAGCCCCAAATTATAACATTTACTTTCACTATCAAAAATCGAAAATAAAATTGCAAATGAATACAGGAGTGGTCCCTGAAGTGCTCATATGTGATTCAAGTACACAGTTGAGTGTATATTTTCATTTACAGCTTTAAAAATAATTAAAGTATGTTTCAGTATATTTAACAAACACTGTTGGAATTAAGCCTTTGCAGAAGCCCAGAACATTTCTGTTGAACTTTTGAAAGCCTTCTGTAGGTGTCATCTAGACATTTCCAACATGATTTCAGTTACTTCTGCAAGGAGTGATTTCAGAAGATTAGAATATTACAGTGTTCAGGACCCCCTCTGTAAGTGCAATAATGTACTAGAAAAGGGTCTTGAATGTCACTTCATCCACTCTCCTGACTTTTCTAATTCTGTCTGTTTTGATGATACTGCCACATGCTTAGCATTATGCTAGGGGCTGGGGATAAAATGGTGAACAAGGGTCTAATGGACTTTTTCTTCTAAAACTGTTGTTTCTCTTGTGTTTTTTATTTCACTTAATTCCACTACGTAGTCACACTAGCTGGAAAACGGGGGATAATTTTATACTCTGCTGTCTGCTTTACTCCTATGCAGAACCAAGTCCTATTTCCTAATTAATTTTCTTCATTTTTACTGTAACTTCTGAAATAGAGATTACAGAGCTTCATTAGTATTTATTTCAAACTATGGAAAAAGCCTGTGATTCATCTTGTTTCCTTCTGTTTTCTTCTCTTCCACATTGTTGGCAGAATGATCAAAATATAATCTAAATTTGATCATAAGACTAGCTAAACCCTTCAAAGGGTGCCTAATATACATAAAATAAAGTCTATCTTCTTACCACTATTTAACAGAGCTACTCTGAGGGACCATCCTATAGAATCTCTGCGACTTGATGAAGTCTGTGCATTAACCATATCACAGACAAATCTTTGCTTAACACTACTTTCCTCATCCCTCATAGATATTGCTTCAGTGAGCACTCTCTCACAAACTTCCGTAATGCAAACCTCTCCCTCTTCAGATGAGTCTGTTTTCTGAAAACTCTGATCTCTGGCAATAATCTACCGGAGGAAAAAGAGAGGTGCTCCACCTCTCTTTTTATATATTAATGTTATATATTAATGTTAATATATAACATTAACTCTCAGTAAAGATAAGATATGGCTTCCAATTAATTCCAAATTATACAAGTGTAGTATTTTACAGTCTCATTTTAAAATAGAAATATTATAGAGAAGGTTGATGGCCTCTTTGACACCCTGCCTTCTTTTTCAAACATGGATGCACATATATCCACGTTTAGTTTTAGAGATTAGCTATTATTGTCTTGTTTTTTTCTTGTTCTTATTAATATAAAGGAAATTTTTTATATGTAAGGTTTGGCAATTTTCTTTTACTCAATTTTAAGTGTTTGAGCTCCATCCATATCCATATCTACATATTTGCCACATCCTTTTTGGCTGCTGTAGGAAAATATGAGAAAGAATGACATTTTAAATGAATGATAGGTAATTTATATGTACATAGACTTTCTTATGCTAGGAAGTATTTATTAAATACTTGTTGCTTGTGAGACATTGTTCCAGGGTACTGAATACAACAACAATAAACATGGCAGATGAAGATTTTATTTAATTCTTGCAAATTACGTGTATCGACTTATCTGTGAGCAGTATTTAACAGAATTTTCTGAGGCACCTGGTTTGAATGTGATTGTATAAAATCAGCACGTCCCTGTTCAGTTCCTTGTAAACTTTCAAGAATCGATATTGAGAAACAAAATTCAAAACTACTTTTGGCAAAACTAAAAATGAAGTGAAATTCTAGAAACCAAAATATATGAAATGGATTTAAAAAGCAGCGGAGATAGTTGAGATCAGCTGAAATGCAGGACAAAGCAGAGAAAGATAGTGCAGTGGATTTCAGAAAGAGCCACTAGAAACACAATTTCACTGAGTGGGTGCATCTGGAAATCCTTAGCTTAAATCCCATCTTTACTACAGAGAGAGCAAATGGTGCACCAGCTAGTTGCAGAAGCCTTCTTTTATACAGCTTGGTTCCAATAAGTGTAGGCCCCAGATGATGGTGAAGATCTCTCCACAACAAAGCTACCCTTGGTTATAAAGGAGAATCTTCTAGAGAGATACTGACTATTCATTCACATCCTAAGGGCTGTTATCCCTGTAGTGGTGTTTATTCAATTAGAAAAGGCATTCACAATTTGCTCTTGATTTTAGTTGAAGTGATCAATGTCACCATTTTGGTCCTGGAAGGCACTCATGTTAATCTCAATAAAGTGTTCAGAGTCATAGTGATGAAAAGAATTATTAGAGGCTTCCTCCTTGTGGGCCCAGGAGGAGTCTGTGCAATTGCTAATACATCCCTGAATTAATGCTTCCTGCCAGGTGGCAAGGTCAACACAGAAAATTGTGGAAAAAGCCATCTGGAATTTTAATGTTGGTTTATGGAATTTATTGAGCTGTTTGTTTCTAGGACCTTAGTGGGCAAGATGTTGCAGGTGAGCCTCACTCTGTCGTTTGGAGTCCTATGATGCTAGACTCAATTAATTGCTGTAAGAGACACTTCTAAATGATTTTGTCCCAGACACTTTTGGTCAGTTCGGACTGGCTGATAGAGGATACTTGTGGAAAAATTCTCCAGAAGCCACAGTGGTGTAGAGATGAGTGGTAGATATTGGTGGTGTATAATCCTCCATGGGGTTCTTATGTTTCTATATGTCTTTCAAGCAGAGGCCTGACTGTCCTTTTTCCTAAACTGCCTTTTTAAGAATTTTTGTACAGTGTATGACCTGAGCAGATAGAGACAGTGTCTCCCTCTGGAGCAAAAGGTGGGCATATTTGCTATACAACATAATAAGATAATGTCTGCTTCCAGAGCAAAGGGTACTGAAGCTTACTGCTCATTATAAAATATTACATTTTTTCTATGCTCAGGGGCCCTCTCTTATAAAGCAAACTATTATTTGTGCAAGTGTCATCTGGCACTCTACGAATAGCCTTGTGAGAATGGGTTCTGTTTTCTAATGCAAAAATGCTGATACTGGCCACTATTACTATTGTGTGCATCAAATAGTCCTTTGTTGTCCTTTGTTACTAACATTGGAGTCTCATGTTTTCTACTAGCATCCATGAAACATGAAAGGCTAATGTTGCAAATAGGGTAAAATCTCAGATCATTTAGGGTCCTTTACAATAGTCTTGCTCTATGGTGACAAACCAAGGAAGTATCTGCATTGCAGAAGGCTCTTAAGGAATGCATTTATAATCACAAATTCATGTATTAGAAAAATATAGAACAATATATTGATTAAATTGGTTGATGGAGGAAATAGTGGAGGGCAGAGGTAAAAGAAATAAAGTAATTTTATTGTTCACATAAAGATATGAATGAATACAATCTAGAGAAACAGAGGACTAAGAGTATTATTTCAAGTAACAAAAGGTGATCACTAGAACAAAAACACAAATCTTCTCATATATGAAAAGAAATAAATGCAAAAACAAGCAAACAGATCAGAAAGTAAAAGTATTTTTTAGAGTTGTAAAAGATTTCAACTACACCTCAATAAAGCTGAAAAAAATAAAACTATAAAGGATGAAAAATGTAAGATTATATAGGTGCACAATCACTTATCCTTTGGCTCCATTATATTTTGGGCTTTAGAATTGTTCACATTTTGGAAGGGAAAACTGGTGCAGACAACATGTACTTTAAACATCCCTGGTTTTTAAACACCAGACATATACTTTATACAGACAACATATACTTTAAACACCCCTGGTGATTAAACATCAGACCTGGTGAGGTCTGGAGCAGCACTTTATAATATTTTTATATGCAAACATTTTGCTTTTAAAGAAAGTAGGCTAAAAAAATATTATAATTAGCCTCATAACATTTCAGATAGGTTTTGCCATCAAATTAGTTAAATAAATACTATCCATTTGTAAAGACTTTCGGGTTTCAAAGTTATGGATAAGGGAATTTGGACCTCTGTAACACATTAAGACCGGTTTTATCTGTCATATCAAAAATACAAGTGGACTATTAAAATAAAATGACATTCATATTAGATCACAAAATGAAGCCCAAGTCTATGCCTTACAACAAGGAATAAAATAACTTTAAGAAGTAACTAAAGACATTCATTTAAAAAGATCTTTGTTTCCTACATGTTCTGCAATTTGGACTTAGATTCTCTAACTCAAGAGTTCTTTGGTGAAGAAATTGTTTTGTTTTTAAATTATGTGTATTTCTTTCTTTTTATTTGCTTTTCCTAAGGCATTTGTAAAAAAAATTGCCCAGTACAGAATTTGATATAAAACTATATTATATATGTCTAACATATATGTCAATTGCATATTATTTCAGCTATATATATTAGATATTCTCTTCAATAATGATACTTGGCTCTTCTATATTTTCTTAATTGGCTTGATTGTTAATATACTGAGATGGATGAATTTCAGTGTTCCACCAATAGTGTTTTAGATTTTTTATTTCCGTAGTAAAATGGTGCATATTTATACTAGTTATGTACACATTGTGAATTTTACACTTTGTTTATTATACAGTGTAATTTTCATTTAACTTAAGGATTTTTTACTTAAATCAACCTTAACTAACATTAACATAATAATACCTGCTTATTTTTTTGGTAAGCCTCTGCCCATCTTTTAAAGTTTATTTGATTTTTCCACCTCTGTTGCAGAGTGGCTAACTCTAGTTCCACTTTATCCTTTTTGTTGGGCTGTCCTAAGAGTGTCAAGAAGAAACAGCATCCAGAAATATATTTTTTTCTACCATTTTTTCCTGAAGCAAAAGCCTTCATCAGCCCCTGGTCATTTTGCTAAGGAACAATAGGCAGCAGTTGATCACATGTTTAGCGAGAATCACCAGCTCTGCCCAGATGCAACACTGGACTCCCCTAATAGCCTGTAGCCCTGCCTTCTTCACCCCTCTCATTTTGTTATCTTTTTTTTCTAACTTGCAAAACCCTAAATCCAGGTACCAAATTCTCTACATATTAGAGTTATCTGGGACTCCACAAAACAAAATCCCAACGAAACATATTATTCCTTACCTAAACAAGAGGAGTCTATTTTGCATATTTTTTCCAAGCATATTTATTCTCCAAATGTATATTTTTGCTTCTGTAACAAAAGTCTGCGTGGAGATAGCCCAGGTTTGAAGCTCTAGCTTCACAGTGCTGTCAGTGTCCTGGGCTTTCTGCTTTCCTCTCTGCCACCGTTGGCAGAGTCATCCGTCCTCACGCTGCCACCTCAGGGTCACAATAGCTGTTCCATTGTCAGCCTCAGACATTCTTTCTTTGTGAGATTGTAGAAACTTTGATTATCTCTCCCATCCACTCTATGTTAAAAACAAGAAAAGCCAAAAAAAAACTAACGTTTTCTGATGTGCCATGTACTATTACAGGAACTTCACATAAATTATAATATTTTATATTTACAAAAGAAAGGTATTGTGAAAAAAATTTCTTTGCCTAGGAAATAAAAATAAAACCGAAAAGGAAGGCATTGCTGGGCTTATTTCCTATTTGGTGAAGTATACAATATTTTATTATTTCCTGACAAACAGCTGTTGTATTTTTCTACTCTTTTTTTATTAGATTAGCTAATTGTTAATGTCTTTTATGAAACATTTGGCTTTATTTGTTCTGTTACCTAATTTATAGATTATGCTTTTATTTTTTTCCTTCTTTATCCTTTTTTTTCTGTTTTACTTTGTTGCTCTTTTTTTTAACATTTTAAGTTGAATATTCAGGTCATTTACTATCATTTTTCTTATCTTTTACTATAAATACTTAAGATTGTAAATTTTCTCTGAGCAATACTTAGAAGAAGTTCTGATGGGGAAGGGAGTATTTGCATTATCTACAATGGGTACTACTGTAGTTATATTAGAAAAGAAAAACTTGTCTCAAAAAATTCAAGCAGGTGTTTGATCATTTTATGAAGGTTGAGCAGTGTCAAATAGCCAACCCTACTTGTAATGTACCTCTAGGAAGACAAGGAAGAAAGAAAGAAATTTCTTTCACAATGCCTTTCTTTTGTAAATATAAAATATTATTTAGCAAGAAACATGGCTAAATATGGGTGTAAGGAAATAGGGGCCAGGTCCTGAAGGCAGAAGAAAAAATGGATATTGGATTGGCAGTTAGTGGTCTCTGCCGCATTTCATCCCCTCCACAGTGCTGGGACATAGAAGAAGCACATGTCAGCATTTATGGAACTGAATGGAAGTCCTGAAGGATGATTCCCAAGGCCATGCTTGCATTGAGGGAGAATGATCAGAGGATAGCTTCAGGCCACTGATGACCCAATGACAAGATAAGTTTATGAAGAAACATACTCAATAACTTCACTTGTCTTCATGAATTAGAAAATGAAGAACTTGTGGAGTAGACAAATCAGGTTGGGATGTGGAATACACAGTGACATGAACAAGGAGTAACTCCAAAAAGCAATGAGCAGAAGTGACAGCTCAGTCAAGGAAAAGAATCTGTGTTAAAGTACAAACATCTTCATGGCTCCTGATTTCCCTCTCCTCAGAATTAGAATTGGTGCAGCCACATTTCCTGAAAGATAATGCAGAAGGGATGCTGTGCTTAGCATCTCCCCAAATCCTCACTGCTTACTTTCCCCAGCTCTCTCTGGTTATAGTTTAGCTTAAGGATACTACTTGATGCAGCCTGCTCTCCATTCTGGGCACTAATCTGCTTTCTTCCTGCAGTGGCTCCAGTTAACCCAGCTCCTGTTCCTCAGCATGTTTATGCTATGCTGTTATGGTGGTCATATAAGCAATGCCAGTCTATTTGGTCAGTCCCTTGATAACAGCGAAAGCATGGTGTAAACAACTGAGTTAGTTAAAAATGGACTGGATTGAGAATCCTAATGCCAGGATCTTCACAGTTGTACATGCTTGAGCTGATAAGGATTTCTCATCCCATTGTATCTCTTCCTACTGTCTTACTAGAGATCTACTTAAGTATGTAATGCATCAAGATTTAAGAGATAATTTTCTAAATGTTCCAGATAAGATACTGCCTACATACTTTGCCTGTAATTTCATCTAGATCTGGATTTATAAAATTTGTTTTTTTGTATATGTTCGTTTTCTTTTAAAGAACAAACAGTACATTATCATTTGTGCATTCAATCCTTCCTCCTGGATCCTTCTTCAATTCCATTCACATTAAAATACTTCTTATTCTCCTTGTGTACCATTTGCTTTCACTAAATGGCCTGTGCTAATGCTCTTTCCTATGCTTTTGATGTCTTCAGCTAGCTTAATATTTAGCTAGCTAATTTATATTAGCTATTCATATCAGTACGTATTCATGTGAATTACATCCTTTGTTTATTATGCAGTGTTTTTTAGTCTAACTTAAATATTTTGGCATAAAATATCTTAATTATATTAAGATCTTTTGCCTGCCTTTTTTTAAAGAAAAAAATAATCTAAAGAAAGATATCAGAGCCTGGTTTCTTTAGTACAAAACAACTTGTTATTCTTAGAGTTAAATTTTAAAAATCATGTCTTTGACAGTTTTCAGGAGTTTAATATGTGTACACTGTTTGCCATACTTTGCAGTTATGTCACTGTAAATAATTGACTTTGCTCATTAACATAAATGTCAAATTTTTCCTGTAAATGTGTTGTCATATCTTCACTTGTTACCTTTTAAGGCTTTATTACAAGTGTCCTTGAAAAAATGTATTTTAAGTGTCAAACTATCATTTTTAAATATTAATAATTATAACAATGCATATTCTTATTCTGAAAGTATGCAACTTATATGAAACATGAAATTTACCAAAAATTTTTTCCATTAAAACTATTCTTAAGTTCATGAATTCCAACATTTTTCAGAAAGTGAAGTAATTGTCTATCCTTAGCAAGGTATATTCAAGAAATAATAAACTCTAAAGCTGGTTTTGGTGTCCTAGTTCTAAGAAGTAGTCTTCCCTGTGGGAGAATGAGAGAAAAGGAGAAGAGAAATGAAAAGGAAAATGGTAAGAACCTTGAGACATTGGCCAGTATTTTATTTATCCTTGTGTTCCTAATAATACAGTAGCTGACATGTATACCGTGACCAAATTTTTTTGAATTAATGAATTTAGTTCTGGCTCAGAAAGTTTAATTATTCTGGCTTATTTAATTCTCATTTATTTATTCTAGCTTATTTAATTCTCAACAAAATCTTTTATTTTATTTACAATTATGGTTTGGGTAAGAACTTAAAATGAAATAGTGAAGGGTTTGAATAACAAAACATCATACCGAGTTTTTCTTACCCTTTTCTTTTGGAGACATTTCACTGTTTCCTTAGAAACATAAGATTGAATGAGCGAAATTATAAAGTGTTTTAAAAGGTTAAAGAAATCTAGAATTTTAAAGACTATGATATCTGTGCATTTGTTTGATAGACAAATTAATAGTAAAGAAAGAAAAAAAAAGGACTATATTTTTAAAGATTCATGTTTCCCAGTGAATGTTTCTCTCTTTATCATCCTTTAAATCTGGAGAGGTATGAAGTTGTCTTCAGAAAAATTGACTGTATTAAAGATTAAGGTGAATTTTTGTGCCTTGATATTTACATGTATATGTAAATATATATTTGTAAATGTTAGTTGTCTTTAAATTTAGATGTATTTGATTCAAAACATAGTCATTGTCTCATTAACTTCGGAGACTATGCAGTTAGTCTGTTGGGAGCCCAGGCTCAATGGCATTGCTTTTTGCTATCACGTAGTGAGGTCATGGTAAATGGCCAAAAAGCTACCCTATGGAAATTCTGTGGTAATAAAGTGGTCTCAATGTCCTTTCTCCATAAATATAAGTAAGTTCCAAAAACTTTATGCAAAGGTTACTTTCTGCCTTAAAAACTAAAAATGTAAAAAGTTGACACTTGCAGAGGCTCTTCACCTTCCAGTCAGAGCCATATAACTATTTGAATCTTTTTATTGTAAGTAGAAAATAAATGGTATGCATTAGCTAGCTGAAGACATATTAAGCCAATTGATGACATCAGAAGCATATGAAAGCGCATTAGCAAAAGTCATTTGTGTAAAATAATAATGGTGCACAGAGAATAAGAAATATTTTAATATGACCAGAATGTAAAAGAGCTACAAGAGGAAGGATCCAATTTAACAATGACAATGTTATTATTTCCTCTTAAAAAAAAAAAAAAAACACCAAAAAATGAACGGATACACAAAATCCAGATCTAGATGAAATTTTAGGCAAAGTATGTAAGCAGTATCTTACTTGGAAGCTTTAGGAAATTATCTCTTAAATCACAATGCTTTACACACCTAAGTAGATCTCTAATAAGACAGTAGGAGGAGATGTAATGGCATTAGAAGTTCTTATCAGCTCAAGAGTGTACAACTGTGAAGGTCCCCGCATTAGGATGCTCAACCCAGTCCATTCTTAACCAACTCAGTTGTTTATACCATGCTTCCATTTTTACCAAGGTACTGTCCAAACAGACTGACACTGTTTATATGACCACCATAGCAGGATAGCATAAAAAATGCTGAGAAATAGGAGCTGGGGATAACTGGAGCCACCGCAGGAATAAGGTAGATTCAAGCACAGAATGGAGAGCAGGCTGCAGCAATCCGTGTCCTTAAAGCTAAACTGTAACCAGTGAGAGCTGGGGAAAGTAAGCAGTGAGGACGTGGGGAGATGCTAAGCACAGCATCCCTTCTGCACTATGTTTCAGGAACTGTGGCTGTGCCATTTCTGATTCTGAGGAGATCCTGCTGCTTTTAGAGGGAAATTAGGAGCCACGAAGATGTCCGTACTTTAACACAGATTTTTTTTTCTTGACTGAGCTGTCACTTCTGCTCATCGCTTTATGGAGTTAGTCCTTGTTCATGCCATTGGGTATTCCACAACCCATCCTGGTTTGTCCACTCCACAGATTCCTCATTTTCTAACCCATGAAGACAAATGAAGCTATAGAATATATTTCTTCATAAACTTATCTTGTCATTGGGTCATCAATGGCCTGAAGCTATCCTCTGATCATTCTCCCTCAATGCAAGCATGGCCTTGGGAATCATCCTTCAGGACTTCCATTCAGTTCCATAAATGCTGACATGTGCTCAATAGCCATTTTCCTTTTGTCTGCATGACAAAGACGGTATTTTGTTTGGGACAGCAATGTTTCTTGCAAAATGCCTTGTTTTCCTAGAGTTTTCTTACAAATAGGGCTGGCCATTGACTTTTGAGATATGACAAAACACCTGTTTGAATTTTCTGAGAAAGGTTTTTTTCTCCTAATACAACTACAGTACAATCCCTTCCTTCTCCCACTTTATTCTTGCTGGAAATGGAACAGCTATGGTTACAATGAGGTGGCAGCATGAGAACAGAAGACTCTGCTAATGATAGGAAAATGGAAAACAGATCGCCTGGGACATTGACCATGTTGTGAAACCAGAGCTCAAACCCTGGACCATCAAAATGCAGACTTCTTGTTACATGAGCAAAAATATATATTTGGAGGATAAATATGTTCAAAATAGGCTTTCATATAGATACTCATCTCCTATACACATCATGGAACAGCAAGTAAATCACTAACTTTTCTTTTTACATCCTCAAGACATGTGGCTTAGTAAAAATGTCCTCATTTTGGAGAATAATTTTCAAAAGCTAATGCTAATAATTCCCTTTTAAAAATTCTCAAATAAAACATAACACCTGTAATATACATATACTCATTTTACATAAAAAATAACCGTAAAAAAAGACTTTTGATAACTGACAGGTTAAATCAACTTAAAAATCAAATTTGTTGAGACAAGGATTTAATATTGAGTTTTTTATTTTTCCTAGACCTCTGGACTGTGGTGTTATAAGTGTTAGTGTCCTGCTTCTTTCTAACTTTGCAAGATCTGTCAAACTAGCTAAGGATATGTGTTAGGCATTGCTAAGACATATATGAGAAAAAACATTTTATCTCTTTTAAAAAACACAGTAATGAATAACAATTATATATGAAAACTAAGCAGAATTGTCCACAAAAACTTAGATTTTCATTTTGTACACCTAATTTAGGATTAATTTTTGTAACCACCACCTCCCCCCTCTGCGTTCTCTCTCACTTAGCGATCAATAAATCTTATGAGAAAAACAGTGTTACTGACAATGTACAGTCTTCATTTCTCAGATGATTCTGGGCCAGAATAGGTATCAGTTTAATTCACTGTCTTCAGAACAGCTACAGTACAATGTATTAGATTAACAGACATAAATAAATCTTAATTTTGTTGAGATTTATATCTGTCGCACAATAAATACAGATAAATGTTTCTTATCCAAGAAGTTGCATCGATTTGGCTTTTGCAAAAGTTAAATGTTAGCCTGAAATTAAATTTGTGGTGACAGAGTGAATGTAATCTCAGACAGCGACAGTGTAGGTCAGCACATAGCTAGTGGAGACAGCAGGAAAAGGAAGAGAATTCTCGTAGCCAATAGATTGTTTGCTCAAGTAGATGATAATTCAAAATGTACATGCCTTCATGGAGTTGGAAAAGGAGGAACTCTTTTTAGACTCAGAAAAACATGTAGCCTTAAGAATTAAAATGTTAGCTAGCACTTTCAATTTATCACGCAACACTGGCCTTTGGAATCAGGAGGATGATTTATCACTCATCATATAACTGGAACTAAATTTTAAAGCCATGTTACTAAGAAATTGTGGTTGCATCTGTGAAAGGGAGCTAAGTGAATGTCCCATTGGACAGCTCCCTATCACAAATGGAAAATGTAGGCAGATGAAGGGAAAAATTTTTTTCAGTTTACCTTTTGTACATTCTGCATTTTGTATCATGATGATAACACCTATTCAAATAAATAGTGGAAAACAGGCAAAAATAAAATAAATGAATGCCTCTTGTTTAGAAAGAAACGTTAACATTAGCTTCAATATTTAATAATAATTTTTACAATGACATCTCTTGCCCTGTACTTACACTCAAATTTCTTTACACTCAAATTTCTTTTTTGTCTTTTTACACTCAAATTTCTTTAGGTGCAGTAACTTTTGTCTTCACTGTTCTTTGACTTCTTTAGTAGATTTCACAATGTATTGCTTATAGACAGCATTCGTTAAGTAGCTGAAAAATAACTGAGAAATAACATAAACTTCTCAATTGGTCATCATGAGCATTTTAGTATGGAGCCAAAGCCAATTGCAGCATAGTGGGGCTGGTACGTGGGTGGTCAGTAAAGGTCAACAGTCATCTGATGGATGCTGAATATTTAACAGTCAAGAATTTTAGATAGCAGGTGAAGGAGGGCCTGGTTTGTGCTGGTTAAAAGAAGTTAGAAAATCCAAAAACTAGAAGGTCATCAAGGTAGATGACATAAATAGATGCTGAAAATTTGGAACACTCGGGAGGTTGAGTGGGTTGTTAGTGGAAGGGACCCAGCATTGCAGACTAGAAAAAATGAATTTGGATCTTGAAGGAGAGGCTCTTCTGATATCCTGAGATGTCTCCTGATATCTTAACTTTTAGCTGAAGTAATAAATTATGTATAACTCTGCATTGGTGAGGAAATGCATTGGGACTGACTGAAGAAGCAGTAAAATGAAAGAATTATAGGATTATAAAATGAAAGAATATCTGGATTGTAAGGGACTCTAAAGATGACTTATTCCAGTCTTTCTCATTTTACTGATGAGAAAACTGAGTCCAAGGAAGGTTTAGTAGCCTAGGAATGTAGAGGCTATCTGACTAGATTTTCAAGTGCTAAATGGCTTATAGTTTTCAATAACCCATTATCCTTTCCATTTTTCTGAGAATCAGCCTTGACTAGGAAGAATTTTTCCTTGAATCATTGAGAGGTACAGAATAGCAGCAACGCAAGCCTGAGGGTGATAATGTTAGGAAGACCTCTTCTGGAATCGGATGCTTAAGGGGGTGTCTGGTTTCCACACCAGGTGAAAGTGAGTTGACATTAATTAAAAACTAGGAAGCTGTAATGCCAAAAAGATTCAGAATAATAACACCCAAATAATTGTCTGAAGCTTTCAGGAGCAATGTCTAAAATGAAAGGGCCTTACAAACTTCTTTGGTAGCCATCTATCAGAATGCATTATAGAACATTAATTCAAAAAATCAAACAGTAAAAAAAAATTCTTTACAGAATCATATCTCAGATATGCATGATTTAGGGTAACTGACTATAAAGTTAGTTGTTGGCTTTATTTCGCTGCTTATATCCTTCCTGACTCAATTCATTGGCTATTTGAATTTGCAAAGTTGAAAAGTTATATTGTTCATTATTGTGAGCAATAATGTTCCATAAAAGTGGTCATACAAACAGGATAGGGGTATTTATGAGCACATGACTCTATTCTATTAATCTTTACATGAAATGATCCATTTCTGCATGAATTCATATTTAACCTCACAGAGAAATCTGTCATTGTTAGTAGGAAATGTGACTTGAATTACTATCCTCTCCCTGATAGACTCCACTCTGGGAGGCCCTTTGGTGGACTCAGCCTTAAACTTCACCTCTGCAAAGCTCAGTCAGTCTGACTGCAAGAGGCCAATTGTGTATAGATTAGCTGTCTCCAACTACCTCTAGGAAGTGACTTTCAAGAATAAAGCAAGAGCCAGAAGCAGCTAGGTTTTTCTGAAAGGTTGGATGATAAAAGTGAAGCATTGGATATTGTCAAAATAAGTGTGGAGAGAGCACCTCACTGCCGCAGTTTTCTTTCCCAATTTCCTGGAGGGAGGTCTGGGCTGAGTGGAAATCAAAAATCTATCAAGAGCAGAACGTCATCTGTCAGTTGAATCCTAACGTCTATAGAAATGCTGATCTTCAACTTTAGGCCATCCTTTTTAATACAGGAATCAGATGAACTTATACAAGACAACACTGCCATCACATAGCTATCCTCTCAAGATTTTCAGCCTGGGGTTGACACAGTTGAAATATTTGAGATGAACTGTGAGGAAAAATTAATCTATTCAAATCTCCTATGCTAGCTTTTCTACTATTGTAAGATGTTAAAAAATAGGCAATACCTTGCCTTTTTTCTTAGTTGATTTGCATGCTAGAATGGATGATAAATACTGTAATAATTGCAGAAGGTTATTTCACTGACTCTGCTGCAGTGGAACAGCCTAAGGCAGCACCATATACACTCACCTACTGGTGGAGATGAATAACTTCTACATCGAGTAGAGAAAAAAAACAAACGCTTCAATTTCCATTGCTTATAAGACATTGGGAAGACTTGGTATTTTAAGCAATCTTTCTGTGTTTAACTCTATTCATTCCTAAGGAAGACTCAAAAAGAAATTTTAACTGCCTCAGAGGATGCTTTTATGTGAGGTAAGTGATGTTCTCTAAGAGGCAAGTGTTTTCCATCCAGAGTATTATATGGCCCCTGAATTTTGTTTCTTATACCTCCAGCATTTACCACAGTATCACTCCACTTGACAACTGTTTTTAGTTCAATAAAATAAAGGGCATTATTTCGGGATGTCCCCAGAAGAAAAATTATTCTTGACTCAGAGCAGATTTCAGTCATTAAAAATTCTACTTAAAGATTTCCTTTATTTCTATTAGCAGCCTTCTTATCAATTATTTCAATTTTTATGCTGAAATAGTGGCATTAGGATTTGTAGGGAGAATTACTCCGTTAAGTAGACACACTGATATCCTAGGAAACTACCACTATTACTCTGAACATCATAATAATAAGCCCCTGTTATGTCCCAACAGCAGGCCAAAAAGTTTAGTTATCTTATTTGTATTTCTTAAAATGAGTTTTTGAGAAAATCCTTTAAAAGTCCTTTATAAAGGCAAGCAGAAAAAGATAGATTTAGTAGTCCTGCTTGTCAAGTGACTGGTTCACAACTGAAATTCAAGAATGTCTGATTTCAAAGCTGTTCCTATTATGCTACCTGGTCCTTATGCCAACAGGAAGATTGTGTTGCAGGACTTTTCCTTAGTTCAGCTAAAGATGGAGTTCTTTGTCTCACAGCCATGAAAATTCAGACTCACAGACAATTTGATTGATAAGACAAAGTTTTATTGGGTGAAAAGGAAGAAAAGTGGGAAACAGGGACTCTTGCTGGGCCAGAGTCCCTGCTAGAGTGCTTCCCTACTGGCCATTTGAATCTCAGGTTCCGCACAGGAAGAGGAGGGGCCATGCTCCTCCCCACTGCATGCAAACAGCCTGAACTTCCTGAGGCTCCATGCCAGTGCTCAGGCCAGATGGAGTTTTTCCAGGGAAAAACTGTCTGTCCCACCTGTCTGTCTCAATTACAGACATGTTCAAAGTTTAGGAACCTTGTGAAAAATTTGGCCTATCTCTTACTCTTTCCTCCTTCCCATACCCAACTTAAATACATAGAAATAAATTAATTGCTGTTTATGGAGACTGTAGAACAGTGGTTGACATAGAATACAGTAAATGTTCAGTAGATATTTATTGTTTTAAATATATTATAGAGAAGTAAATACAACTTTACACACCAATTCATGAAGGATATTAAGGCCAATTAGTATATACAATTTTGGAGATACCTCTGGATAGGAAAAGTAAAAGGTTCAGAATAGTCATCTAACTTTCAGTACTATATTTCGTAGACACAGCTGACTAGCTGTGAAATACTGCCATTTCCACTTAATTTTGTTCACTCATTAATTCAGTCCTCCACTTGATTTGATCAGATCTGGAACCAAATCATTTGTATTCATTTTGCTTTGTGTTTTTAGAGTGTTTCTTGATCACTTTCACATGCTAATACTGGCTAATTCAATTGGGATTTATTGAGGCAGCCCTTGAAAATTAACCAACTAATTTCTCATGCATAATATAAAAATAGAACTATTTCTGTTCTCTTGTCTTTATGAAGAATATATATTAACATAAAAGTTTGACTTTTTGGTGCAAAGCACAATGCTCATGGTATTAGTAGATAGGTTTTAGAGAATACGTTTTTGTATGAGTTGGTAGACCAATATGGAAATGCAGACTTATTGAAATATATATATGTTCTGTAGGAGAAATTTTGGCTAGAATAAAATTGTTCAGAAAAGTCAAGAAAGTTGATAATTTCACTGATACTTGATATCCTAATATTGTAAATGTTGCATTTGTTTAGTTGTATTGGTAACATGGTGAGAATTGAAATTACTAGTGACTTTACAAAGATTAATGTATGTGGCTATTAGCCCATAATGAGCACCGTCTCTGGTTTAAAAAAACATCAGTCAGTAAATCAATGATTACAATTTATTGGTCATCTAGCTTTACTTAATTGTACTGGAATCTACTTGTCCTCAAAGGAACAAAAATATGAGCTCCTTCTCTTCCAATCTTATAGCACATAGAATTTTAGTTGTGAAAACCTGTATCTCTCTTTCCATGGGATACATGCAGAACTTTTCTATTAGAGCCAGTGAATTCCTTTTCACCTAACCTGCATAGGGTTAGGTGAATCAGAAACTACCTGATTAGGGCATGATTACATGCTTCCCGTCTCCCAGCAACAGTCAAAAAATCTCTAAAAAGCAATTTTACTTCATCAGGTACTGGGAAGCAAAATGGTATCATGGTCAAAGGTGAAGACTCTAAGTCTGATTATTGAGTATGTATTCTGAATTTGTCACTTCTTAGCTGTATGACTTTTTGCAAATTATCTAATCTCTTGAAACCTCTCTTTTCTTATCTGTAAAATGGTACTAATAATGGCAACTGACCAGGCAGGGTAGCTCACAGCTATAATCCCAGCACTTTGGGAGGCCAAGGTAGGCAGATTGCTTGAGCACAGTAGTTTGAGGCCAGCCTGGGCAGTGTGGTGAAGCCTCGTGTCTTCCAAAAATAAAGAAAATTAGTGGGGCATGGTGGCACATGCCTGTCGCCTCAGCTACTCCTGAGGCTGGAGTGGGAGGATCTCTTGAGCCTGAAATTTGGAAGTTGCAGTGAGCCAAGATTGTACCATGGCATTCCAGCCTGGGTGACAGAGTGAGACCCCCCTGGGAAAAAAAAAGACAACTGTTTTATAGATTTGCTCTTAGAATGAAATAATCAGATAGATATGAAGTACTTAGGATAGCTCTTGGCATATCATAAATGTTTAATGAATATTAGCTATAATAATAAATTCACCTTGTTATTAATTTTGTTTAGGTGGCCAGAGTAAAGTCCCCTTTGTCTGTATTTTCATTAACACTTCATTCCTCGTCTGGGATATTCAGTTGGAAAATAAAAACAATGTTTCCTCTTTTCCCTTTTGGAAATCAAATGTAGGGGGAAAAAGCAGCTAAAATTAGAAATATATAGTCCAGCTTCAGTTAAACTAGAAAAAAATACCTCAAAACCAAAATTACAAAATAGATGAGTTATCAAAAGCAAGGAAAATGGAAATTGAAGAGGAAGTTAAGAGGGGAGTCAGGGGAGGTGGATCCAAGATGGCCGTTTAGGAACAGCTCAGGATTGCAGCTCCCAGTGAAAGCGCAGAGGGTGAGTGGACGCCGTGTTTTTATTGCCCACAGACTAGGAAATTCCCGGGCAGAGGTGCTCCACGGTCACCAGCGCGGCTGTTTCGGCCAGCGC
>NW_016107799.1:1410117-1436750 GCF_001604975.1 Cebus imitator
AAAAAAAAAAAAAAAAAAAAAAAAAAAAAAAAAAAAAAAAAAAAAAAAAAAAAAAAAAAAAAAAAAAAAAAAGAGGGGAGTCAGGTTTCTATGAAATCAATAGTGTGGACTTCTTTAAAGTTACCTGTAGTCACACTCGAAAGAAGTAACCCAGTTGGCAACTGTGAGTCTGGTTTCATGGATTAGTAGACTGAGTTTTTGTTCCAAAAGTAGAGGCCATGGGGCTCAATTACAAAAAAAAGGTAATGGAAGTTATCTGTTAATAAAGCAGGTGTTGGAAAGACATTGCACTGTGAGAAACCCTGAAGCTGCCATTCTTAACTGTATATGGGAAATAAAAAGCATAAAGGAGCTCATAGGCACTGGGCCATAAAGAAAATTTCTCCTATCTTGAAACAATCTTGGCATCTCTACAACATGAACATAGAACAAATATGATCTAAGAAAAATCCATTCCTTTCAGTGGTGACGAATATGAAAAAAGCTGCCAATACAAAATACATAAAAAGATACAGAAGTAGAAAAAAATGACAAGAAAAGCAAATGGCAGAATAATAACACAGGAAAAATCATTCTATAGAGCACATAAAACTTACGACTAAATATTTTGTCATGAGTAAAAAAAAATTATGAAGCAATCACCATTTTATAGAAATAACTAAAAAATATATTAAAAAAACTTTGGGTTAAGATAGCAAGATAAGAAAAAGAGATGAACTATGATTTGATAGAGCTTAGGAAAGTAGTAAAAAATCAGAAATGAAGGCAAAGTTGGAAAGTGTACAAGAGTAACTGGAAACTACTTACAGTAGATTATGAAATGAAGAAGACATAAACCAAAAAATAAGTTAAAAGTATAAAAAATAGATACAGATAAAATTAGGCAAATGATATCCAGGTACCAAAAGTTAGGGATTTAAAAGTAGAAAAATGATATAATGGAAGAAAAAATATTTATAGATATAAGGCAGGAAAAATTTCTGGAAATAAAGACTCATGTATACAGATTTAAAGGACATACCATATCCAAAGAAGAATTGATAAGAATAGTTAAAAGAGAAGTAAAATCTATGAAGCCCTCACAGAAGGAAGTATAATCTAGGACTTTAACTCCCCAGCAAAACTGTTTGTTGTTCAAGGATGAAGGCACTTCCATTATTTAAGGTGTAAAACTCAGGATATGATGGGTCTCTTGAAGAAGTTATAGAGAACAAACCATATTCATCCAATACTTTAAAAATTACAGACAAGAAAACAAATTAAAAAAGAGAAAATAATGGTTCTAATAAATCTAAAATGTAAGTATCTCTCATAGAGTATAAGTCCTGGCATGTGAAATGCTATAAGTAATACAAGATTGGAGAGGAAAGGAAAGAGAGAATAACAAGTAGTTAAAATACACTAATTTTCCATATTCTCTCTGCCCCAGATTAAAAAGATGGTAAGTTAAATAATGGTGCTGTTAGACTATTTAAGGTACAGTTAATGAAAATAGTATCAGACAATGTTGGGAGGGGAAAAAATAAGAGAGGGTAAGTAAGGATATGGATGTTCACATCTTTTATAGCCAGGGATCAGAAGAAATAATTTAAAACCCTGTCAAATAATAGAGATATGAAGATATTTAATAATAAAATCAAAATAAATATCGAAATAGTACAATGGGCTGGGCGTGGTGGCTCATGCCTGTAATCCCAGCACTTTGGGAGGCCAAGGCAGGAGGATCATTTGAGGTAAGGAGTTCAAGACCAGCCTGGCCAACATGGTGAAACCCCATCCCTACTGAAAAGGCAAAACATTGGCTGGTCCTGGTGCTGTGCCTGTAATCCCAGCTACTCAGGAGGCTGACACACGAGAATCACTTGAATTTGGGAGGCAGAGGTTGCAGTGAGCTTAGATCACATCACTGTACTCCACCCTGGATGATAGAGTGAGACTGTCTCAAAACAAAATAAAAAAACAGTGCAGCAAACAAAAGTGGTTGATGGAAGATGATGAGAGAGGACAAGGAGCTAAAGGCAGATATTAATTTTGTTACTGCTCATAACAGAGAGTTAATAGGTATAAAATAGAAAATTTAGAGTATTATGTAAATATATATATATAAAGCTAAATAATATAATGAAAAGATGCAAGCTTTACAGTTAGCAGAAGAAATGCAAACCAAAGTAAACAAATACTAAACATAATTAAGCTGGAAAATATGATAGCATTAGGCCAATGTCTGTCTTATCAAACAATTTAAATAGCTATTCTCATCCTTTAAAAGAAAATTTCAGATTGTACCAAAAAAGTCCCAAGTAGATTCTGTATATAAGAGATACCCATTAAATAAATTTTCTCAAAAATTGGGTTTTTTGACTCAGAAAAGTTAAAAAAAGTGATCAAAACAAGACAAATGCAAGTAACTTAAATACAGATACAAATTTTAATATCAGACAAGATTGGTTTCAGTACAAAAACATAAAATGAGATGAAGAGGAAATGTAATCATAATAAAGGATGCAATTAACGAAGATTTGGAAGTTATTACAAATGTTACACAAACCTGCATAATACCGGCTACTATACACCTAGGCTATATGAGATAGCCCATTTCTCCTAGTCTACAAACCTATACATCATGCTACTATATTGAGTTCTTTAGGCAATTTTAACACAATGGTAAGTATTTATGTATCTAAACATATCTAAAAATATAAAAGGTGAAATAAAAATGCCGTATTATAATCTTAGGAGACCAGCATTGTATATGCGGTCTGTCATTTACTAAAAAGTTGACTGCAATGTTATGTGGTACATAGTTATATATTTGTGCAAAGGAAGTTTTACCCTAGTAACAAAAATGTCTCTTCCATCTTTTTTCATGTACACAAATAACTTTCATAAAAATGTCATTGGAATATATTAAATACATCTTAATCTCAAAATTGAGGAATAGTAAAAAGTTTTAAGATTATAATGCAGTAACCTCAAAGTTAGATATAATCAAACTGAAGAACAATTCTTCCTACCACCTAGAAAAGAATAAATGATATTAAAAATCTCTTTTTTAAAGTCATAAAAAGGAAGTCATTTTTTTCCCCACTTCCTAACCTTCACCCTCCCCTTTCCACTCCTGCCAGACTCCTTCCATTTATATCTTCAATTGCCTACTTTAGGCTATATTTTCACCCAAATCTTAAGAACATTTCTTAGGGAAAAGTACAGCCCATTTCTCTGCCTGTTTTCTAGAGTTTATTGTCTATATAAACGTTCTTGTGTAAAAAACACAGTGAAGAGTTTCTTAGGTCCCTATAGCTAGGAGACAGAAGACATGCTGTAGGGAGTTGGGAAGTGGGTCAGAAAAGCACCTGAAACTTGCATCTGAGCAGAAAAATCTCCCCAGTCACGTTGGAAGTGTTTTACCACAACATACAAGTGGGCGAGGCCATTGCAAAACAGTGTACAACTTCTGGAGGGTCTGCAAGTCCGCGTGGCTCTTACTCCACCCAGTTCTAACCACAGCTATTAACTCTTGATTTCCTTAGTGGGTCTGACTTGCCTAAATTTTTGGTCTTTTTTTTAAAAAAAATCCTGGCTTTGTTCTTTTCTTCACTAGACTCATATATTCTAACTCTGAGTTCCCAGCCACCAAAATTGAGGCCTCTCAAACACTCACTTCAAGTGGGCACCAGGTTTAGGGGATGGGGAGTAGGTTTTTGACTCTCCTGGTTTTTTTTTACTTTTTTATCAAGCTGTAGTATCTTACCCTCTCCTATTAATATTTAAATTTCACTTATTTATTATACTTTCAAAACAAACCTTTAACCTTTAAATCCACCCTTATGTATTTAAGGCTGACCAAAGTCAAAAGTAAGAGTGAAAGTAAGTTTCCCTTTGCTTCATATCACTCTTTCCAGATATCCTTTACTCATCACTTCTCACACCGAAGTAGGCATTAATCTTCTAATGTTTAAGTTGAGTACACAGAAGGAACAAGGCAAATACTTGACCAGGGTATAGGTGAACTTTCTCTTTCAGTCTTAGACTGACTTCTTATAAGCCAATCAAAATCTGGTATGAGCTCCTGTCAAGTTTGAGAGGTTGACAAATGTATACAACATGCACAATGACTGGTAGAGTTTCTCTTCACTCCTCTTAGGCCTCTACCCTTTTCTTTATTTTCATTTTGTTTTTGTTTGTCACCTTCCCTACATTATACAGAATCAAATTTCTTTGTATTTTATTTTTTTGAGACAGAGTCTTACTCTGTCCCCCAAGCTAAAGTGCTGTGGCATGATCTCAGCTCAATACAACCTCTGCCTCCTGGGTTAAAGTGATTCTCATGCCTCAGCCTCCCAAGTAGCTAGGATTACAGGTGTGTGCCACCATGCTTGGCTAATTTTTGTATTTTTGGTAGAGATGGGGTTTTGCCATGTTGGCCAGGCTGGTCTCAAACCCTTAGCCTCAAGTGATCTGTCTGCCTCGGCCTCCCAAAGTGCTGGAATTATAGGTGTGAGCCATCACACCTGGCTCCGGAATGGAATTTCTGACATTATAGTTGGATAAATGAGGGAGAAATTAGTTTTCTTTTTTTCCTGAGACAGAGTCTCACCCTGTCACCCAGGCTGGAGTGCAGTGGCACGATCTCAGTTCACTGCAGCCTCTGCCTCCCATGTTCAAGTGATTCTTGTGTCTCAGCCTCCCACGTAGCTGGGATTACAGGCACACACCACCATGCCCAGATAATTTGTTTGTATTTTTAATAGAGACGGGCTTTTGCCATGCTGGCCAGGCGGATCTCGAACTCTTGACCCCAGGTGATCTGGCTGCCTTGGCCTCCCAATGTGCTGGGATTACAGGTGTGAGCCACTGCACCCAGCCTGGAAATTAGGCATTAAATGGCATGATGGTTATCACCTCTGTAACACTTCTATTCTTCACCTCATGGCTCTTCCTCTCAAAGAATGCTGTTGATTCATAAGGCTTTGTTCTTTTTAGGTTTCCAAGTCAAGGCTCCCAATTTCTATAACTGTTAAGTAGTAAATTTATTTCTGAAAGTCCATCTCTTAGACTTGCTGATAGTATCCTAAATTAGAAATTACTGCAGTTTCCCTTTAATTTGATTTTTTGTTGTTTTTAGACAATGGGTGTTCAAATGGGTGGAAATAGGTTGATTCCTTACAAACAGATTGATGTTTTGATCCCTGTGCTCTATGTCTCAATGGAAAAATGCCTGGCAAAACAATTGATTTCAAGTAATAGCAGTTACAGAGGAAGAAAAACAGACAAGGGTCTCTCTCTTTTGACTGAATAGTGTTCAGTCAGGGCACACTGTGGGCAAACACATGAGCACTTCAATGCTCTTACACCTCCTGCTTTCTTTCAAGTGACAGTTTCTCAGCCAACTTTCATGCTTTCAAAACCACCAGTAAAGAGAAGTTTCACCTAGTATTTTCTAAACTTAAAATTGATTTCCTTATTTAATGGTTGCTATTGTACTTATTAGAGATCTAAAATTGTCAGTTTGCTCTGTCATGGCAATTGCTAACTTAGGCAATAAGAAAATGTAAATTCCTTCCTGTGTTAATGTATTCATTGGTAGGAAAGGTGGTTGAAAGACATATGGAAAAAAAGTACTAGACATTTAAATGTTAAAGCAGTATTTTCTACATTGATTTGGAAGAACACTGTTTTAGTCAATTTTCTCTCACTATAACTAAATACCATAGACTGGGTAACTTACATATAAAATAAATTTATTTCTTACAATTTTGGAGACTGAGAAGTTCGAAAGCACCGCACCAGCATTTTGTGAGCACTTTTATGCTGTGTTGTCCTGTGGTGGAAGAGCAGAAGGGCAAGTGAGCACTTGTGAAAGAGTGAAGCACCAAGGGTGGGGCTCACTTTTATAACAGGTTGCTCTGGGAATGACTAAGCTGCTCCTACAAAAACTGCATTAATCCACTCAACATAACTCAATCATCTCTAATTAGGCTTCACCTCCCAACACTGGGGATTAAGTTTCCAACATGTGAACTTTTGGGAGGATATATTCAAACCGTAGCAAACACCAGTATCAGTTACTGTCCTGTTGAAAAATAGTTTTAGTGGTCAAATGTTTTAGAGAAACAAAGTTAAATGGGTTTCTTTTCTTTAGGGCTTCTCTGAGCTTAAAATAGATAATGTGCCCTATGAATTACCAAGAAGCAAGCTATTATTAAATAGTTTTTTCTAATATTTAACTGCAGTACGCTTGTGTTTCAAGAAGCATCCTTTAACTCCTCTGGGAACTAGTGTTTTCATAGACCTATGGACTAAAAAATGCTGCATTCAGGACATGCTTTGACTTTAAAAATATAAATGCCACTGAACCCCTACAACACTGGGTATGAGGGATCAGAAGCAGTATGTCCAGGGTTTACTAACAATACTTCCTTAGGCTAGTGTTAAGGGTTCTCTGTGCCTGTGCAGGAAGTCAGAGAGATACAATACTTTGTAACATAGGAAGGATTTGAGTAGTATACATGTTGAAACTCTGTCCAAAAAGGTCAGACTGTGGTACATTTTTTACAAAAACTAAGTATTCTTCCCAGTAGTCCTGAGTGCCCGTTACATTGCTATTCTTTGTTTTCCAGTTCATGTTTGTAATAGTTGTCCATGTTGCCTGAAAAACATTTTGCCAGTTTAAGCAATTTATATGATTTTAATTTGTTTATAGGTAGGTCAAGACATGACAATCAAGAAGTATGGTACTGATTTTTTACTTAGGAATTAGATGAAATTTTAGTACCAGGTTTGTGTATACTTTTGTTTGTATAATAAAACTTATAAAGATTTAATTAAATTTTCAAAAAATTAAATGTGAAACTTGGAATTTTAAAATAATTCTTATGTAGAATTTTACTATTCATTGATTATTATACTTTGCCTTTTAATATTAATGGATAGTTTTGAATATTTCACAAAATAAAACAAAAATATAAATCACAAAAATAATTTTAATTTTAATTTATAGTTTTATAAATATATATTCACATTTTGTAGACTTAGGACACATTTATATTTTTTAATTCTTTAGCTTATTATTGTCAATAACACAAATTATGTGAGAATCTCAGTTATAATGGCATAATTAGTGGTTTTGTTGATCTGAAGGAAAGTATCAATTTTATGGAATAAATATGTAACCATATGGTTGGCCCATCAATAGAGCACTAAGACGCATATTACCGTTAATTAATAATATTCTATCATTTTTATTCATGTAGCAAGCATAGATTTATGCATGTACATGTGCATCTATGTGTATATATATATTTTATATGTGTGTGTGTCTATATTCTAATTCTGTCATTATGAACATATGTTCAAGTAGAAGGATCAGAAAGATTTTATTCAACAGTTTTTAAAGCTTGATTTATGACTTTTAAATATGTAGGCATGTGGTCCATGAGCCTCTGTTTATTCTCCCATCCTATACTGTGAATGTCAGTGGTGAGATTGACTACCATGACTCCTGATACAGGCTGACCATTCCTAATTCAAAAATCCAAAATCCAAAATACTAAAAAATCTGAAACATTTTGAGCCACTGACATTACGCCACAAGTGGAAATTCCCACACTTGACCTCATGTGACAGGCCACAGAGTCAAAACAAAGGCATACAGTTAAGTGTCTAGGAGAAAAATTGTCCTCCCCAGTCCCCTTTAGCTGTAATAATATATCTTTTCTGGACATCCCCAGATTCCCCTGTGCAAGTTTACCCACAAAGGGTAATAAAATGCCATCTGTGCAGGCCTGACACACCAACGGCTGTAATGAATAAAGTACAGTGTACAATAAGCTTTCAAGCAAAACACAGCATCGTAGGTGGAGACTGAAATCCTGCCATTGCTTGCTGTTACTGTTGTTTACCAGCAGATACAGGTATTCTGGTAGTGTGATTAGGTTGCTTAGCTACCCCGAACACATTATTTTTCGCTGCATTAATGGTATGTCATTTTTTTTTTTTTTTTTTTTTTTACTGTTAAGAACTTATGTGTGGATAAGTGTAAGAAAATAGTTGCCTATTGGGAGCATATAAATTCAGAGTCAGGAATGATACCGATGCCAAACAACCACAAATTGTCCACATGGTGGCTGAGATGGTGACATCTTTGCTTTCTGATGGTTCATGTACATAAACACACTTTCACTTACAAAATTATTTTAAAATATTATACTGTATAAAATTACCTTTAGTCTATGTGTACAAGGTATACAGGAAAATCTTCCCCCCAAATCTGAAATCCAAAATACTGTGGTCCCAAGCATTTTGGATAAGGGATATTTAATCTGCATTTGCCAGCATTATAAGGGTTATCTTCTAAAGATATGGCAGCTTTGTCTTCCAAACAGTAAGAACATTTTTCTCTCCAAAGACTCTGTACTTCTGTCCAGCTGCCATTCTTCCCTATATAGAGTGGAGAGAGAATCATTCATATAAGCATTGGCATAGAACTTCATTGATTCTACTGACTTCATTTCCAAGAGCTCATGTAGTCATTTCAAGGGATAATAAGAAAAGATGAGTAACTGTTGGTTTTCAACAATCTGCACCTTAGAGCATAAAACAGAAGTTCAGTATGGAACTGACAAGCTGTTCTGAACAGACAAGCAATATGGACACATGGTAGAGGATTCTGATCAGATGAGAACGTGTCCCTCAGCTTTCTTTGCAAGGTGAAGTGGAGGACTTGGGTCAGAATTTACTGTTTAACCTTTATAGTTCTCTGAAGGTAATGAAAGCATTGTGAATCTTATACAATATAGATTCAGTGTTCAGTATCTGATTATAATAACTATTTTATTATTATAATTATTTTTACTATTTCTGATTCCCAGGATGAGGAAACTAAGGCAAGAAATTCCTATAATAGAATGCTGCCTTAATCTTTTATTTATTTATTATGTGATGTGGTAAACTTTGATTCAGTGGCCTTTCCTCAAGCCTGCTTTAAGTGAAGGGATACAAAGTCTGTTTTTTGAAACAAAATTTATATGCATGAAACACAGATTTTAGACAGGTGATGCTGGAAGCGGTGGCTCATGCCTGTAATCCCAGCACTTCGGGAATCTAATGTGGGCGGATCACTTGAGGTCAGGAGTTTTAGACCAGCCTGTCAAACATGGTGAAACCTTGTCTCTACTAAAAATACAAAAATTAGCTGGTCGTGGTGGCAGGTACCTGTAACCCCAGCTACTCGGGAGGCTGAGGCAGGAGAATAACTTGAACCCAGGAGGCAGAGGTTGCAGTGAGCTGAGACGGCACCATTGCACTCCAGCCTGGGTGACAGAGTGAGACTCTGTCTCAAAAAAAGAAAGAAAAAAGAAGATGAGTGTTGATGAATGTAAGCACTCATTTATCTACCACCAAATGATACAAATTTTTCGTAACCTTCTGAATGTATTTGTGTACCGCTCCAGAAGAACCCTGCCTTGTATAGGTAACCACTATTTTGCTATCTATGATTGTATGCCAGTTTTGCCAGTTTTGAATTTTATATAAGTAGAATCATATAGTAAGTAATACTTGGTGTCTGGTGTTTTTTTTTTTTTTTTTGGATGGTAGTTTATGTATTCCTTTGTTGATGTTCAGTAGTATAGTTTCTAGTTTTTGCAGTTTTGAAAAAAGAGGCTCTGAACATTTATGTATAAGTGTTATTTTTGGATATGTATTTTTTCCCTTGAGTAAATACTAAGGAATAGAATTTCTAGATCACATGTAAGTGTAACTTACCTTTGCAAGAAACTGTGAGTTTTTCAAAGTGATTTTATAATTTTATGCTCACAACAGCAATGTATGAGAGTTCCAGTTTCTTCACCTGCTTGATGATGCTTATCAGCGTTCTTTTTAATTTTAGTCATAACAGATTCAATTTGTTAAACTTGTCAATGATTTTGATACATATAATTTAATATTTTTATGAGATATATATAAGGTCTTTGGAAGTGATATGTGTTATATGATAGTAAGGTTTTGTCTGAAATTAAAATCATACTATCTTTCTTCCCTACTTAAAATCTTTTAATGTTTTTAATTTGTTTTCAATCTAATATCGACTTCCATGATGCATACATTCTTCTTATTTTAGTCTCTGAGTTCTTCTACCCCTGTACCTGCTGCCCAGCTTCAACCCCATGAGGCCTTATGGACATGGCAGTGTCTGTCTTGTTAATTATTAAGCCTTAGTGCTTAGCACTTTCATTAAGTATTTATTGACTGGCTGTCTGACTTAGTAAGATGAGATAGGTTCACACAAGTTCACACAGTTAAGGAAGTATAGGAACTTAGATATTTAATTCAAGTCTCTCTAATGCCAAAATCTAGCTAGTTAACTTTTAACAGAGTGAATGGTCATTTAAAGTTTATTTAACGGACCTTTGAATTTCAGTCATCATCAAGCTTTCTAGGAAGTTCTGACATGTCTGAAAAATATCAAGACTCTGAACCAATACTTGTTTTGTTCAGCTGGGAAAGAAGGTATTTCTGCAGCTACAGCTTTATTATTCAGTATGGTTAAAATGTATTTTATTTCATTATCTTCTGAAGAACGTCAAAAGTATTTTATTCACTTCTAAAACTTACATAATGAAGCTGTAATTTTGTAACCTTTATAGTCTGTAAAAGAAAAAAATGTTATATTAAAATACTTTCTTCTTGTTTTTAAAGATTGCAACCCTGTCTGAGCTTTCTGATATGCTCCTCTTGGGCATATTTTAAACTACATGATGTACATTATATTTATAATATTATTTAGCCTTTATAGGAAATAAAGAAATAAAGCTATTTTCAGAGGGAATTCAACAAACACAGCAAATTCTACTGAGACCAATTATTCCAGCTCCATAGAGTAATAATATAATCTAATAAGACATAGTTGCTCATGTTTGAAATAACTCCAGAAATTTCTATTGAATAGCTGTCTGCTTTTTTATTTGCTATTCCCTATCTCTGATCACATGCAAAATTAGGGAATAATCAAATGTTTGGAAGAAAAAGGAGAAATGAGAATACTGACTGAAGATAAATCATTTTTCTGCATTTATAATTAATTTCTCTTGCTAAGGTCTAGTTTACATGTTCATCGTGGGAAAACTAAGAGTCTTTATTTTGAATCTGTATTATTTAAAATGTTGTATAGCTAGCACTGGCTTTCTATATCCAATTAAAACCACAACCAAAGTAAAACAAGAGCCCATTGTTAGAGGAACCTTCAAGGCCGCCTTCAAATCTAAAGAAGTCTGTAGAGAGGATGTTGAT
This sequence comes from Cebus imitator, assembly GCF_001604975.1. Taxonomy (NCBI): domain Eukaryota; kingdom Metazoa; phylum Chordata; class Mammalia; order Primates; family Cebidae; genus Cebus; species Cebus imitator. The sequence continues at coordinate 1,421,407 of NW_016107799.1, forward strand.
CAGAAATACCTGAGCAGCTTCCTCATCTACAGAATGAGAATCACCAGGTCTCTGATATTAATGCAGGATTTCAAAGAAAAGCACTCCAGGTAGCCTGATTTGAATTCTTAGTTACAAACCACTGATAAAGTCCAATTTCCCATATGATATTTGAATCATCCAAGTGGTTTTCTGAGAACAGGGAACTGTTTGTCTTTAGAGGCTGTCCTTTTCCTTTTTGAGTAGCTATGATTACTAGTACTTCCTTAGATACAGCTGAAATTTGCCTTTGTGATCTGACAGGGATGCCACAGGAAAAAAAAAAAAAATACAACTTCTTTTTAAATTTCAGTTGGTCTCCAGATTTACATCCATGATTCCAGGTGTGAACTGACCATTTAACAAAGCCATTATTTCCCTCATTTAAAAAATGTTATTTTATCAATGCAGATTAACGTGAACAAAAGCAAATAGTAGCCTCACCAGAAGTAGGTCCAATGTGAGAAGGGCCATATCACGTAGAATAACCCATGGCATTAAAAATTTCGTTGGTGAGGGAAGGTGTTGTGTGAGGTTTATGGCAAACCCCTATCAACAGGAGAATCACAACATAGACTCCTTTGGTTCCAGAGCAAAGTCTTGACATCTGTAGTGGAAAATTACATTTTTAATAATAATTCCTGGCATGCTACTAGGCACTGGTAGAGTTGAACTGCTTGACCATGGGACACCAAGTGATAGAAATATCCATTATAAAATGGATTTTGTCAGAGTCACTATTTCAAAAGGTTTAGTAGACCTAGGATCAGTCCATAGTAAAGATGGAACTGATTCATCCAGCATTGAGCAAAAGAAGGGCTCTGGGCACAAACAAGCTGGACAAGCAGATGGCCAGACCCTCTGTGATCTGAAGCCTTTCTTCCAGCCCACATCTATGGCTGAATTAGTGATTGCTATGATGATTACATAGTGGTGATTCATATATTCATTATTTTTGAAACACTCGTAAGTTATCATTCTGTTGTTCTTCTGTAATGCAGAACTTTCTCTTCTCTGTCATTTATCCATATACTTATTTATATTGGCATAAACTTACAGATTTCTATTTTATTCAATGATTTGTAATTACTTGCTGTGATCATTTTCATGCTCAAATTGGCCCAGATTAGGCCAGTAGGAGCAACTTCAGGATAGCTCCTATGTCTTTTGATACATTCTCATCATTATTTGTGTAAAAGAATAATGGTTTGGCACCACAAGATGTCTGAGGTTTATTTTCTACTGTCCTTAAACTGAACTTGGAAAAAGTCATTTCTTTAAGAAGACGTACTTTCTTTTAGTGAAAGATGACAATTAGAAGCCAAGATCTGACTACCTGGTGTATTCACTACCTTTTCTAAATACATATGTGTATAAGAACATGTATATTCAAAAACCATGACTTCAGAGTAAAGCCTCCAATTTCAATCCAAAGTCTTCCTACCCTTTCTCTTTCCCCGTTTGTAAATACATTCTTCAACAGTGAAAAACCTAGTTCTCATTATATACAGCATTTACTTTATCAATTTATTCTTTGCCCAATGCTATCAGTCACTCAACTTTGGCAACTGACTCTTCTGTCTGTCATTTCATTCCTCCTGCTACCCAATAGTGCCCAGGCACCTCACATCCTTGAGTGTTAGTGGAAACACTGCAAACATGTCTTCTGAAGGTTCCATGCCCTTCTTCTTTAGTGTTTTGTGTTCTTGAGCACCGTAAGGAATACTGCTGGTGACCCTTCCCTACCTTCCAACTCCTTTATACCAGGAAGGGAAGGGAATTGTCCATTCTATCTTTTTGTTCTACTTCCTGGGGATTTTATCAAATTTGTCTTCCAAACTATTAAAATATTCAAATATTTATATTTATCCACACATTCAAATACAAATATATACATATACATAAAAATACCTTCAAATACATATTCATATTATCTATATCTGAAGGAAAAAGCTTGAAAAATATATTTTTTATTTTATTCCTTTGAAAGTTTTTAAATTTGACAATAAAATTTTAAATAATTTTAGAAGGGGTCCAAAAAGAGTACACCAAGTTCCTGTATACCTTTCATCCAGCTTATTCTAATGTTAATATTTTGCATAGATGAGATACAACTATTAAAATGAAGGTATTAAAATTTTTCATGTTTTTAAAAAAGTAGCATTCTATTCTTGTTCAATGTGTACGGTCTCACTTATCTCAGAGGATGTTAGTTCTGGTTATTTTAAAATATTTTTCTGCTTTCTCCTTCTTCTCTATCTTGTTCCTTCCTCCCTCTTTCTCTACCTTCCTCCCTTCCTTTCTTCTTTCTTTCCCTTTCTTTTTTACCTTCTTCCTTTTCTCCAAATTATAAGGTAGCTGTGCATTCCAAGTGACGATACACACTTTTAGCTTTTGTACATCCATGTTTTACCCATGCTTCTTCTGTCTACTGTATGCCTCTCCATCTTTTTAATGTAATTGATAACCAGTTAGGTCCAATTTGTCCACAGTGCTCTTTATATTGTTCCCGCTTAAGAGTGTGATTACCTTCCCTATTCCTCTGAACTCCATACATCAACTTCAAGTCTTGGTTATTTTATGCATCTCTTCCTTGATAGGGCAGAGGTTCCTTGATTGTAAGATTCAGTTAATCTGTATGTCATCCCATAGCACCTAGGATAAAAGCAGGCATATGGTATTATTATCTACCTGACTATATTTTTATCTGTCCTCACACATATTTTAGAGTTGGGACTTCATAAGCTGAAAGTAAATTATTATACCTATTCCAAGGGAAATGTACTTTAGTCATATTTGTTTATTTTTAGAATTTTACTGCCTTTCTAGCACACTTGAATCTTTGAGACCCACTAACACACTGAGAATGTTCTATGTTTAGCATCTTACTATTGCCTAAGCATTAATGCATTTTCTATGACCAGAAGATTTCCTTAGTCATAGTAAATGTAATTCAGTCTTTCTTTTGGGTAACCTTAATAATATATAATCTGAAAAGGACTCCTATTGGAACGTTTTTATGAGCTGTAAACTCCCAGAGATGAAGACTAATAAACCAATGAGCTTTCTGTCAGAGGCAATACTAGTTTATCTGTATTCTTCTCTTTTATATGTTCTTTTCATTTCTTTCTGTCAAGAGTTCCTTTTCTAGAACACTGGAATTATTATTATGATATATTTTAATCCTATACTTTTGTCTACCATTTCCATTAAATCTTTTAAAATCTAGGTCTGTGGAGGGAAAAAAAGCATTTACTTGCTACATCTCAAGATTCTCCTGGGGTAATAACTTTGTCTGAAGTTTGGCAAGTCCATGAATTATTAGTCTTAAAAACCTACCTTATTTTATGGGGCTCTTGTTCTTTCTCTTTAGCTGACTAGCAACAGCCTTCAGTGGAACTCTTTGGGGGAATAAATAATTACATTATTTCAGAGTGCTCTGTTTGCTGATTTGTTGTTAATATCTACTGATGAGAGAGCTTGAGCAGTAAGTGTTAGGAGACAGCCACAGACATGTCTACATGCCACAAAACACTTAGTCATATCAACTGTAAGTAAAATCAAATAAAAACATATTTTAATCCATTTTCCTTCCTTGCATACTTCTTTTAACCTCCTTTTGTCACGTGTCTGTCCAATACTTCATGGAAATTTAGCCACAAAGAAGTTTAGCACGTAACACTTCAACCTGATACCTGAATGTCTAGAAACTTCATTTTAAATGTTTTCTCTAGAAGCTCTGACCTTCTACACACATTCCTTTCCTCCTTTCCTCTGATTTCTAATGGAAAAGAACAAATGGTCTAAATTGTTTTAAAATTAATTTTATTGGATAATTTAAACAGCCCCTTTGGTAATACTGAAGTTGTCAAAAAAAAAAAAAAAAAAGGAAACCTCAGTCTCCCAGATTTCACAGGATTCTACCTCCCCTCCTGGACATTCTTTAATAAAGTATGTATATTTGTGTGTGTGTAGGGGAGGGGGCAGCATGATGAGGTAAGAATTTATGTAAACTTATGATAAACAGGGAGTGTTGAGGTCTTCAGCCATAGTATTGCTGACTCCTCTAAGGTCTTTTATCTGTTTGGTGGCAACTTGCCTTGATGGCTAAATGCCTATCTGAGTTTATTAGTGATCTGGATTTTGTCCACTTGGCCAGGACTTGATGTTCCTCCCTTGATGAACATCTCTTCTTATTCCCCTCAGCACTGTAGATCCCTGAGAGGTCTGATATGACTTGTAATCACTCCTATCTGGGTGATCTGCTCTACTTCCTTCACTAGGGAGGCATCTCTATGGAAACTCCCCAGCGATCTCTTTATTCCTATAGAGCTCAGTCTGTGCTGCCCAGGAACCAACACTGACTCAGTGAACTAACTCCCAGGGCTGACCAAGCTGTACATTAACGTCACTGTGGGGCAACAGTAGCCAGTCACAAGCAGAAAGAGCTTCCTCTACCCTCTCTCTTTGGTGCCTCACATACATCCTTTCTGTCTAAGATTCCAACAGGGAAAGTAGGAGAAATAATTACTGTCCTTTCTTCCAATATTCTCTTTTGCTCACTTCTGTACTCTAGTGCTAGGAAAACTTGGGCCTTTCTTTTGCTTATGCTACATCCTATCCTTATTCAAACATGGATCACTAGAAGGGGAATATTCTGTACACTGTAATTGCACTTTATGATCTGAATCATTTATGCTTATTTGCTGTTATGATAAATGGGGATGGTTGGTGGAAGGATAAAGAAATATAGAAAATTTTTTTCATAGACAGTAAGTTCACAAGCCAGTCTGAATATTATTCACAAGCCAATCTTTCCACAAGCAAATGATTGTCTCCAACGGTCTAGAAAAGGCAAAAGGCAAAAATCACATTTAAACTTTCTAAATATTAGTTCTCTAATGGAAGAAATAGGTTTGGGCATTACACTCAGGTAGCTTAATGCCTCCTTATTTAGACAAAATATTTGCTTCATTTACTGGCTATTTCACTTTTAAATCAGCTTTTTTTGTTAGTTCAACAGAATCTCCACATGATTCCTCCACTGTATACCATCCCCATTCTAAGCTTTTCCATATCACACCAGAGACTAGTGGCATAAGAATACTGTAATATTAGGAACAGCCTCTGAATGTCATTTCAGAACTAATTTAACAGGACATGGATCATCTATATGCTATGGTATATCCCCATGCCTGGAGCGAATCTGTATTGAGAAATGAGTAACACAAATATCACTTGATTCTTATAATTTATATAGTATAATATTGTCTTTTTTCTTACATCTAGAATAGTGGATGCACATAATAAATATTCGGTAATACTTGTATTTTTTACTTGATTTCTTGATAATTACATATCATTTCAAATTAAGACCTAATTAAATGCTGATTATTTACTAGAAGCTCTAAATATCTATCGAATTTCTCATTCTGTATTCTTTATTACTTCCCTAACTTGTTGGAAAGACCTCAGTAACAATGCTTTTTAAAAAGTGTTTTGATAGACCCAATGACAGGAATACACTTACTAATTTCAGCCTTACTGAGAGAGAATTCTTCAAAACTTTAGATTGTTATTATTTGATCTTTGAAATATAGTAAAGAGAAGGCAAAATTATTTCATCTTTCACTCTCTACTCAAAACCTCTTATTATTTGACTTCACAATTATTAGTCATTACTTTACGTAAATACCTTTCTTAAAAGTTACCAGTGACAACTTTATCAAAAAATTCAATTTTCTCTGTGAAGGATGGAGAAAATTTCTCTTTTCAAAGTCTCTGTCCTTCATGCTTCTATTCAGCCTTTACAATGTGAACCATTCTTTTTCCTGACTCTATTCCGTAAATTATCTAATACTGTATAGTTTTTTTATGACTTTCTTCTGTGTTTTCTTTTTTTTCTTGAGTAAGTTTTATTTGTTTCTTCCCCCCCCCACCCTCCCCTAATGATGAAGGCATTGTTTAATATTTCTTCAATATAGATTTAATTTTTTTTCATTTTTGTGATTTGTTAATAACCAGTAGAACATGTCAGAGGAAGCACTGGGAGAATTCTGAGGCTAAGTCAGACCTTGTAGCTCCCACTTTGGAGTCTTGCTTGTGCTACCATCTAAGATGCCCACTACCATGAAATGTTTTTGACTGAGAGGCCACTTGAAGGTACTGTGGATGACAGTTCCAGCTGAGCACAGCCATCCAATATAGATGAAGCCCTCTTGGGTCTTACAGATAAGTCCATCTGCCAGTGGAAAACTGTTCTATGAATGCTATGTGGAGCAGAAGTATGGCCCAGCAAAGCCTTGGCTGAATTCTGACACATGAAGTCATGAGATATAATAATATAAAATGGTTCATGTTTAAAGCTAATAACTTTTAGGGTAGTTTGTTATGTAGCAATTGTATCCACTTTCATTACTTCATTGATCATCTCTATAAGGTGAAAACTCAGAACTGGCTATGTCTTTTTCCTGATTGCTATTGTAGTTGGACTTTAAATTCTATTCCATTGATCTATTTCTCCATTTCTGTACCAATGCCACACTATTTTAATTATAAAAGTTTTATGATATGTTTTATAGCCATACTTGGTAAGGTAAACCATCTCATTCCCCTTATCCCTCCACAGTTTTCGGGTTTCTATTGAACATTCATACAAAAAGTTAACAGATGATAAGAACATCATCTCAAAAAAAAGAAAAAAAGAACATCTCAAATAACTGGAGAAATTACTTAAAAAAAAACTGGACAATTATTTGGGAAAATATATCTTACACCATACTAAATGAATTACTGATGATTCAGAAATATAAAAACTGAAACTATCCAAGAAATAAATGAATTTCTGCGTATAGAAGTTTTCTTGTCCATGATTTAAAATTAAAGACAATTTTAAGAAAATAAGTTGACAAAATAATGGAAAACAAAACAAAGTTTGATAAATAAAATGAAAAAACAAATGACAAATTGGGAGAAAAATATTTACAACATATCTCACGGATAAAGGGTAATCTCTCTAATTAGATGTGATGGCCATGTGTTTAATGGCCATTTGTATACTAAAAAGATGCTCAACTTTACTCATAACTTAAAATTTAAGAATATACTGCATACCATTTCTCATACATATGGTCACAAAAAATGGAAAGCTTGCACTATTTGGTAGAGCTTTGAAGAAGAAAGGCATTTTTACACATTTCTGGAGAAGTGCAACATTTTTCGACTCCTGCTACATACAAGAGGCTTTTATATAATTAGAGGGTATGCTTTATCTGCTATATATGTTGCAAACCTATTTCCTCTCAACTCCAAACCTGCCTTTGCTGCTCTGCTTACCAAACTGGAGCTAGATCAAGTGAACATTTCTCCTTTGTGAACTGGCATGATACTACGATTCACAAGTAGAGGGCACTAGAACACACGGTAGGAGGGAGATTTCCTACAAGTTTCTACTGTGCTGTCCTTTGTCTAGCTTCTCTGATGCTTGGCTGGCACGTGGGACACCCAGTGGAGCTCACCTCCAGAGTTTCAGTAGCATCCACGCAGGTAGCTTCCAGGTGAGTGTCACAGGGACCCCTGCTTGTTTCTCAGAAACTTCAACATGCCCCATTGAGAGATAATTCCTGGTGGCCTCCTGGCAAGCAATTATTTCAGCTTCCCAGCTTGTTCAGCAGTAAATATTTCTGTTCTTCCACAAGAGTCCCCCAACCAAGTTTCTTTTGTCATAATCAGTGGTTTCCTGCTTGCTAACTTTGGCCAGATCACCTCAGCAAAATTCTCTGCCATCAACTGGGACATGGCCACTGCCTCCCAGTGGTTTAAATCTCAGCCTTTTCATGGGAGGGTGTCTCTCTCAAATTTCTTCTTCTTGTGTTACTCTGTTTCAGTCTCAGGGATAGTTATTCCCTCTGGCTGATATTCCTCTATTCTTTAGAATTTTCTTTATCCCTTAGTAGCCAACCACCTGTCACTCTACTTACCTATTACCAATTAATAACTTTATATTAAATGTTCTGTGTTCAAATTGCTGTGTGATTTTGGTCTGCTGCCTAGATTGTGACTGATAAAACTACCATTAGACTTCACAATTCTGCTTCTCTTTTTATTTATGTATTTATTTTTTTGAGACGGAGTGTTGCCCTGTCAACCAGGCTAGAGTGCAGTGGCCTGATCTCGGGTTCCTGCAACCTCTGCCTCCCAGGTTCGAGCTGTTCTCCTGCCTCCGCCTCCCAAGTAGCTGGGATTACAGGCATACGTCACCATGCCCAGCTTATTTTGGTATTTTTAGTAGAGATGGGGTTTCCCAATGTTGGCCAGGCTGGTCTTGAACTCCAGACCTCAGGTGATCTGGCTACCTCAACCTACCAAAATGCTGTGATTACAGGCCCAGTGTGCCCGGCTTTTTTTTTTTTTTTTTTTTGAGATGGAGTCTTGCTCTGTAGCCCAGGCTGGACTGCAGTGGTACAATCTTGGCTCGCTGCAGCCTTCACTTCCTGGGTTTAAGCAATTCTACTGCCTCAGCCTCACAGGTAGCTGGGTTTACAGGCATGTGCCATCGTTAGCTAGCTAACGCCCAGCTAATTTTTGTATTTTTAGTAGGAACGGGGTTTCGCCATGTTGGCCAGACTCTTCTCGAACTCCTGACCTCAGATGATCTGCTCGCCTTGGCCTCAGTGCTACGATTACAGGCTTGAGCCACCATACCCAGCCAGTTCTGCTGCTCTGAATTTATAAACAACATATATATATTTTATATATATATAAAGTTTTTACAGTATCATTTTAGTAGGTGAACTTTAGAAACACTGTCCAAGTTCACCTGTGAAACACTGATAAGACAATTCTGGAAATTTTGAAATGGGCTTCCTGTGGCTGAATGTAGGACATTATGAGCATCCCAAAATTAATTTCATTAATGGGTTATAAACCATTGACACAGATAGTAATCCATGAGTCCATAGTTTAAAATAATAAAATGTAAGTGGTGGAAACATTCTTTACAAAATAATATCAGTTAAGAATTATAGAAATTGTTATAGGATTTAAAAATTCACCATTTTATTTTATTTTTTTTTTAATGAGACAGGGTCTCACCATGTTGCCTGGGCTGGTTTTGAACTCCTGGGCTCAAGCAATCTGCCCACCTTGGCCTCCCAAAATACTGAGATTACGGGCATGAGCCACTACACCTGGCCAAAAATCACCATTTAAAAATGATTAATAAGTTAATAATTGATTCAGAAATGGATCATTAATGGTCACTTTAGCAACCCTTTATGAAAGGTTGTTGGGAATGGGATATTCATGTAACGTCAAGTTATTATTAACCCAAAGACTATTAAATATAAAGAAAGAGAATTACCTCTAAAATGAAGAAAAAAGACAAACTTTTTCTAAAACAACTTACCAAATTCAGCATTATTAGAAACCAAAGAAACTGGCCAGGCATGGTGACTCGAGCCTTTAATCCCAGCACTTTGGAAGCCTGAGGCAGGTGGATCACCTGAGATCAGGAGTTTAAGACCAGCCTAACCAACATGGAGAAACCGCGTCTCTACTAAAAATACAAAATTCGCCAGGCGTGGTGGCTAATCACAGCTACTCCAGAGGCGGAGGTTGCGGTGAGCTGAGATTGCACCATTGCACTCTAGCCTGGGCAACAAGTGCGAAACTCCATCTCACACACACACAAAAAAAAAAAAATAAGAAGCCAGAGAAACTATTACGTGACTAACTGTGATGCGATGTGAAGTACACAACCTCACTAATGCAGTATTCTTGCCAACAGCATTTAACCTGAATCTTCTTATGAAGAAACAATCAGATACATCTCTATTGTGTGGACTTTCCTTCCTGACAACTGACATATATTCTTTAAAAATGTCAGTAGCTTGAAAGAAAAAAATATAAAAAGGTGTGTGTGGTGAGGGAGAAAATGAGAAGGAGAAGTCTTCTAGATTAAAGGAGACCAAAGAGACATGATAACTAAATGTATGTGGTTCTGCCGTTGAATTATTATTTAGCTTTTGTGGCCTAACAACCCGGTATGGAGTCTCAGTGACATACAGTGATAAGCATTTATTTTGCTAATGGATGTGGGGATTGGCAGGGGTGTGTTTGCTCCAATATGGTTATTTCAGAGCACAGTTCCTATGCTAGGAAAGCTCTTTTTAAATTTTTTTTGAGACAGGGTCTTGCTCTGTTGCCCAGGCTGTAGTGCAGTGGCATGATCACGGGCACACTGCAGCCTTTACCTCCTGGGCACAAGGGATCCTCCCACTTCAGCCTCTCAAGTAGCTGGAACTACAGACAAGCATGACCATGCCCAGATAATTTTTTTTATTTTTGTAGAGGTGAGGTCTCCCTGTATTGACCAGGCTGGTTTTGAACTCCTAAACTTAAGGAATCTACCTGCCTAGGCTCCCCAGGTGCTGAGATTGCAGTTGTGAGCCACTGCATCCTGCAGAAAGCTCTTTTCATGGAACTATGGAAACAAACACACAAGCAAGCACATTTGAATGCCTTCTAACAGTTCACTGGTTGGAGAGAGTCACATGGCTGGGGTCAAATCCAAGAGAGGGAGGAGAGGATAGTTTTGAATATTTACCTAAGGTACTGTAATTGGATCCTGGATTAAAATTTTAAAAAAGTAGCTGCATAAGCTTTATGTTTTAAAGACTGCATATAAGATAGTATTTTCTCTAAGTTTTGTATTTTACAGGTATGATAGAGTTATTGTGGTTATTTGGGAGAATATCCTAATTCTTAGGAGATATTCATTGAAGTTGTGAGGAGTGAAATGAATGTCATTATTGCTAAAAGTTACTTTCAAATAGGTTAGCAGTAACATTAAAATATCCTTGTATTTATGTATCATCTATGCACTACAGTCTGAAAGGGTTCCCCCAAATTCATATGTTGAAATCCTAGCCCCCAATGTGATATTTGTAAGTGGGGCCTTTGATAGGTAATTTGGTCATGAGAGCAGAGCCCTCATGAATAAGATTAGTGCCCTGAAGAGCTCCCTTACCCCTCCCACCATGAAAAGACACAGCAAGACAATGGCCATCTATGAATCAGGAAGTGGGCCGTCACCAGATAATGATTCTGCTGAGAATTTGATCTTGGGCTTCCCTTTCTCCAGACCTATTAGAAATACATTTCTGTTGGTTGTAACTCACCCAGTCTCTAGTACTCTATTATGACATATCATATGGATTAAGACTCTATCTGCCTATGTATGTATGTATGTATGTATCTGTCTATCATCTAAAATGTGGCACATATTAACAGTTGATAGATCTAAGTGAAGGGTACATGTGTACACCTCTTTCAATTTTTTTGTAAGGTTGAAATTTTTGAAAAAAAGAAAATATGTCTGTATCTCACGTATGCCTGAGAGAATCCGAAAGCCAAGAGTCCTCACAACACCTTTAATTTACGGATCTCATTTTGACACATTATTTGCTGCTAGTTCACTAAATAATTTCAGCACTTGCCATTTCACCATTTTTCCAGTGACTTCAGCAGCTTGATTTATAAAGTAAGAAAAAAATGTATTACAAACAATTTGAGAACACTCAGTAATTTGAGATGGGAGTACAAAGTGGAAGATCAGAAATGTTGTCTCACATTGATGGAAAACTAGTCAAATGTATATAAAAGAACATGAAAAAATATAAAGTGGAATTATTAAAATGGTAGTGAATGAGCTGATTTTGAAATTTCCATGAAAAACAAAAGGCTGGGAATAGTCAAGATAATTTTTTAAAAGAATAAGATTTGACTCATTAGGTATCAAATGTGTGGTAATTAGGATACTGGAGAATAGTTTCCACTGGCAAATGACTAATGGACCTGAATAAAGAGCACTGAAATAGACAGAAATACATATAAAATTAGATATATAAAGGAGGTTGAATTGTAGGTTAGAGAGGAAAATAGATGCATTAGTCTGTTATTGCACTGCCTTAAAGAAATATCCGAGACTGAGTAATTTAAATAAAAGAGGTTTAATTAACTCATAGTTCTGCAGGCTATACAGGACGCATAGCAGCATCTGCTTCTGGGGAGTCCTCAGGGAGTGTCCAATCATGGCAGAGGGCAAAGTGGGAGCAGACACATCATGTGGCAAGAGCAGGACCGAGAGAGAATAGGGTGGTACGATACATTTTCAAATGACCAGATCTCATGAGAACTCACAGACTATTGCGAGGATAGTACCAAGTGGATGGTGTAAAAATACTCATGAGAAATCTGCCCAATGATCCAGTCACCTCCCACCAGTCCCAACCTCCAACATCAGGGATTACATTTCAAAATGAGATTTGGGTGGGGACACACATCCGCACTGTGTCATTCTGACCTTGGTGCTGCCAAAATCTTGTGTCCTTCTCACATTTTAAAATACAATCATGTCTTCCAAATAATCCCTCAGTCTTAACTCATTCCAGTGTTAACTCGAAAGTCCAAAGTCCAAGGCCTAAAATATCATCTGAGACAAGGCAAGTTCTTTCCACCTATGAGCCTGTAAAATCGAAAACTATTTAATTACTTCTAAGATACAATAGGGATACACACATTGGGTAAATATTCCCATTTCAAAAGTGAAAAATCAGCTAAAAGAAAGGGGCTATAGGCTCCATGCAAGTCCAAAACCCAGCAGGGCAGTCCTTAAATCTTAAAGCTCCAAAATAATCTCCTTTGACTCTGTGTCCCACATCCAGGGCATATTGATACAAGTGGATGGGCTCCTAAGGCACTGGACAGCTCCACCCCTGTGGCTTTGCATGGTTCTGTCCCCATGCCTGCTTTCAAAAGCTGGAGTTGAATGCTTGTGGCCTTTTCCTGCATAAGCTGCAAGCTGCTGGTGGTCTACTATTCTGGGGTCTGGAGAATGATGGCCCTCTTCTCATAGCTCCACTAGGCAGTGCTCCGGTTGGGGCTCTGTGTGGTGGATCCAACCCCACATTTTCCCTCTGTACTGCCATAGTAGAGGTTCTCTGTGAGGGCTTTCCCTCTGCAGCAGGCATCTGCCTGGGGACACCCACGCTTTTCTATACATCCTCTGAAATCTAGGTGGAGGCTCCCAAGCCTCTTGCACTCTGTGTACCCACAGGCTTAGTACCACATAGATGCCACTGAGGCTTACAGATTATATTCTCTGAAGCAGTGGCCTGAGCTGTACCTGGGCCCTTTTGAACCACAGCTAGAGCTGAAGTATCCAAAAAGCAGGGAGCAGTGTCCTAAGGCTGCACAACACAGCAGGGCCCTGGGCCTGGCCCACAGAACCATTCTGTCTTTTTAGGCCTCAAAGCCTGTGATGGAAGGGGCTGCATCTTAGATTGCTGAAATGACTTTAAGGCCTTTTCCCCATTTTCTTGGCTATCCATACTTGTCTACCTTTTAGTTATGGAAATTTCTCTAGCAGATGGTTGCTTAGCAGCTCAGTTGAACTCCTCTCCTAAAAATGGGCTTTTCTTTTCTACTATATGGCCGAGTGGCACATTTTCCAAACTTTTGTGCTCTGCTTCCCTTTTAAATGTAAGTTCCTGTGTATTTATTTGCTTCTGCATCTAAGCATAGGCTGTTAGAAGCAGCCACACCACTTCTTGAACACCCTGCTGCTTAGAAATTTCTTCTGCCAGATATCCTAGGTCATCACTCTCAATCTCAAACTTCGCAGTTCTTAGGGCATGGGCACAATACAGCCAAGTTCTTTGCTAAGGCATAATGCTTGTGACCTTTGCACCAGGTCTCAATAAGTTGCTCATTTCCATTTGATACTTAAACAGCCTAAATTTCACTGTCCATATCACTATCAGCATTTTGGTCACAACCATTTAACCAGTCTCTCAGAAGTTTCAAATTTTCTCTCATTTTCCTGTCTTCTTTTGAGCACTTCATACTCTTTTCATCTCTGTCTGCTAAACAGTTAAGAAGTTGCCTCCACGTTTCAGGTATCTTTATAGCAATGCCCCAATCCTCAGTACCAATTATCTGTACTAGTCTGTTCTTACACGCTGTAAAGAAATAATGGATGCTGGGTGATTTATAAGAAAAGAAATTTAATTGGCTCATGATTCTGCAGGCTGTACAGGAAGCATACCAGCATCTACTTCTGGGGAAGCCTCAGGGAGCTTCCAAACATGGCATAAGGCAAAAAGGAAGCAGGCACATCATATGTTGAAAATAGGACACTAAAGAGAGGAGGGAGGTGCCACACACTTTTAAATGACCAGATCTCATGAGAACTCACTCGCTATTGCAAGGACAGCACCAAGGGGATGGTGCTATGCTATTCATAAGAAATCTGCCCCATGATCTAATCACCTCCTGCTAGATTGGACCTCCAACATTGAAGATTGCATTTCAATATGAGATGTGGGTGGTGATACATATCCAAACTATATCAAGAGACTATATAAAAATCATGCAGAGATACTTTGTTATCTACATGTGTAAAATAAAACTTAAAGGGGTTTCCTACTGCATGCCATATAGGAAAATAAAACTTTGCTAAAATATAAATATAAAAAGCAAAGTTAAAAACTCTTAAAATGTAGGAGTGAATTCTTTATGATCTTGAATTAGGAGAAAAATTCTTAAACAACATTCGAAACCTGTAAATAGAACATGGTAAGATTAATACATTCAATTATAATCAAAATTTCTTCTTTTTTTTCTTGAGATAGGGTCTCACCCTATCAACAAGACTAGAATGCAATGGTGCAGTCATGGCTCACTGCCATTTTTACATTTTGGACTCATGTGATCCTGCCACCTCAGTCTCTCAAGTAGCTGGTACTACAGATGTGGACCACCATGCCTGGCTAAGTTTTTAAAAATTATTTACTCTTTGTAGGGATGGGGTGCCACTATGTTGCCCAGGCTGGTCTCAAACTCCTGGCTACAGTGATCTTCCTGCCTTGGCCTCCCAAAGTGCCTGAATTATGGATGTGAGCCACTGGGCCCAGCCTGACAGTCAAGTCTTCTTTGCCTCAAGTGAGACCATTAAAAACTGAAAAGACATGCCACGCTCTAGGATGAGATAATTACAAGGTTTAATATACAAATAGTACCCACAGCATTTAAAGAATCTTGAATTTCAATATAAGAAATATGGGCTGGGCATGGTGGCTCAAACCTGTAATCCCAGCACTTTGGGAGGCTGAGGCGGGTCGATCATGAGGTCAAGAGATCGAGGTCAACATGGTGAAACACCATCTCTACTAAAAATACAAAACATTAGCTGGGCATGGTGGTGCGTGCCTGTAATCCCAGCTACTCAGGAGGCTGAGGCAGGAGAATTGCCTGAACCCAGGAGG
>NW_016107799.1:1436837-1487311 GCF_001604975.1 Cebus imitator
GTTTGAATGGAAAAAAAAAAATGAAATATGAAGAGGTAATTTTTGGCTAATAAGGTAAATGTATTAACAAAAGGCAAAATAATATCACAGTGAGATGTTTTATGTTATTTTTATAAAAATTTTAAAAAGTTGGTTTCATTACTAAGTATTGTCTAAGATGTAGCTCACTTACAACTCTTACTGTGGATGGTGTTAGCAACCTGGTGTATAGGAGCCAGAGAGCCAGTCTTCAAGGGCATTCATCAAGCTATCCCCATCTCATATATCAAGGCCCCAAGTTTCTCTGACCAGGACTTGATATAACAGACCTGCATTAGCACTCAATCATATTTAAAGGTTTGTAACTCCAAATATTAAATTTCCAGTTTTTTTTTGTCTTTAGCTGTTCCTACTCTTCCAAGGTAGGGAATAAGTCCTCTTTGTAAGTTACATTAATAGACCCTTTGGCCTTCATACTTTCAATTAGTTGCTAATAGCACAAAGCTTTCATTATCTGTCAGTAGGACATCTATATAGTTTAGTGATACTTAGCCAATTCCACAGTCCTTATATGCATTGATTCCCTTACTTCTCAAATGTCAGTGCACCAGCCAGGGTGGTTTCCTGCACTGCAATACTTCCCCAACTCACCACTGATGACAGTTTAAGCAATTGGTTCACTATCTGTGCCATGTGCCCCACATACCATACAGTTATTATTGCCAGTCCAGCACAGAGCAATCCAGTCTCAAATCCCCACTGTACTGCCTTATGAGTACATTTTATGAGGCTTCCTCATAAAATGCCTGCCGCCAACTGTGCTAGTTGGATGTTTTTAGGCATCAAATTGAGTTAGGATTGTGAGTTTATTGGAGGATAGCATTTCTAAATGATAAAAGGGAAAGGATCAGGATGGAGCAGAGAAAGACTTCATACTGTGATGCTTATCTGACATTATGGGACAACCCAGAGGAAAGATTACCCATGAGTGGAACAGGCTTTGGCAAAAATGGCCTGGCCCTGGTAACCTTACTCTGTTCAGTCATTCCTTGTAGACTGACAAGAAAGAGTGTGACCTCAGATCAAAAGATGAGATAGGTCCTGAAGGTGCCATCAGCTACAGGCTGTTAGTTAACTGTAGTCCTTACAGTTGAATGACAAGTTATTTCTTAAAGGAAGATCTCAGTGGTAAACCTCTCTTGCTGCCAAGTCCTGAAGGGAAATGAATGTGTTTATGTTCACCACAAGACAGATGTTAGGTTAACTGTCTTAAACTGCAGATATTCAACTATTTATTGCCCCCAAACTCCAGTATTTATGATTCAACAATCTAATGCTAGAATATTCATATTTAAATTAGACATAATATCTCCAAACTAAAACGAATCCAGATATCCATCAACCATGAATGGTTATGCAATGTATATTATATTCATGCAATTTATGCTATACTGCACTGACGATATATTCAGATAGTACTATGTACAATATACATGAATCCTATATGGTAACATAATGTTAAAGAAAAAAGCCAAATACAGAAGAGTACATGTTGTATGGCTTCATTTATATGAAGTTTAAAAGCACATACAATTAATAAAACATGGAGGCTACTGAAGAGCTGGAAATTTTCTATGTCTTGTTCTACATACTGGCTATATGTGCGTATAAACAAGTAAAATTTTATTGGACTGAAGAATTAAGATCTGTGTATGTTTCAGTGTACATATATATTTATATACATACATAGATATGGAAATATAAAAAGAGTATTATTGCAGTATGTTTGTAGTAAAAATATATAGAAACAATATGGTATGTTCACATGATGCAATATTATATGGCAGTGAAATATAGAAACTAAAACCAACTTATGAACCTTAAGTGATGATTTTAAAAACTAAGTTTTGAAGTTATGTCTGGCATATTTCCATTTATGAAAAATTTCAAAATGATTCCAAGTCAGGTATGCTGTTAATAAATAGTAAAACATAAAATATATGGCATAGAAAACAGACATCAAAATCATGACCGTTGTTTCTAAGGAAGGAGCAAAAAGATTGAAACTAGAAAAGGGAATAAGACCATCCTTTTCTCATTGTGTGTTCTTGGCATCTTTGTGAAAAACAATTGACCATAAATGCATGTGTTCACTTCTGGGCTCTTTATTCTGTCCCAAATGGCTAATAGATACGTGAAAATAATGCTCACTATCACTAATCATTAGCGCAATACAAATTAAAACCACAATGAGATAGCACCCCACATCTGTTAGTGACTGTTATTCAAAAGATAAAATTTAACAGTTGTTGGTGAGGATGTGGAGAAAAGATAACTATTGTACACTGTTGGTGGGAATGTAAATTAGCACAGCCATTATGGAAAATTGTATGGAGGCTCCTCAAAAAAAATAAAAATAGAACTACCACATAATTTAGTATTTCCGCTTCTGGGTGTATAGCTAAAGGAAATGAAATCAGTATGTCAAAGAGATATCTGCACTCTCATGTTCATTGCAGCATTATTCACAATAGCCAAGTTATGGAAAGAACATAAATGTCTGTCAGTGAATGAATGGCTAAAGAAAATGCAGTGTATACACAATGGAATATTATTCACCCTAAAAAAAAAAAGGAAATTCTATCATTTGCAACAATGTGGATTAACCTGGAGAATATCATGCTAAGTAAAATAAGCCGGACACAGAAAGGCAAATACCACATGTTTTCACATATATGTTCAATTTAAAACAAACTCATAGAAGCAGAGAGCAGAAAAATGGTTACCGATGTCTGGGGGCTGGGAGGAATGAGGAGATATTGATCAAAAGGTATAAAGCTTCAGTTAGACAGGAGAATAACTTTTTTGAGATCTGTTGCACAACAAAGCGATTATAGTTAACAGTAATATATTGCATACATACATCATAACATCACTTTGTACCCCATGAATATAGACAAATATAATTTTTAAGACAGTGTCTCATTCTGTCACACAGGCTGGAGTGCAGTGGCACAATTTCAGCTCACTGCAACCTTCACCTCCCAGGTTCAAACGATTCCCCTGCCTCAGCCTCCCAAGTAGCTGGGATTACAGGCATGTACCACCATGCCTGGCTAATTTTTGTATTTTTAGCAGAGATGGGGTTTCCCCATGTTTACTCGGCTGGTCTCCAACTCCTGGCCTTTGGTGATCCCCCTATCTCAGCCTCCCAAAGTGCTGGTATTAAAGGCATGAGCCACTATAATTTTTAATTTACAAAAAAATGCAGCTGAATTGTTGCTGCTTCACTTCCGCTTTCCAAAACTTGTGAGCATTTTCTTATGTCCAGCCCTCATCTGGAATCTGATGGGAAAGAGAATGCTAGGAAATGCATGTCCAACTTAGCTAAGGTGACAGAGGAGAAAAACCGCTACACACACATCAGCATTTGTCATGTTATCCTTTGTACTTTTGTGGATTTAAATTGTTTCCAACTAGAAAAAGGTCTGTAGGAGCAGGCAACAACTTAATAGGTTAGAATAGGGTTTTTAATTTTTCTTTTTATTTATATTCATTTTCTGATGAAAAACACACGTCTTTTGTAGATTAGAAGTTCGTTAGGAATAGTGTCATGACTTTAAAACAATCTCACTATTGTATCTCTATTGTCTTACACAACTCTCAAAACTTGTTAGTTAAATAATAATAAAAGGAAAAATTATCAAGTATCTTTATTTTTCTAGTTCCTGCTTCCAAGAATCAGGTTCTGACCATTTTCAGACATTCTTGTAGTAGACACAAATGAATATTGATGCTAATTATTTTGAAAGAATCCAATTAATACTGTAAATTTCAGAGCATTTCAGTCTGTCTTAGGCTAAGACACATATAACCTGAGATCTACAGATCTCTGACTTTCTCACATATATCTGACTCCTCTTTTAAAAAATTATCATGTGGGCATGCCCGATGGCACTATCAAATTGTTTTTCTTAGCTCTCATGAGCAGCGTCATGCCAAGAAGTTTTTTAATGATGTTAGTGGAGTCTCTGAGCCTTGGTAGGCAATTGTAGACCAAGCAAAGACAGAGAGAGGTACAGAAGGTGGGTAGCTTGGTAAGTGCTATGCCTCCTCTCAAAAAATTTGGTCACTTTCCATATAGGAGAATGTACTCCATACTTTGTGAATAGCTGGAGTCAAGTTCTGTGATGGAGTATTGAAGAACTGCTTGAGTAAAATGACTCCTCACCACCAGGTGCCTTAACATATTTCACCTCCATTGATACAAAGTTTGCAATACATTTTCTTAGGTGGTAAGTTAGAGGAGCTCTGAATATATTGGGTTTTTCTACACAGAGATGAACATGTATTGATTTTTATTAGCTTGCAGGTTTTTTATCATATTATTTAGTCTAGAGGCCAGGAGATCTTATTGATTTGATTCTTTAGTCCTCAGAATGGTTTTGCAGTTGATTTGTTTAGGTTCTCAAATGATTCTTTAGTGTCTTTGCTTCTACCAAGGTGAACTGTTTTTGTTTTTGTTTTTTAAACTCCAAACATGGGAACCCCACTAAATTTGGTGTTTCTTTGTAGAAAGTTAAAAAAAAATGTCTGAGGTTTTTGCCATAAATAAAAGGCCATTGTGCAAGTGCTATAAGGATGAAATAAACACAAATAATCATTATTTAATCTACAAATTGAAACTGATATTAGTTGAAAGGAATTTTAGACACATGCTTATTTACTTATTTAGATATGGAATCTTGCTCTGTTGCCCAGGCTGGAGGGCAGTGGCATGATCATAACTCACTGCAGCCTCAAACTCTTGGGCTGAAGCCATCCTCCTGCCTCAGCCTTCTGAGTAGCTGAGATTACAGGTCCACCAAGCCCAGCTAATTTATTAATTTTAATTAATTACTTTATTTTTTAGAGAGCTGATCTCATTGCATCCCTTATACTGTAGCACAGTGACACAATGACAGCTCACTGCAACCTTGAACTCCTGGGCCTCCTGCCTTGGAGTTCCTCCTGAATACTCCTGAGAACTCCTGCTTTGGCCTCCTGAGTAGCTGAGACTACAGGTGTGTGCAATTATGCCCAGTTTATGGAGTCTCACTGTGTTGCCTAGGCTTCTCTGAAACTCCTAGAGTCAAGTGATCCTCCCATCTCAGCCTCCAGAGTAGCTTGGATTGCAGGAGTGACCCACCACACCAGGCTCAGAGAGAAGCTGAGACTTTCCCCCTATTCATATATGGAGTGTATGATAGGTTGGGCTGTGATAGATTATTCCCCACCCCGTGCATGATTCATTTGTAATTACTTTAAGAACCTTATTCACTATGTAGATATGGTCAAAATAGAAGACAAATATGTTAAAGTCCTTATCTTTGATGTTTAAAATGCACATTTGCAATATAAGCCAGGAAAATATTTCAAAGAAGCTACAATTAGGCAGGTATTTTTTTTGTTTGTGTGTTTGTTTTACCCTATTTCTTTCTCCCTGCGAGATAAAAGACCTTTGGTACTGGGGAGGAGAGAAGAGTCTAGAAAGAAGCCTTAGGTGGTATGGGATCTCTGTGCCCTGCTCCTCACTCCAGCCTGAGCCAGGTCTTGATAGTATATGTGTGAGAATTTGGGAATCTCTGAGACGTGTAAGGCCTAGGAAAATGTGAACCTCATAGCACCTGATCATGTTGTAGCAGAGAACAGAAATAGTGATGCAGTATGTCTTGGCAGGAGAAGGTTGAAGACTTCCCAGACTGTCATGGGAGACATCAAAAAGTACCTGTGGATCCTTAATCTCATACGGACATTAGCTGAGAGAAAGGAGCCCCTGAGCAGGCAAGGGGCTGGTGGCCAGGCTGTGATAACTAGGGCAGCTGAATTGATCCATCCCACGAGGGATGGGATGATGGCAGAGCTACATCCTAGTAGATTACCAGCATAGTATAGAACATGCTCTGTGTCAGATGGAATACAAAAACAAAACAAAAAACATCATTTGAATCAAGAGACAAGCAAAAACCAAAAGAAAGATGACTCCTTCCTGCTGGGGAAATGTAATTAAAAGGAAAATATTCTGACCCAGAAAACCTCTGCAAAAAGGTAGTTTAGAAAGAAAACAGTTTTTGTTTTTGAATAGGCATTAAATGAGAATGTGATACACATCACAGACAATCTGCTAAGATATTGCAAAGATGGAAAGAAATCTCTTTTATGTAGTCAAGCAGATAGAACCCATTACATACATATTTTCAAGATAAAAAATAACTAGTCTTCAAGTAAGAGGACTTGACAGCACCATTTGCTACACACAGTTTATCCTAAATTTGTCTGGTAATTGGAGTGAACATGTGTGTTAGATAACGGGCTTTATACAGAGGGCAAAGCACTTTCTATAACTTAATGACAGAAAGTAGTTTTGCAACTTGGAGCCAGGTGCCTGGAGAAGTTAGGTGCCTGCCCTCTCATAGAAACTGGAAGATGGGGTGCTATGTCACTTAGGGGTTGGCTCCCAGGTCCTTGAAAAAGACATTTCTGGGTGACAAAACTGGCAAGAGAGATTTATAAAAAGATATACATACATTTACAATTACAAGGTTACCAAGGAAAATGCTCAAAGAAAAGGAAGGGGGATGTCTCTTACCTTCTTTTTTGGGGGGACAGTCTTGTACTCTTGCCTCGGCTGGAGTGCAGTGGCACAATTTCGGCTCACTGCGACTTCTGCCTCCTGGGTTCAAGAGATTTTTCTGCCTCAGCCTCCCGAGTAGCTGGGATGACAGGCACCCACCCCTACGCCTTGCTAATTTTTTTGTATTTTTAGTAGAGATGGGGGTTTCGCTATGTTGGACAGGCTGGTCTCGAACTCCTGACTTCATGATCCACTCACCTTGGCCTCTCAAAATGCTGGGATTACAGGTATGAACCATCATACCTGGCCATCTCTTACCTTTTAACAGGAAAAATTAAGCCTCTTATTTTAAATGTTTATTTACTCGTATATACCACTGATGACCCAGCAGCATTTAACATCCTGAAGTTTAAGTCTCTTCAGCATCAACTTTAGAATGAAGAAGGGACAGGGAGAAAAATCATGAATTTCATTCTTGAGGTATTGCTGAATTTGACTAAAGTTACATAGAAACTAGGCAAATGGGACCTGGAGATAGACATTTGATTCAACCTCAAGTTGTGTCTGGTGACTTGACTTTGCATCCATCTTATACAGAGTTAATGTAGTTATGCTTCATTCCTTAAACCTAGGATCAGGTGAGCAGGGCTGGGGTGGCCAGCAGCAGCAGGTTTATCTGCTTCTGGGCAATACCTGTACTTTCTCTGTGTACTACAATATGCACAAGGTTGGAAAATACCGGCTTATTTTCTTTGTCTCTAGGATGTGCAATGTCACTTGGCAAGTTTAGAAAGTATGGTATTCAGAGGTTACTACAGTGTTGGAATAGTAGGTTGTGATCTGAGAAACCAAAGTAGATGCCTGTTTATCAACTAAGACAAAACCGAATGTTGAAGAAACAAAGTTATGGGTTGAATTTTCAGGGCCTGGCTGGTATAGTAAATTCCTGAATTCTTATGGCTAACCTCCCTAACAAGAGGAGCTATCAGCTCCAACTCTGATTGGACAGAGGACCGGCCTTATATTCTTTTCTGAAAAGCTATTGCATACCTTAGGCCAGTTTCAGCCAGCTTATAGAGGATTCACACGAATTGTCTTTGTGTCCTACAGTTCACCTTTTGACACTGAGAGCCGAATTCCCCCCTCATTTCAATGCTAAAACCCTTCCCTAAAGTGAACATGGGATATATGTTACATACTTGTATACCCAATCCTCATGCACTCAGCTCCTCTTGTAAACCTGTATAGATTTTCCCTAAACCTGCTGGATATGCGTAATGTGAGCCCTGTGAGGCATAAAACCCAATCCATCCTTTCATTCTTTGGAAAACGCCTTCAATTTATGCTGTAGACTTTCTCTTTCTGGCTTGTAAAATGACATCACAAACAAAGCTTTCCTTTCTACTCTTTAGCCATCCTGTCATCTTTAGGATGACACAGCGCTCAGTTATTATTGCTGTATGAATGTATACAAGGATGAACAACCATTGTACACATATGGAAGATTTGATGGGGAGAGTACATCTTTGCGGGGAACAGGTAGGTGTGTACACAGTGTGTTGCAGGCTGGAATTGCCCAAACATTTGAAGGCATTAGTTTATATTCTACTCAGGGTGATCATTTAGAGAATCAGTTTGCAGAGAGACAAACTAATCAATATTTTCAAATGTCACAAGGTCCCTTGTTTATCCCTCACAATAGAAACTTAAAGTGGTGGCTGGAGATTTGAGAGTCTTATGACCACTTTGTGTATCTGGATCTGATATATTATTTACTGTTAGCATCTTGATCCCCAAGGCTCTCCTTTTTGATTCATCATGCTAAATTGGCTGTGACAGAGTATAGAAATTTTACGGAGCTATCACCAGTGCAAGGGACATAGCCTGAAACGATCAAGGCTAGATTTTTATTTTAGAATATATGATTAAAAATGTCTTTAAAAGTTAGAAATAATGAAAGCTGTTATTATTGGCATTGTGTTTCCTAGTGCCCGTTTATTCCCACATTCAACCGTTTTACTGAATACCTCTCATATGGCAAAGACTGTTACAGACACTAGGAATAAGATGATGAGCCAAACATGTTCCTTGCCTTCAATGAGCTCTTAGCTTTGTAGGTGAAAAAGACCTGTAAATAGATACATTATCGTGCAACAACCAGATAAATATAGGAATATCAAGTAGGAAGGCAGTAGTTAACTTTGCTAAATGTTTGAGAAAAATGAAGACGATCTGGAGTGCTTCCCATTCCCTGAATGCTTAGGCTATTTCATTCTACTTTGCTTGGTGAGTCATAGGTCTCAGTAGAAAAGAAAGCAGAAGAGCTTTGAAATTTGAAGAATTCAGGCTGTTCCTGTCTCACTTCCCTCATTAGCCATATAGTTTTAACAATTCATTCAATTAGTACTTTTGAGCAAAGGCATGTCAGTTATTTGCATAAACAGACCATCCCTCTAGCAACATATAAAATATCACTCTCAGATTTTTATCATCTCTGTGTTGTCTTGAGCAGTATTGTAATTAAATCTAATTAAATAAATAGATTTATGGTTTGGAACACTAATGGTCATGAATAAATACATGTCCCCTGAAGCTGTTTGCTCAATTTGTGCTTTATGTCTTTTAACTTGCTTCAATTATACATATTCAACTTAAGACTCTATTTATTTATTTGTTCGTTCGTCTAAGGGAGGAAAGTGGAACTTGGAATTATATGTTCCTTGTGTAGATTTAATTTTCTTAGAGATGCCCCTTGGTGCCCTTATCCTGCTACTTGTTTTTGATGAGGGACTTGTTGTTAGGTAGCTTATTACAAAAGAAAATAGCAATATATTTTCTAGGCAAACAGAAACATTTTGCAAAATAAGAAGAAACAAATAGTTAATTTAGAGTTAGATTATACTTAAAAAGGCAGTGAAACAAAGACAAAAGAAATACAAAAGGCCAATAAACATTTCAAAAAACCTTATTTAACTTCATTAGTAATCAAAGAAATGCAAATTCAAACACTACCAGCAGCGAATGCATAGGTGTCTGCAACAACCTCAATTCTTGCCTTCTTAGAAGAAATAATTTGACTCCGGGCATAAGGCAGAAGGAGAGACCCAGGCAAGTTTCAGAGCAGAAGTGAAAGTTTACTAAAAAGCTTTAGAACAGGAGTGAAAGGAAGCGTAGGCGGAAGAGGGCCAAGAGACGTCTTGCTTCTGGGGTCTTGCATCCCTTCTCCCTGATTCTCCTGGCTGTGGGCTGTCTACAGGTTCAGGGGCCTGCTGGCACTTGGGAGGGGAGCATGTGCAGTGTGTGTACTGGAGTTGTACATATGTTCACTTCAGGCGTTCTTTCCTTTACCTGTCAAAAGTCTCTAGGAGGTCATATGCCAGTTAAATGCATTTTGCCTCTTAATATGCGTGCTTGAGCCCACTTGCTTGAGTGGGCTCTCAGGAGTTGGAAACTCCTGAGAGTTTGTAATGTAATATAATGGTAATAATTATAAACCCCAGAGAGTTTATAATAATGGTAATAATTAGTACCACTATTATTGTTGCCTTTACTGTATAATAATATAATTAACAGTATTAATTAATGATGTAATATGTAGTAACAATTATATAATAAGAATATTATAATAATTTATAATAAACAGTTATTGCCTGGAAAATTGGTGATTAAATATTATACATTATTAGTTATTGTTAACACTAATGGTTTATTATTGTCTGGAAAACAATTATTGGTGATAATTATAAAGAGACATGGGCATTCATATTCTTTTTTTGAGACAAGAGTCTCACCCTGTCACCCAGGCTGGAGTGCAATGGAGCAATCTCCATTCACTGCAACCTCCACCTCCCAGGTTCAAGCTATTCTCTTGCCTCAGTCTCCCAAGTAGCTGGGATTACAGGCATGTGCCACCATGCCCAGTTAATTTTTGTATCTTTAGTAGAGACAGGGTTTCACCATGTTGGCCAGGCTGCTCTTGAACTCCTGACTTCATGATCCACCCGCCTCGGCCTAATAATTCTCTTTTAGGTACATAGTTTAAGTTGTATGTCAAAATTAAGGAAAAAATCTAATATATAAAAATGGCCATCATAGTATTTATTTATGTTTTTAATAAAGACTTTACTTTTTAGAGCAGTTTTAGCTTGACAGCACAATTGAGAGGAAGGTACAGAGTGTTCCCGTACACCCCTGTCCCCACACATGCATCGCCTGCCCCATTATTAACATCCTCACCAGAAAGGTATATTTGTTACAATTTAGGAGCCTACATTGACGCATCATAATCACCTAAACTCGATAGTTTACATTAGGGTTCACTGCTGGTGTTGTATATTCTATGGGTTTGGAAACATATATATGAACATGATAGTATTATGCAGAGTATTTTACTGCCCTAAAAGTCCTCTGTGCTGTGCCTATTCAATCCTCCAATGCCTGACTCCCCTACTGCAA
The DNA here is from genome assembly GCF_001604975.1 of Cebus imitator. NCBI lineage: Eukaryota > Metazoa > Chordata > Mammalia > Primates > Cebidae > Cebus > Cebus imitator. The sequence goes on from NW_016107799.1 coordinate 1,447,885, forward strand.
CCCCTGGAAACACTGATCTTTTTATTGTCTTGATTGTTTTGGCTTTTCCAGAATGTTATATAGTTGGACTCATATAGCATGTAGCCTTTTCAGATTGGCTTCTTTCATTTAGTGACATGTATTTAGGTTTCTTCCTATCTTTTCATGACTTGGTAACTCTCCTTTTCAGCACTGAATAATATTCCATTGACTATATGTAACACAGTTAACTTACCTACTGAAGGACATTATAGCTGCTTCCAAGTTTTGAAAATTATGAATCAAGCTGCTGTAGACATTCAAGTGTATGTTTTTCTGTGGATGTAAGTTTTCAACTGCTTTTGAGCAGAGTGAGACTGTTAGAAATTATGGGAAGAGTATGCCAAACTATCCTCCAAAGTGGCTGTACGATTTGTATTTCCTCCAACAATGAGTGGTAGTGTCTGTTGCTCCACATCCTCTTCAGCATTTAGTATTGTCAGTGTTCTGGATTTTGACCATTCTAATTGATGTGTAGTGCTATCTCATTGCTGTTTTAGTTTACACTTCCTGAAGGACATATGATGTGGAGCTTCTTTTCGGATGCTTATTTACTGTCTCTGTACTGTCTTTCTGAGATTTTGGTGCACCCACCACCCAAGCAGTGTACACTATACCAAAAGTGTAGTCTTTTGTTCCTCACCCCCTCCCACCCTTTCCCTCAAATCTCCGAAGTCCATTGTATAATTCTTAAGTCTTTGTGTTTTCATAGCTTAGCTTGCACTTATGAATGAGAACATATGATATTTGGTTTACCATTCCTGAGTACTTCACTTACAATAATGGTCTCCAATTCCGTCTAGGTTGCTGTGAATGCCATTATGTTGTTCCTTTCTATGGCTGAGCAGTATTCCATGGTGCATTTATATATATTTCCTTTATGCACTTGTTCATTGATACACATTTGGTATGGTTCCATATTTTGGCAATTGTGAATTGTGCTGTTATAAATGTGCATGTGCAAGTATCTTTGTCATATGACTTCGTTTCCTCTTGGTAGATACCTACTAGTGGGATTACTGGATCAAGTGGTAGATATACTTTTGCTACTTTAAGGAATCTCCACACTGTTTTCCATAGTGGTTGTACTAGTTTGCATTCCCACCACCAGTATAAAAGTGTTCTCATTTTACCACATCCATGCCAACATCTATTACTTTTTTATTATGCCTTTCTTGCAGGAGTAGGTGGTATTGCATTGTGGTTTTGATCTTCATTTCCCTGACAATCAGTGATGTTGAACATTTTATTATATGCTTGTTGGCAATTTGTATATCTTCTTTTGAGAATTGTCTATTGATGTCTTTAGCCCACTTTTTGATGGGATTTTTTTTTCTTGTTGATTTGTTTGAGTTTCTTATAGGTGCTGGATATTAGTTTTCTGCTGATTGCATAGTTTGTGAAGATTTTCTCCCACCCTGTGGGTTGCCTGCTTACTCTTCTGATTATTTCTTTTGCTGTGCAGAAAAATTTTTAGTTATTAAGTCCCATTTATTTATTTTTGTTTTTGCTGTGTTTGCTTTTGCGTTCTTGATTGTGAAGTCTCTGCCTAAGCCAATGTCTACAAGGGTTTTTCTGATGTTATCATCTAGAGTTTTCATGGTTTTAGGTGTTAGATTTAAGTCTCTGACCCATCTTGAATTGATTTTTGTATAGGGTTAGAGATGAGGATCCAGTTTCATTGTTCTACATGTGGCTTGTCAATTATTCCAGCACAATTTGTTGAATAGGGTAACCCTTTTCCACTTTATATTTTTGTTTGCTTTGTCGAAGATCAGTTGGGTATAAGTATTTGGCTTTATTCCTGGGTTCTCTATTCTGTTCCATTGGTCTATGTGCCTATTTTTATACCAGTACCATGCTGTTTTGGTGACTGCAAACTTATAGTATAGTTTGAAGTTAGGTAATGTGATGCCTCCAGATTTGTTCTTTTTGTTTAGTCTTGCTTTGGCTATGTGGGCTCATTTTTGGTTCCATATGATTTTTAGGACAAGCTTTTAAATTAGTGATGGCACATAAGTAATTTTAGAATGATACTCTAAAGTCATCTATTAATTTTATCAGTATCTTTTAAATGCTCATGTGCCAGACAGTGTGTAAGGTCTTGGAAGCAAAGTTTTCGAAGACTCATGAAAGAGACATAGGGACTTGGAGCACAGATTGTGGAACTTGCCTAGGTCCTGGTCTGGTTCTGTCACTTCCTGGCATGTAATTTACTTTTTGTGCCATGGTCTCTTTATCTAGTATAGTTACCATTAGAAAGGAATCTACTTCATGAGATGTTTGTGAAGCTTAAATGAATTCTTATATTTAAAGCACTTATAGCCATTCCTGACATTTAGAAACTGCTATATAATTATTATTGTTATTATTGCTGTTATTATGGCAAGTGAAAAAGTACTTGACAATATGAGTTGGATTTTTGTGAATCACCTGCACTCAAAGCCAAAGCATCTATAATATTTGAATGGAAAGACATCTAAAAGAAAATCTAAAGGTGTACTGATAATACAAATTGTGTCAATATAAATTTTTAATCCACAAAATTTAGGAATACAGAAAACATAACTTTTCTTTATTTTAAAAATAATTGAACTTAATTATACCTGAAGTTCTGATTCCACCGAGGGCAAACATAACTTTTGTCAATTGAGTGATTGCTTATTTATTTTATAGTTTATCATGGAAACATTGTCGTAGATAATTCAGATGTTCTTGAAGTTATCCAGAGTTTTCCTCCTTTTTTTTTTTTTGAAATCTCTATGGCTGCCCCATGTTTTATGGGGAGGTTATGAAGTATCAGTTCATCTTGGGAGGCTGTATCATTCTGGCTTTTCATTCTTGTTGGTATTGGCTGCTGAATCCTTTTTCTTACCAGCTTTAGTTAATCAGTATTTTTTTTTTCCCTAGAAGATGTTCTAGGATAACACATTTTCTTCTCTCTAGTGGTCTTTTTACTTTCTCTATTTCCTTTCTTGTTCCATCATTCTTTCAAGTCATCTCTCTCTTTCTCTAACTCTCTTAATCTTTCTCTCATTCTTTCTTTCTCTTTGGCATTTCTGCTATCATCTTACAATTAATAAAAAAATTTGAATACTTCACTGTATTAGTTGGGTCATCGGGGGTTCTTGGGAGCTATCTCAGGCCCTCTTAGCATGGATATGCCATGCATGTCCTATACGAATGTGGCCATAATATGTTATAATTTAGTGAGGAATTTCTATAAGGCCTTTAGCCTGCCTGGGGTTTCACCTAGGAATTTTTGTAAGGTCTCCTCTGCTATAACTATTCCAAATACATCCAGGCTTCTGTGTCCCTGCTCCTTGGGACCCAGGACATGTTTGCAGGAAAAGAAACAAGTAAGTGCTTTTTAAAAGTACTGAAACTTTATATCTTATTCGTTAATGATTCCCATTTCTGATAATGATCCCCATATCTGAAAACCAGTGCCCTGCTTGCTGAAGTTCTATTTAAAGAAATGCACTAATTTTTCTATCTGTCTCATTGATGTAGTTTCTTTTCCTAGGAAGTTATTTGCTATCTACTGAGCTAAATGGTCAGTTTAGTGACTTCTTTGGAGGTAATTTAGATAATATTTTTCACGGCACCTTGAGGAAAAGCGCTGTTTCTTATAATTCAGTTCTGAAAGCCCTAAATTTTGACATTTTAAAGATTTTGAAGATCAGTATTTAAAAAAAAAAACTCACATTGTATATGAGGTTTATATTGACTATAATTTTTCTGTATATAAACTGTTCTATGATAACCTATGGTAGCTAAACAGTGGAATGGGTGAAAACATGGGAAAGATGTCATAATCAGTGCCCGTAAAACTGTCAGAAAAAAAATTGTTTCTCTACTTGAGTTAACTAAGATTTATGACTTGTAAAGTTTTAGTTTTCTGTTAAAGGTTATCTTAATTGTACTTGTAGTTGTATTTCATTGGTATCTTGGTAGTGTTTAAAGCCCTTATTGTTGAATTGAAATTTGTTGGGATTCTAGTTTTATAGGACCAGACAAGGAAAATACACAAAAACATGTGCTTCAAAACACATTCTTTGGAAGAAAGGAATATGTTACCTGAGGGAAATTCATTTTATTAATTTATAGTAAAATTCAAAGTTAGCAATTTTTTTTCCTAGATATGGGATAACACTATGTTGCCCAGGCTGGTCTCAAACTTCCGGGCTCAAGCCATCCTCCCACCTTGGCCTCCCAAAGTGTTGAGATTATAGACATGAGCCATTGTGCCCAGCTGCAAAGTTAGCAACTTTTTCCTAGGAAAATTTTGTGTTATTTTGCTTTAATCTTGTTCAATTAAAAAAAACCTATATCTTGAATTGCTTTCAGAAATGAGAATGTTTAAATAAAAGTGTTGTCCTTTTGATAAGTCATAATTTACTTAGATTAGTCACAATTGAATAAATACAAAAGCAATCTATATAGAATATATGTCACTGTTGGCTTCTAGTATTTATAAATATACTTGAAGTTTAAATTATGGCTATTTATTGAAGGTACTTCATGACTATGTCACTTTTGAATTATTTTTAATATTACAATGTTGTCCATAAAGCTTGAAAACATAGGTAAATATACATACATAATGCCTTCAATGCCATCTTCTAGCTATAACAATAGAATGAATATTATCTTTCTCTTTAGATTTTATGGACATCCTGGATACTTGCTGAGGAGCTTACTAAGGTTCTGCTTTCTCTGTTTAGTGTCTTAAATAGACTTATGATCATAGGAAAATCCTCACTGATGTTAACATATATTTTTATGTAGCTATGCTTGTCTTTTTTGTTTGATCCCAAACTGTAGACCACTGTTGACATACATTTAGGAATGTCTCCACTTAAGCAGACATTGTAAATTAATGGACACACACTGTGCTAAAATGGGAAGATATATTAAAGAAACCCAAATTTTTGACTTCTCTGAAAGACTCCTATAATCTGGTAACCCAGGCTCACATTCCTTCACTGGAGCATTGATCTAGAGCCATGAAAGAACTGCTACTTTTAGGAGAATTTCTACAGGCTTTGCCATTTCCTGTCACTTCCCTCAGCCTTACTCTCACAGAGGACCTCCGAAGGCCTGTAGGTTGGAATCTTGGATTTTAATGAAAGCATCAACACATATTTCACACTATCAGTTCTTTCACAGCTTAAAAATTCTCAATATGGAAATACCTTCTGACAACAGGACCAGTAGGAACTGAATAAACTTGGCCTCTCAAAAGTCCATTCAGGACAGCACTAAGCATGCAGTGAAAAGCTGAAGCATCCTTGGAAGTGTTCAGAGGGTTCCAAATAGTTACATAATAAAAATGAACTCATACTAAGCAACCATAAATGCTACATAAACTCAAGTTTTCACAACAGGCAGGAGGTAATTATTATGTCCATTTTATAAATAAGGCTCAGAGAAGTTAAGGTCAAAGTTATGAATCAAGTAAGTGGCAGAGCTTGTTCTCAAGCCTAGCTTAGTTTGGTTGCAAAGATTGAGTGCGTGTGTTATATTTATGTAGGCAAATATTGACATTAATTGAAATACCTATTTCTGTTTTTAACTAGGAGGTCAAATATTCTCTATAAAAGAGTTTGAATGCAAGATGTGCGTGTGTGTGTGTGTGTCTAAATCAGTATGTACATTTTTCTGAAAAGAGCTGTAGTTTTCATTGGATTCTCAAAAGGGAGCAGTGACCCAGAAAAAGCCTAAGATGTGAATAATTGCATAATGTAGACACCTCTTAGAATTAGAAAAATTTACTAAATTGTCACTAGAAACAAAATATTTGCTTCTGATGTAATCTACTTGCCCAGCATAGATGAATCCTTCAGAGTCCCTTTTTCCTCAACCAGTGAATATAAGATTTGAGCATTCTCAGTCTTCAACTACCTCATTTTTTAAAAAATGAAAAAAAAAACCCACGACTCTCTTTTTGATTAATGACGTTAAGAACATTTCTACTGTGTAAGGAAAGGTCCATTTATAAGTGATAAAACATCAGGGTAAGAATTCCATAAATTCACTTTCTTTAAAATGCCATTATTCCTCTTCCTCTTCTTTTGCTCTTCTATTTCTTTTTCGTCTTGAGAAATTCAGTGCAAAAGCAATTACGAGAGGCACAGCAGGGTGGGTCTCCACACCTGGGAGGAGTATAGGGCCCCTGAGCAGGGTAAGGAAGGTGTTCATGTTGGCAGGTGGTGGCCCAGTGTAGAATGCTGAAAAATGTGCAGAGGGAAGAGAGACGTCTGTGTAGGAAGACAGCCCAGTGAGGATGCTAGAACTTACATAAGGTGTCAGGTGTTATAGGTTGAGTGAAGTGAGCAGGGCTTCATGGTGAGGGGCTACCTGGCCCAGGATGTACTGTCCAGGCTGGGGGAAGAGGACTTCCCTGTAGATGGTTTCCTAGCTCAAGGTGTCAGTACCTTAGTTTGGTGAGAAAGGAAGCCCTGTTTAGGGGTCAAAGTCTAAGTAGGACAGTGAGGTCACCCACAGGAAGGAAGGTTGCTATGCAGTACTGAAACAAGAGAAAGGTGAAAGAATGTTCCTAGAGTGGAGAAGCATGGAGTAGGGTATCAGAGTCTCAGCAGATAGAGGAGGGCATTTGTGGAAATGGGCACCCCAGTGTGAGGTGCTGGAACCCTGAGCCAAGTAATACCCTGAGTAGAATGATGAGGGAATTCACACAAGAAAGAGTTGGTGGCAACTATGGGAGCTGAGTTACATAAAGGATGGGCAAAACCAGTAAATATATAAGGATAATAAAAGCAAATTTCTTAACGTTGGAAAACAGAGTTACAAATAGGGAAAGGTAGAAAACTAGAATACATTCTGGTGTTGGATTAGAGTTACAGTATCATTGTGAACTTGTGTTTCGATGTATGTACACAGAAATAGACATTTAGATGTAAATGTTTTTATGTGTGAATATTTGTGTGTGTGTGTGTGTGTGTGTATTCTACCAATATTTCCCATTTCTGTCCAATGAGAGAGTCTAGTAGCAACACCACAAGAACAATGAACAAGCCTAGCTCCTCAGATTTAGTCCTCTAAAGACCATTCTCTGCCAGAAAGAATCAAGGCTCTTTGAAGAATAATTAATTCCAGACTGGGGCAAGAAAAGTACAAGCCTAGCTTGGAACATCTTATTGTCAAAGAAAATAAAGAAATACCCAAAATGTGCTGGGACGTCATAGCCATGTTTAAGGGGTTCCCTTTGGTTAATCCAGAACAATTTGAGAATTAAATAAATAAAGATAGTAATGAGTCATATATACTGAATAAAAGTGGGGTCCATGAGTTCATATGGTCACAAATAAATGAAGTAAAATAATTCATTTTGATGAGGTACATAATATTAACACAATCTCAAAATTCTTCTCCACCAAACAGCTGCTAAATACAAAGGAATAACTTTATAGTGGGGAAACTTGAGATGCTGCTTTCATCCAGTTCACATCCTCACTAATGTGACATCAAAACCACATAGGACCTAATATGATACACAGGGAGAACACATGAGAGATACAGTGTTCGCCATAGTCCACAGCTCAGAGTCAGGTGGAGAGACCCACCATCATAATACAATAACTTGTCCAATGAGAGTCTAATAATGTCCATAAATATGAATAACTGCAAACCTGGGTGAGTCAGAAAAATCTCAAAATATAAGGGACGTCTGTGACACTCCTGGCAAAGATGCATAACCTGAGTCTAACAATGAAGAAAAGGCTGACAAACCCTAATTGAGGACATTTTACCAAATAACTGGCCTGCAGTTTCACAATTTCAAGATCATGAGTATCAATGAATATCAAATAAATATAAGAGGAAGAAAGTCTCCTTTTCTTATGCCCCAGTAGCAGCTCAGGAAGCAATGACAAAACAAAACTTTCTGGTGCAGCATTTCATTGCTGAAATTTTCAAAGCATATATCTCCTTTAAAAGTCCGTAACTTTTCATAGGACATTTACAAGGGACATAGTTAACCCTCAGAAGAAAAACTATAACTAATAAATAAAAGACAAACAAACTTATTCACCTTTACTAATAATCAAAGAAATGAAACTTAAAACAATGAATATCATTGTTGTCTGTCATATTGGCAAAATACAGAGAAAACAATATTTGTTGTTGGCAGAAATGAGGAGAAATGAACACTATTATATCTTACTGAAGGGTGTTTACACTGACAGGACTTTTCTGATGAAGAATTAGGCATTATGGCTCAAAAACTTCTTACAGAAGCATATGTACCTTGACTGAGCAATTCTATGGGGAACTGATGTTAAGTAATTAAAATTATATGCATAGATGTAGCCATACTAATGTTTATTGAAGTCGGACTCCTATTTGTAAAATTCCAAATTAATGACAATAGTGTATTGTTTACATAATTAACACAAGTATTAAAAATGATGGTGTGGAAATATGTATCTTTATAAAAAGATGTTCATGGCCCATTACTAAATGGAACAAGTAGGTCACAAAAGAGGTTTCACAATAGGAACCCATTTTTTTTGTCAAAATACATATTTATGCAAATAAGTAAATGTATAGAAAAGAACTTGAAAAATATCTCCAAAATATAATTGTAGTTATCTTGGCATTAAGACTATAGTGATTTTTAAGTTTTTCTCATTATTTTAGTTTACCTGTATTTTTAAAATTATGTGTGAAAAATGTAGTACTTAGGCAATTAAAGTGTATTAAAGCTTCATTCACTCCTGTGTATCAGATATTCAATGTAATGACTTGGTAGGTTTTAAAGAATTATTGTCATTTTCTTGGTGTACATTTTCCTTTAGAGTCAACAGAACCCAATCTTATATTAGTGCTCCTTTCACATTCTCTCGCTCAACTTAGAAAGCCTGTAACTAAAAAAAAAAAAAAAAGAAAGAAAGAAAGAAAGCAAGGCTGTAACTTTCTTAAAGAAAAGCATTCAGCATGTCTCAAGGCATTTCCATAAGTTGATTTAATCACGCAAAACCTGTCAGAAACACTTAAGGAGCTGCATTTGTTTATTGCAGCCACATGTTGTTCAAGAAAAGTGAAGTCAAAATAGAATGAAAGAAAGCAAATGCCCAAGACAGACAAGCATGCCAACAGAAAACAGTTCCTATGGTGACTTGGGAATGCAAGGAAATTAAACAAATCCCAAGGGAGTGAAAAGTAAAGCAGAGATTCTTGTTATAGTGGCGCTATAGAAAATTTTTAAAAAATCATAATTATTGTCAACAATGAAGCTTCTATAAATTTTAGATTTTTAAAAACTATTCCTTATACTTCAAAGTTTAGCTTTAATGCCCCTTATTTTTTGAGATTTTTCTGACTCACCCCAGGTTTGCAGTTATTTATATTTATAGACATTACCAAGTTATTGTACTATGATCATGGGTCTCTCCCAGCTGACTGTGAGCTGCAGACTGGGACTGTGGCCAACACTGTATCTCTCATTCTGTTTATAGCTGCAGTGCTTGGCATGGTCCCTCTGGTTCAGAGCAAGCATTTGGAAACTGTTTTTGAATGAAAATGCTAAATACATTTTAAAAAGTTAAAATATTTTGACTGAAGAATCAGAAAATCACCTATTATCGATTTAACTACACATACACAGACGTGTATGTGTGTGCTTTGTTTGGTAACCCCCCCCACACACACCATTTTTAATTAACAGAAATGGGTATTGTTATGTTGCCCAGGCTGGTCTTGAACTCCTGGCCTCAAACGATCCTCTCACCTCAGTCTCCCAAAGTGCTGGGATTACAGGCATGAGCCACTGTGCCCAGCTGGCAAAATCTTTTATGTGATATTGGAATATTGTGAACCAAATTGGTACTTCCTTTCTGACTCAGAAATATTGATGGAAGTTTGCCAATTGATATTCAAAGAAAGAAAAAAAAAAGAGGAAGGAAAGAGGGAAGGAGGGAGGGAATAAAAAGAAAGAGAAAAGAAGAAGAGACAGGAAGGAAAGAAGGTAAGAAAGTAAACACAGATTCTTATTTTCCTCATATGCAATCAGCAATATCATACATATTACTCCTGAAACTTTACGCTATCCTTTGTGTTTCTTTTCGTTGTTTCTGCCCTGGAAGATGGACATTTTGCACAGTTCACTAAAGCCTCAAAACTCTAGAGTAGAAACCCAGAGACCATATGACATCTGGAAACATTATGGGCATCACAAGGGAAGATAATGTAAATTTCAAGCAAGCATATTATTCAAAAGGGCAAATTGTTTTCTATTCCTGATCAGACTTGACATTCCTGAGTCTTCTAATCACATGGCTTTTGATATCCAGACTCATTAGTTAAGCCATCACCCTAGTTTGTTTTGCTAAGAACTTTCTCAAATTCTAATAAGCGTAGGATGATTTAGTATTATTTGAATTCTGTTCGATTTGTACCTTTATTATAGCTTTGACTCACTTTTGATGAAGTACATTTTATTATTTTATTCCATTTTTTTCAGAATGTACCTGCCTGTTTCCATTTAAGAGATCGTAGGCTCTTAGAAGGCAGAAGTCCTTCCTCTCACAGAGTAGGCACCCAGCAAAGTAGAGGCGTGGTTGAATGAGTGAGTGAGTGAGAGGGCTATCTTATTCAGTTAAGTATTATTGTTTGTAAATTGTTGCCACAAAAATGTTTCCCCTCCTCCTAACAAAAATGGAAGAAAGGCAATGTTTCCTGAAGTCTCTTGCATGGAATACTGATCTCATTGGATATTAGTATTTAAGTTCAAATAAATTATGAATATTGCAAACAAATCTAAACAAAATCAAACACATTTTTTAACCCCAAGACACATCATGATACACCAATCATGAATTACTTTTTCTTTTCACTTTTCTAAGTTTTTTGTTTTGTTTGTTTTATTTTAGGTTCAGGGGTACATGTGAAGGTTTGTTACATAGGTAAACTCATGTCATGGGGGTTTGTTGTACAGATTATTTCATCACCCAGGAATTAAGCCCAGTTCCTAATAGTTATCTTCTCTGGTGCTCTCCCTCCTTTCACTCTCCACCCTCAAGTAGAGCCCAGTATCTGTTTTTTTCCTTCTTTTGTGTTTTTAAGTTCTCATTCTTTAGCGTCAACTTATAAGTGAGAACATGCAGTATTTGTTTTTCTCTTCCTGTGTTAGTTTGCTGAGGATAATAGCCTCTAGCTCCATCCATGTTGCTACAAAAGACATGATGTCATTCTTTTTTATGGCTGCATGATATTCCATGGTGTGTGTGTGTGTGTGTGTGTGTGTGTGTGTGTGTGTGTGTGTTGTGTGTGTTTTCTTCATCCAGTCTGTCACTGATGGGCATTTAGGCCGATTCATGTCTTTGATATTGTGAATAGTACTGCAATAAACATTCACATGCATGTTCTTTGTGGTAGAATGCTTTATATTCCCCTGGGTATATACTCAGTAATGGGATTGCTGGATCAAATGGTAGTCCTGCTTTTAGCTGTTTGAGGAATCACCATACTGCTTTCCACAATAGTTCAACTAATTTAGTTTCCCACAAACAGTGTATAAGTGTTCCCTTTTCTCTGCAACCTCATCAGCATCTGTTATTTGCTGACTTTTTAATGATGCCATTCTGACTGGTATGAGATAGTATCTCATCATGGTTTGATTTTCATTTCTCTAACACCAATCATAAACTTCTAAGATGTTTTGTAGCATACAATGTTTCCACACTGAATCTGATTGTGAAACATTTTTTGGAACATTTGACAGGATTGTGTTCTGGGAACTCATTTTGGGGAGGCTGTTGTAAATCATTTCTTTAACAATAATCCACATTTATTCAGCATTTGGAATGTGCCAAACACTGTGGTAAGTGTTAAGGTTATAGAGATGAATAGAAGAATGTCTGCTCTTGAGGTGCTGTTGAGCACAGGTATACTCAGAACAGAAAAAACTGTTGAGTCAGGTTGCAAGTGATATAATAGACTTGTGAACTGAGTGCCCAGGGAACAAATTGTGGCTGAGTCCAGGAAGAAGTTAGAGCTCATTGGAGAAAGTAGGTTAATTCATTAGGTGCTTTTCTTATAACAGGTGGTATCTACCATTCTGAGGATATCTGGGATGAATATTTTTTTCTTAAGAGAAATGAATAGAAAAAGAAGAGAGGAGACATTTGATTGTTTTTTTTTGCATTTACCTCCTGCTATTTCTGCCTTTCATCAGACAGTACCACTGCAGTTCTACTTTAAGAATAGAGAGTGGCTTAGTAGAGAAGTTCTGGATGGGAGTCAGGTGACAAAGGACAGTGAACATTTTGTGCTACTGGTCTTCGAACATCCATTGCCACTTCTTCTGGAGTGGAGTGGAGCCTCAGTTTTTATTAGGAGAACTACTCTTCCTCCGCAGTCCATCCATCAGGTAGGCTCATTCTACCTTCTGCTCAAGGCATAGGCATATGAGCTAAGCCTAGTTAATCCACATAGTCCATCTCCCTGGACACAGTGATTGGTTTACTGTTGTAATTCAAGCCAGCGAGGCTCAATATTGGCTCAAATGTGATGAAACGCCTGTGAAACAGACACTCTCCACCAGACTGGAGGCAGATGGGTATAGATCTCAAGTGACCACTTCAGGGCAACTCTGTGGAAAGAACCTGTCTGGAATAAAGCCAACCTGGTGGAGAATGGTACCAAAAGCTAGAGAGGAAGGACACCTGGATGTCATTTTTGGACATCTGGATCCAGCTTTGTTTGAAACTACTCTTAAAGTTTTCATTTACATGTCAACTAAATTTCCTTCTTTAAGCCCATTTGACTTGAGTTTGTGTCTTTTGCAATTGGAAGGATATAACAGAGTTACACTAACTAGCTGCTAATTAGCTGTGTGCCTCTTGGAAGTCACAGTCCCTAAACAGATTGGTGTCTCAGTTTCCCAATATATAATATAAAATGGTTGAACTAGATGAACGGATTTCATACTTTGGTTTAGGGTATACCTTCTTCTCAAAGGAAATCTTATACTGTATGTCACACCGTTAGGTAAAACAGATAAAATAAAATGCCTTTATTGAATCAACATGGATTTGCAGAAGCCTGCCCACATGTCAATAGTTCACAACTTAAAAATCACTGGATGATGTATTAGTCAGGGTTCTCTAGAGGGACAGAACTAATAGTATATATGTGTGTATGAAAGGGAGTTTATTAAGGAGAATTGACTCACATGATCACAAGGTGAAGTCCCATGGTAGGCTGTCTGCAAGCTGAGATACAAGAGACCAGTAGTGGCTCAGTCTGAGTCCCAAAGCCTCAAAAGTAGGGAAGTTGACAGTGCAGCCTTCAGTCTGTGGCCACAGGCCCAAGAGCCTCTGGCAAAGCACTGGTGTAAGTCCAAGAGTCAAAAGGCCAAAGAACCTGAAATCTGATATTCAAGGGCAAGAAGTATCCAGCATGGGAAAAAGATAAAAGCCAGAAGACTCAGAAAACTGGCTTATTCCAAGTTCTTCCACATGCTTTTTTCTAGCTGCCCTGGCAGTCAATTGAATGGTGCCCACTCACATTAGAGTGAGTCTTCCTTTCCTGATCTACTGACTTAAATGTTAAATGCGAATCTTCTCTAGCAACGCCCTCGTGGACACGCCCAGAAACAATATTTTGCATCCTTTAATCCAATCAAGTTGACAATATTAACCATCACAAAGGATATGTCCTTTAATATCTTTTCCAACACTAAGTTTATATAAATCTGATTTTATGAGGTTTTATTAATATCTAGGTGAATGTTTCAGAACTAAAACATGTTTGTAAAATTTAAGTGGATGATTTAGCTAATGAGAGGATGGTGAGATGGCCACCAGTATAAGGACATCCTGGAGTTGGGAATATCTTCTTAAGTAAAACTCCACAAATGTACCAGCAGCAGGACCAGAATATACACTCTTGATTGTGGTTATTAACTGTGTTTCATTTGTAAAACATGATTGGCTGTGCAGGGAAATACCTGACATGTTCATTATTTTGTGCGTGGTTGATTGGTTTTACCAAGAGTTCTGATTGAAATAGTAGGAGACTAGTTCTTTCACCTTGCATGAGAGCAAGACCTTCATTTCTAAAATGGATTAAACCAATATGCCGAGTGATCCATTTGTTCTTTTCACATTGCATTTGGATTTCATTACTGGAGAAGTCAAAAGGCCGTTTTCATTTTGGACTCTGGAAAGGTCATTTGTTACTTATGTTTTTATTTCACTGTTCTTAGTTTTGATGATGAGGAAGAAAAAAGAGAATGCTAGTAGTATTTGATTAGTCTCACCATGCATTTATTATTTCCTGACCATGCCTGCTGGGCTTTAGACTATAATTGTATCTGTCAACATGGTAAAAATCATTTTGGATTAAGACCACAGTAGACTGTTTAAGATTGCCATTCTTAGAAGGCAACTTTAAGTCTTTGGAAACCTTTCTAAGCTGAAGGCATTAAAAGTCCCATGAAGGACCATACACAAAGTTTAGTAAAGAAAAATACTTCTCACATAAAGCAGTAAAAAAGAGAAGAAACAATTTCCATGACTTACTGTTTTTATGGATTAACCTTGGTCACAACTCTAAAAATGATAATAAAAATAGTGATAATGATTTTAATAACTAGAAGTTTCATCTTCCTTGGGCTATCATTTTGACTATTTTGATTTCAAATAATGGTACCAGCATTTTGTTACAAGAAAATAAACTAAGTTAATCTTTCTGCTACTTGTAAACAGCCTTTATTTGTTGAAATCCTACTCTTATAATATCATACCTAGTACCACTGTAGAAAAGTACTTGATAGAAGCTTCTGGTTATTAATATTCAGAGCAATTTCTGCTCAAAATCTTAACACTAAAGTAGTTAAAAAAATTTTTTAAAGTTTAGAAAAAAATAAACACAGTGGGAGTCAGCTGAGTGAAGTCAATGGATTCTAAAAATGCTTGCTAGAAAATAAAATGTATAAGAACAGTACAGCTACTCTTCTCTAGGTTTATTCTTGGAACCAGAACAAAACTACCTAAAAAAGAACAATACAGTAAACTTCTTCTTTTTACGTACTGTTTAATTTCGTAACCATAAAGATCCAAAAGAATATTTATAGGAACTAACAATCCGCTCTTAACTTGTCTATTTTCACCTTTTAACGAAGTTGAAAAAAATGTAGTAATTGCTTCTGAAAAGATACTTTTCTTCCCCCACCTCTCTCGGTACAAAAGCAAAACTCTTATGCTGTTTTCTTGCCATGAAAAGTGCTCTTTTATTTTTGCAACTTATAGTATATTCTAAGGTCAATATATAAAAGAGATATAAGAATTTTATAATTTTCCATCTGTGATAAATGTACATCATTTTGCATATTACTATTATACAATAAAACATCTTTAAATGTCATGAAGAATATTTTGTTAGTAGCCAGTTTGCTTATCTCTGTACTTTTTATACTTTAAAAAAATTTGCTGTGGGATGTTACATGTTAACCTATCATGAAATAACATGTTGCTTCATGAAAACACTTCAAACGCACTTGTTCAGTGTTGCCTTATAGTGAAATAAAAAACAGACGTATTGAGAGGATATATGCATGATATATTTTATTATTTTATGTATGATATATTCCTAGTAAACAAATATTTAATGTATATATATTATGTACCAGACATTGATCTAGAGTCTGGAAATAAAGCAATGAACTAAACAGACAAATGTTATTTTCCCAGCAGAACTTACATCCTGGCAGAGGATACAGATAATAAACAAGTAAAACACATAGTATGTGAGAGAGAGGAAGGTAAGGGCTATCTATGGAGAAGAAAAGCAAAGAGAGCAGTAAAAATTATAAGAGCAAAGTGTGGGAATTGCCATATGAAATGGAATGGTCAAGGAAGGCCTTATTGCAATGCAGGCTAAGAGAGAAAAACAGTTTTATGTGCATGATTATTGTCTTGTCTCCTCTATGACACCAAAAGCTCAAAAAAAGCAGTGTTCTGTTTTTATGTACTGCAAAATTTTCAAGGCCTGCCACAATAACAGAAATAGAAGTGCTTAGAATTTGTGTAATGGATGAAAGTACCTCATGTAATAAAGTCTAGAATACCCACCTGTGGAATAAAATGGCATTAAGAAGCATAAAGAACAAAAATAGTCTATAGGAAGAGTTAATGTAATAAATAAATAGTTAAGAAGTATTACAGATCAAAGTCATTGTAAGAATTTTCACCAAATTGAAGAGAAGCCAGCCCTCATTAGTCAAGCATATTTTTTAACAGAAAAAAAAAAAATGAGGCATTTCCAGAATAGAATTTCTTAAACTGTGTTATATAGAACACTGTCTTAGTCCATTTTGTGTTGCCATTAGAAATAGCTGAGACTGGGTAATTTATAAAGGAAAGAATTTTATTTTGCTCACAATTCTGCAGGCTGGCAAATCCAAGATCAGGCAGCCTATTTAGTGAGGTCTCATGCTTCTTTAACCTGTAACGGAAAACTGAAAGGAAAGCAGGCATGCACAAAGACCAAATATGGGAAGGAAAAATCATATTATGGTCAATAACACAGTTCCATGAGCGGGAAAACTCTCTTCCACCAGAAGGCATTAATCTATTCATGAGGGATCTGCTCCCATGATCCAAACACCTCCCACTAGGCCACACCTCCCAGTCATGTCACATTGGAATCAAATTTCAACATCAGTTTTGGTGAGGATAAAACTCATCCACACCATACAAAACACTTAGACACTGTGATATTCCATTAAAACATGTTTTCTTTAACTGTAAACTCACTATTAGCCCGTTCTGAGTCTATCATTGACATTCTCTTTCCCTCAGAACTCT
Source organism: Cebus imitator (assembly GCF_001604975.1). Classification (NCBI taxonomy): domain Eukaryota; kingdom Metazoa; phylum Chordata; class Mammalia; order Primates; family Cebidae; genus Cebus; species Cebus imitator. The sequence continues at coordinate 1,464,738 of NW_016107799.1, forward strand.
GCAGAATTGCTTCATTTATAAATATTCCTCTGGAATCATTTAAATTATTTCGATTTTCTTTGTTCTGTCTAATTCGCGTTTCTATCTGGGTGCTAGTAGCATTCTTTTAAATTTCTTTTTTCAACAGCACCTTAATAAGTCTTTGCGTTGATCATTTTGTTTCAAAATTTTTTTTTAGGACTTAATATGCTAGTTCAGTCTAAAGTTCCAAGTCTTTTAAAATTCAAGTAAGTTCCTTGTCTCTTTTCAAAGTCTCTATCCTTCATGTTCCTGTATCTCCTGTCACATTTCCCCTTTTTCTTCAGGAATACTGGGCATGCATATGTTTGATCTTCTTAGCTGGTATTTCATATCTATCTCATTCTTTTTAATTCTTTTTATTTTTTTGTTATTTACTTTCAGACTTTGATCTTTGATATTCTTAGCTGGTATTTCATATCTCTCTCATTCTTTTTAATTCTTTTAATTTTTTTGTTATTTACTTTCAGACTTCACATTTTTTTTTCAAGGCTGTCTTTCATCCCCTGACAATATTTTTCCAATATATATTGTTTATAATGTAATTTTTTGACTTTAAATTGTCATTTTTTATCTCCTACTTTTGTCTAATCTCTTCTTTTTTTTCCAGAAATATATTGTTTGCTTTTTGTTTATAATCAATGATTTTAACTTTTATAAACTACAGAAAATTTATCCAAATTGTTTCATGTTTCCTCCTCCTTTTAAGGTAGATATTCTTCATGTGTACTTTTTTTAGTTCTTTCAAATTATTAAATCAAGGAAGGCTTTTCTTCCTGAATAATTCTATGGGGCAGGATATAGGAAATGCTATCTAAATATTAGAATGTTAGAATCAGGTGTGTGGTATAGTATACCCTCTTACATGTCCGTTATGACTTCAGTCCTGGGAGTTAAACTCAGTCTTTGACTTACAATACGTAAATCAGGACCACAGTGAAGAATGAAGCCACAGGCTTTGTATTGTGATCTGGGTATCACAATATTTTTCTCTTTTTGCTCTCTTTACTTATAGCAGTCGCCTGCAGATGTTTGATATTTGATGATAATCTGGGAACATCAGGAAATAATATATAATTGCCATTTATAACTTGAAACATAAAAATGGAGAAACTCAATCAAATAATTATAGTTTCAGGATATTTCAGAATTTGGAAACATGAAGACAGATACCTACGTGCCTGCTAAAGTTTTTCATTGGAGTGTTGTATCAACTAGAGTGTGTGGTTCAATATTCTATTATTTTTCTTAAGAATATGTTAAAACTACATTCTTACAAATATATTCTTCACGATAGGAACAAAAAGTCAGTGTCCTTAAATGTGGGCATTTTGATTAATATTCTTTTTAGTGTAGTTGAAGAAAATGTATTTATAGCAATTATTATAAAACTTAAAAACTGTATCTTATTTAGTTTAATCAGCTAGACCCAGACTTATAAATTTTGTAAAGAGAAGTCATTTTCTCTGCAAGAAATGGAGTCATTCCTCAGAGCAGGACAGGCAGTTCCCATAATATCTGTTAGGTTTCTTCAGCTACTAGTTGTTTAAAAAAATATAACATCAAGAAATATATCTAACAAACTGTAATATTGTGATTGAAACCACTGAGTTTTTATTCAATTTGTCTTCCCTGAATACTAGCTTCACTTTTCACAGGTGTAGGCTCCAGGCAGTCGTTTCATCTGACTTCAGTTTAGTTATCAAGACTGAAAACCTGATCAAACTTGGCCCAAACAAATGTGCATTCTCAGGATTCTGCAATCAATTTAATATAGATGTGAAAGCTGAGGAGCAGCAATACAGCTATATACTTTCATATACAAGGCAGAGCGACAGAGAGACCAGAGATGAGAGGTGGCGAGAAAAACACCTCCTGGATTCTTACACTATTCTTGGCTCCTTTTCCTTTCTGAAGCCCAGACACAGTCTAGACAGGTTACTTGAGTCCAATATTTCTTTATAATAGGAATATATTTCCTTATAATTGCCTTGTAGAAAATAAACCTCATACTTTTCTCTCTACTTATTTTATTTTTGCTGCCTCCTCCTCCTTCTCCTCTTTCTTCTTTGAACCATCAGGAGTTGGTTCACTAATTTTAAACCTGAATCCTAATTAATATAATGTCCACACATTTTGAAAAAACATAAAATGAACATGTTACTTTTGTTAAGCAAAGAAATAACAATAAAAAGCATTATAAAGCAGTTTTGAGATTTGCATTTGAGAGTTTCTCTTTGATAAGAACAGATTTGGGCAGGGAAGAGTAGAGTAGAAAAATATAACTTAATTACTTTTTACAAGCACAGAGATTTGTTTTGCTTTTGTAAGTCAGAACCAGCTATTTCAATGGCCTGCATGATTAAAATAAATTTATTATTTAAAGTAATACTGAGTAATGTGTCATGAGTCCATTTGTCATGCTTTTTCATTTTTATGATATCAATTCTCTCCTCTACCCTTTAACACCAACATTACTGAAGTCCCTTAAAACCGTACGTGGGGGACCCTCAGCTACTCTTTTATGTTGGAGCAGAGGGAAGACTTTTCCATTTTTATGGAGATTAAGAACCATTTAGATTTTATTCTGTTTTCCTCAGATGTTCAGAAATCTATATTACTTCCTTGAGGGTATTCACATTTACTAGTAAGAACAGGATATCCTCAGGGGAAATCTTAATAAGACTCATTTGATATCAGACCTGAAATCCTCCCGTTAAGAATTTCTTCTCTGAGAGACTGGGCAAAAGCTTTTTGTATTTCTTCATGGACTGAGCTATCACAATATTTTTTCCTATAGTGGGGAGTATTAATTTATATTATTTTTCTCTAAGCAGTTAAATAATAGTTTTAGTATCTTTTCCCCTTGACTATCAATGCTTCCATTTGTATACAGTACATTCTGAGATGCACTGGGTCGAATTTATTCTGTTTTATTTTTCCATGTGTACATTGCAGTGCCAATAGCCATCATAATTCTTTGATGAGTCCCAGTATTGATCCAGCAGTTATCACCTTTTTGAGTAGCTGACAGGAATGTCTTCCATGTGCTCTCTTTTTACAGTGCTATCCTTTTTAGTGACTTTCTAGAAAGTTTGAAATTCAGGGATGAGCCTTTATAACACACTCTAGTCACCTTCTACTTGTTCATTGTGTATGGAGTAACTTGAATCTTATTTACACAAATATTTGGTGATATCTCATTAGTCACAAAACTATACTTGGAGTACAATATCAATGATAATCAGACTTCTCTTTTAACTTTGAATGAACAATATCCAGCACATATATTATAATATTTTCATTACCGAAAACTTCATACATTCTTTTGGTTCTGCAGTCCCTTAATCAGACTGCTAATTACCTTTACCTGACTTGTTTCCCTTCAGTAAGCTAGAATGTATGTCTGAATTATATGTGAATTCTGTCACTTCAGATTTATTTCTTTTTTCACCTGAATAGTATGTCTTTTGATAATGTTGAGTTTTCATCTCTTCTTATTTTCTTAAGAAGGAATTTCTATCTTAGGCTTTTTAGTTAAGGTTTTCCCTCCTAAGGCTACCTCTATTTATTTCACTTAACTTCTTGTCTCAAGCAATATGGCTACTGATTCTTTTCTCATTTAGCCCAGCTTATCATTAAAAAAAAAAAAAAACTCAATAGTCTATGTTGTGGAGATATGTTTTTTTGACTATATTAGTGTTAGGTAATTTCTATATATTTAATAGCAATAATAATAACAACAACAAAGAACAAAAAAAAACCCGAAAAAAAAGCCCCAAACTTTTTAGGACACATTAATCTCTAATTGCCTTTGGTAAATATTTAATTGGTTAAATTATCATAGAAGAGTGTTATTGTTTTAATATTAGAATAGGAGAACATTTAGTATTCTCAATCTTCAGCCTAGAGAGGCAGAATGCTGCCTTTAAACAAGCTCTATTTCAGATTGTCCATGTTACAGATGATACTAGTAAACATGTAAAGGCTCAATTGATTTTTGTTAAATAAATGCATGAATGAACGTATTTTGAAATCAGTTGTGATGAAAGAGTTAAGACTCTGTCTCAAAAAAAATTAATATATTGATTAAAAATACCTATAACTGGTTTATAGCATCAGTTTGTAGAGAATTATATTGTATGTTTAACTCTTCAAAACTGGTATTTTTGTTTTTGAACATTTGGTTTATTTAAACATGTCTGAAAATAAATTTCTTGTTTAGTTTTCCTCTAGTTTTTGAATGAGCTGACTTTGTGATGTCATAGCAATTTTCTTTGCATACCTTAGTTCTGCTAGATTCAGGCACACTATATATGAGGTTGGATGGGTTATGCACTACACAGCTCCTTGGGCACCATGCATCTATACTCTATGTGAATACCTCCTTCCATGTGGAAGTGTTCGGTACACCACCAGCATGGTGTTAGAAATTACCCTGGCCAGAGGTCTAATCAATGGATGATTTTAAGTCCCATGAAAATAGAGAGGTAGTCATTGATATCACTTAATGACCATAAGCTATTTTAAATTCATAAATGTATGCTTTGTTTAGATTTTCTATTTTCAATTTCAACTAACTTTGCTGTGTGCTCCTGAGAGCAAGTGGTTTGATAGAAACAGACTGCCACATAGAAAATTCATATACTTTTGTTCCCTAGGAAACCAGACCAAGAATAGTTTTCTTTGCACATCCTGGTTTCCTCTAATGAGGGCCAGTTTAAGAATGTGAGTGTCATGATGTAACCCATAAATCCCAAGGAATTGTTATGTTATGAAACTTTTAATGAACTCTGCAGATAACTCAGATTAGAAAGCATTTCAGATATTGGCCTGAATTGAATAATTTCTGAGATCTATGTGTGTGTGTGTGTGTGTGTGTGCGTCTGTATGTGTATCCTGTATGATTATTTATGTGTATTTGAATTTAAAAAAAGCATGTATAACAAATGGTATATAGACTTTGGGCAGCTACCAGTGATTTAAGAAAAAATGTTTTCTTGAGTTAGGTGTATGGTGTGTGCCTATAATCCCAGCTGCTCAGGAGGCTGAGGCAGGAGGATTGCTAGAGTCCAGGAGTTCAGCACTGGCATGGGCAATATAACATGACCCCATCTCAAAAAAGAAAGTTTCCTTATATATGGAGACTCACAATTTTCTAGTTAAAGCAAATGTTTTAAATGCTTTAAAAAACGAATTAATTGTTTCTATACTGCCTGTAACTGGTGTTACAATGCTTGCAACATTCAGTTCCCTTGTTTGCAAGCCTTTCACCGCATTTATTTATTATTTATTCATTTATTTACTTTTTTTCTCAGATAACTTGACAAGCACTGCTTGGATAGTAAGCATTTGTTTATCATTCAGTAAGGATAGTTTTTGAAGAAAAATTTTCAAATGTAATGGTAAGTTGCAGTTTTCTTCATAAACTTTGGAGAATGCATTGTGTTTACTAAGATTTTTCTATACATTGTCAATCTCATTTTAATATTTATTTTATATATTGTTTTACTTTACAAGGATATATAAGTGTGTAAAAGCCACAGATATTTGTTGAGGGGTCCATATTCACAGGCAGGGGCAAGGGGAGATTTGGTACCTAGAGACCCCCCTTTCAGGATTTGGCTATTTTGTAGAGTAAACTAACTTTAAGTTACGGACATAATTTATGTTTGGGATTAAAAATGCAGGGCTCTGTTGTAATATAAAACCATTATGGGAAAGCTAGGGCATATTATAATTTGCTACCTACAATGCAAACAATTTCTGGCATATTAACAGTAGCATTTATGTCTGGCTAGCACTGGACACTGAGCAATTCATTGTTATCTGTGTAACTGCAAATTGACCATATTGCTTTCAAATTATTTTTGCCCCAGAGCTGGTAATTATGTGGATTTAAATGTTATAGAAAGGCAAATTAGGTAAGTCAAATAATGTTCTGCTGTGGGAAAGTAAGAACAAAGCATAAGCTCTTTCTAGGCCATTGTGGCCATATGTCACGATGTAAAAGAATTTCACCAAAATTCTAATGCTACTGGAGGAAAGTGGCAAAGATGCATAGATAACATAAAATATTAAAGATGAGAACTTCTGATATTTAAAGACAGTGATAGCTACCAAGTTTCGTTTCCCAATGTTTCCTCCAAAACCAATAGAAAACAACAAGAAAGGAACAATAAAATTACAAAAAATGCCCTTGGCATAACTTCAATACAGCGAATTCCCAAGCTTTGATCAGATAGTAAGTAAAACAGAAAAAAATTACCAAATCCCAGTGAGTGATCATACTCTCCTTACCACCTTTTCCCTTTCCCAAGACTTTATGGCAACCAAAGGTAGATTCAGAAAAACTATGAGGAATAGAGAAAGAATCAAACAACAGGTATAAAGTTGGTCTGAAACCACTGTCAGAAAGATTAAGTTCAATTTAATTCTGAAAATACAAAAAAAATACAAAAACGTGTCTTCCCTGTTGCACAGGGAATGTTTGAAATCCATAGCTTCTGAAGAGGGAAATGCAAAATTACAATTTTTTTAAATCACTTAGATGATAAATGGTAAAAGAAAAAAAAAAGAAAATTTCAGGGTCTTATAATACAAGAGGGCCAGAAACCCCCAAAGAATATACAACTGCATCCGCATCATCAAACCAAAAGAAGAGAAATCAGCTAAAGTGTCTGCATTTTGTTATGATGACAGAAGAGGGTGCCATAAAACTAGTCTTTTAGAAAATACCCCACTAGCACAAAAATGAAGGGAAAAATATGAACAGATTCATATAGTTTTTATTTTAAAATCAGAAAATTAGATTCAACACAACAGAGGAAAATCCCCTCTCCACATAAGCAACCACAAATGAAAAAAGTGGCAAAAACAAAACAAAATGAAAAGCAGACGACAAACTGAATTGGATATCTCACAAGCATTTGAGGGTATGAAAAACTACCATGAATCAGAAATTAAAATCCAGCACAAAAATGAATAAAATAAGAAATAAATGAAGAGTTGTTTGAACTTAAGAAATCAAGGGAAGAAAATGGCAAAATTAGGAATAAATTATAACATCCAATGTTTTTAAGAGGGAATATAATAAAAGTCATGAAAGAAAGCATAAAATAACCAAGAAAATGAATATGAGAGAACAAAAATATAAGAAGGGTCAGAGAGAAAGTGGAGGAAGTGAAAGATAGCCTAAATAGGAAAAGGATTCCTTCCCTGAAAGGGAAAAACAAAATGATGGAACAGAACTAATATTTAAAACTCTAAACTGGGAAAACTTTCTACTAACGTTACTACCAGTCCCAAAGGCAAATATTAAAAAGGCTGCTGGGGGGCCGGGTGCAGTGGTTCATGCCTGTAATCCCAACACTTTGGGAAACTAAGGCAGGCAGATGACTGATGTCAGGAGTTCAAGACCATCCTAGCCAACAGTGGTGAAACCCTGTCTCTAGGAGAAAAATACAAAAAATTAGTTGGGTGTGGTGGTGCATGCCCGTAATGCCAGCTACTTGGGAGTCTGAGCCAAGAGAACCGCTAAACCTGGGAGGCAGAGGTTACATTGAGCTGGGATTGTGCCACCACACTCCAGACACAGTAAGACTCCTCAAAAAACTACAATGACAACAACAAAAAAGTAACTAAATAAAAAGGCTGTTTAGGTATTTGGAAAAATTTACCCAAAATGATAAGCTCAAAGACATACCCTTGTAAAAATTTTGATTTAAAAAAAAAATTTTCAAGGCCCCAGGCCAAAAGATAAATATTAGATAAATATTACCTCTATAATATCATATAGGGTAAAAGAATTAGAGTGGCATCTGGCTTTATAAATATTATATATAGCATATATATAAAATGTATAATAAAGATGAAAATAAGTGGGAGAGTACCATAGACGGTTTGTGTCCTCTTAAAATTCCATATGTTGAAATATTAACCTTCATTGTGATGGTATTAGGAGATGGTGCCTTTAGGAGTTAGGTCATGAGGGTGTAGCTCTCATGAATGGGATTAGTGCCCTTATAAAAGAGAACCCGGAGAGCTCCTTCATGCTTTCTACCATGTGAGGACAGAGAACAGCTATCTACAAACCAGGAAGCATTACCTAACTAGATATTGAATCTGCTAGCATCTTAATCTTAAACTTCTTAGAATCTAGGACTATGAGCAAAAAATATTTGTTGTTTAATCCATCCTGACCATGGTAATTTGTTATAGCAGCCCAAATGGTCTAAGAGAAAGACTAATGTACAAATGTTTTATTTTTTTAAAAATTTGTGACAACATTTACTCATACATAATGTCACATAAATAGTAAGTTCCATAAATAGTAATATTATAAACAATAATCTCATGTTGCAATGAAATAAAAATTCTAAATTATTAACAAAACAAAATACAAAGGCTCTTGCATCTGGAAATTTCAATTCAGAAATTTTTGGTTGAAGTAAAAATACAAGCTGAAATTACAAAATTTCTTTAAAAAATGATAAAAATATGACATGATTGAAGTAGTGATATGAGGAAAATAAATTTTATTAAATAATATTTTCAGTGAAAGTAAAATTATAAAAATAAATGATTTAATTTTTAGTTAAAAAAATGAGGAAAGAAATAACAAAGTTAACTAAAAGCTTAAGAAATGCAGAATTTAGTGAGATAGAGAAAAGAAAAAAAATGATAGACCTAATTAACAAGTCAAAAATCTGTTTTATAATTAGCAGAATAGATAAATTGCTAAATGACTTGACCAAGAAAAATGGAGAATGAACAGGTATAAAAAGGAGAGATGACAAGGGAGAAACAGACATTGAAACAAAAGAAATATTTGTTTTTAAATCATAAGATGCTTTTTTGAAGACTTGAATGCAAATAAATTTGAAAATCTTAATGAGATTGATTATTTTCTAAAACAGTGCAGATTATAAAAGTTGACCCTATTGATCTGAAACTCCTGGCCTTGAGCAATCCTCCCACCTCGGTCTCTTAAAGGACTACACACATGAACCAACTGAAATAAAAGCTCAAATAGTCCAATTTCCGTAGAAGTAGAGAAAATTATTAAAACCCTGCCACCCTCCCCTCAGTAAAAAGCACTAGATCAGGTAGGATTTAAAGAAGAATTCTACAAATCTATCAAAGTCACAATGGTCCCAAAACACTATACATTGTTCCAGATCATTGAAAATAGACGAAAACTTTTTTTTATGGACAAATGTAACATTGATATTTAAGCTGATAAGGACAGCACAAAGTAAATCAGTATCAATTCTGCTAAACATAGGAAACATATGAAATATCTGATTATGAAACATATGAAATAACCTTAAGAAACAGAGTCCAGTACCACATTAAGATAATAATACATCACGGACAAATGTTTTTCATTTCAGAAATACAAACGTGATTAAACATTAGGCAACCTGTTCATAGCATATACTGTATTAATACATATAAAAATCATATGATTGGCCGGGCGCGGTGTCTCACGCCTGTAATCCCAGCACTGTGGGAGGCCGAGGCGGGCGGATCACGAGGTCAAGAGATCGAGACCATCCTGGTCAACATGGTGAAACCCCGTCTCTACTAAAAATACAAAAAATTAGCTGGGCATGGTGGTGTGTGCCTGTAATCCCAGCTACTCAGGAGGCTGAGGCAGGAGTATTGCCTGAACCCAGGAGGCGGAGGTTGCAGTGAGCCGAGATCACGCCATTGCACTCCAACCTGGGTAACAAGAGCGAAACTCCATCTCAAAAAACAAAACAAAACAAAACAAAACAAAATCATATGATTATTGTTATGGTCTGAATATTTGTGCTCCCTCCAGACTCATGTGCTGAAATCCTGTAACACAAGGCAATGATATTAGGAGGTAGGGCTTTGGGGAGGTGATTATATCATGAGAACAGAGTCCTTATGAATGGGATTGGTGCCTTATGAAATAGGCCTAAGGTAGCTGGTTTGCCTCTTCCACCATGTAATGGTACAGCTAGAAGGAGGCATCTATGAACAAGAAATCAAAGTCTTACTAGACACCAAATCTGCCAGCATCTTGGTCTTGGACTTCCCAGATTCCAGCTCCATTAGAAATAAATTTCTGTTGTTTATAAGCAACTCAGTTTATTGTATTTAGCTATAGCAGCCTGAACAAAGACATGTATCTTCATAGATGCTTACTAAAAGCCTTCAACAAAATTCAAAGCCACTTCCCGCTAAAACATACTTAAGAAAAATGTGATTATGGGGCACTTTTTAAAGATTATAAATATGTGTGTATATATATGTGTATGTGTATACAAATATATATTTATATAAACATATATGTATATAATTATCTTTGTCATAAAGCTATTATTTTATGTAATGAAAATATATACTCAGCATTTTCACTAAGTTTAAGAAAGATGCAAATATAGCCACTATCTCTGATAGTATTCAACATTATACTACATTTATATAAGAGAAATTCATGGAAGCATAAGTATGGGTAAAGAAAAATAGAAGTAATTCTACTTTCACAATAGGATAGACTCCTGAAAAATCATAGAGAATCAATGCCAAAAATAATGTAAACAATAAAATAATTCAGTTGGCATAATATCAAACTAACATACAGAAATCATAACCCTATGCTATAGTTTGAATGTGTTCCCTGAAAAATTCAGGTATTGCCAATGTGATAGAACTAAGAGGTGGGGCCTTTAAGAAGTGATTAGGCCATGAGATCTTTTCCCTTGTAAATGGGGCTAGTTGCCTTTATAAAAGAGCTTGATGAGAGAAGCTTGTTCCTTTGGACTTACGCCTTTAGAGGTGAGCATTCCTCACCTCTAAAGGATGCAGCTTTAAGGCACCATCCTGGAAGCAGAGAGCAGCCCTCAGCAGACACTGAACCTGCCAGCACCTTCACCTTGGACTTCCCAGTCTCTGAAACTGTGAAAATAAAATTCCTGTTGTTTATAAATTACTCATTTTGTGGTATTATGTTATAGCAGCACAGATGGCTAAGATGCCCTATTTAAGAAGTATCACATTTACTAAATAAATAAACAAAAAACAAAAAAAAAATGTTTAAAGACCTTTTGAAAGCCAAAAAGTAAACTTGAATAAATGGAATGACATGTAGTTCTTGGCTAGATCAACGGAGTATTATAAAGATGTCATTTCTATCAAAGTTATGTTTACAAATTTAAGATACACCCAATAAAAATACAAAGAAGCTTTTAATGAAGCTAGACAAAGTAATATCAAATAAGAATTTAAATGTGAAAAAGTAACATGCAAAAATAGATTAAAAAAACACTATAAAAGAAAAACTACAAGGAGGTTTAGCCCTACCAGGCATTAAAGCACATTATTAATGCACAACAATTAAATCAGGTGGTACTGGTGGATGAACAGACAAAAAGGCCGGTGAAATATATTTAATGCCTTCAAATAGACCCAAATGCCTATGAAGATGTAGTAAATGATAAAAATGGCATCTCTATTCACTAGGACAATGATGGGCTATTGAATTAATTGTTGTGGGAAAATGGATAGCCACTGGAAGATGACATAATTAGGTCTAGATCTCACACCATTGACAGGAAGAAATATCAAAAGTTTTAGAGATCAAAATCCAAAACATGTAATTGTACAACTACTGGAAGAAAACATGAGTAAATTGCTTTTTAATCCTCATCTAGGGAAAGACTGTCTCACAATTCAGAGGCAAGAAAAGGAAAGATTGATACATTTGACTATATAACTATAGAATATTTTCATGACAGAAAAAGTATAAAATTGCCAAAAGATAACTGACAAACTCACTGAAAATATATTCAACATAATCTAGAAAAAGGGCTAATATACTAATATATAAAGAACTCTTGAAAATTGAGGAGAAAAAAAATCCAAAAACCTGCTGAAAGTGAAAAAAAGATATTCCCAGACATTTCATAAAACATGTTTCTATAAAAATTTGCAAAGTAAAATATAAGGACTAACCAGAAACTAATGAGGTTGGTTAATTACAGGGGATGCATAGAAACAGTGTGGAAAGATTGAGCGAATCAGAATGAGGCAGAAGAGGTGCGGGAGAAGTGACACTTCTGTGAATATATATTTTTATAACAGTTTTGATGCTTTAAACCATGATGATGCTTCATATATCCCAAAATATAAATAATTAAAATTAACCAGAATTTTAACAGGGGGGAATTGAAGATAAAATATGAAGAGTAACAAACTAATTCAATTACATATTAGTAGTGTAACCACACTAAAGACTATGGGGAGAAAATAGCCTTACGTCAGTTTGGAAAACAGCATTTTGACTATATATTTTTGAGGCTAAAGACCAAAAGAACTGCAAACAAATATAATATTCTAGTTAGTAAATTTGTTTCTTATAGAACTGTAGATATAAATTACGACAGTACTTTATATGTTTATCAGGACTGAACAAATAAGCACCTACACTGTAAACAATTAAAGCTGAATTCTCACTCAAAGAAAGGACTTAGAAATAAGTGAAAAGGGAAAATGAACCCACCTATCTCTTCCTCTGATATAAATAATCTACCTATTTATCCACACTCTATAAACGCACACTAAATGAGTTTTAGATGTATTATATGTTTTCATATGTGTGTATTTATGTACACTTTATAGGTTTCCTTATAGAGAGATATATAACATTTGACCATATTATATATATGCATACATTTGTATATGTATAGATGTATAGATAATACATGTGCATATACATCTATGTGTGTGTGTGTGTGTGTGTGTGTGTGTGTGTGTATACACATTAACTCTAGCAATTGAGTAGACTGGGAAACAGTGAGAACCCAGTACCAGGAAAATTGTTGAATGCAACTTTACCAATTGCTAGTAAAAGCACAAAAATAATCCTGGAATATTTTGTCCTGCTAGAAAACAAAGTGCTCAAAAAATAATGGGAAGCTCTTGAAAGGACATAGAGATTTACATGAAAGACTTCAAAGCCCAAATCTGAGACACTTTGAGAAAAATAAATTAGAGTGCTAAAACCTGTAGACTAAAATAATTATCTATACATTCATAAGAGTCCAAATGATAAATAAATAGGAAAGAAGGGATAGATTTTCCTTATGTTAGAATTCTAATTAGTTAAAAGTAGAAGGAATCTATTTCCATTAAAAATAGAAAATCACCCTTTGGTAAACACTGCAATAATAATTGTTGCAGGCAAAAACCACAGATGCATGCTAAAATTAATGAACAAAATTATGAACAGAAACAGAGTATTTACAAGTTCCCAAAGTAACTTTTCCCAAGGTTCTTACTGATTACAAAAAAAAGTGGTATTTTTATAGTGAAGAAAGCTTATAGATAGTGCCTTAATAAAGTGATAATATTACAATAATCAATAATAAATAATATCCACAACCTGTACCTCCTGATATGATGTGTTGTAAAGGGACACAATATTCTTTCTTTAAATAATACTTTTGTTGTGTTCTTGCCAAAAAAAGAATGTAATGAAAACATTCAGACTATAAAACTTTGTTTTTTATAAAATAACAGTACTCCTCAAATGTCAAGTTAATGAAAGATAGAGACTGAGGAACTGTCTCTTATTGGAGCTAGGGAGACATGACAATCAATTATGGGATTCTAGAATAGATCACAGATCAGTAAAATGCCATTAGTGGAACAATTGATAAAATTTGAATAGTCTTTAGGCTAGTTGGCAGTATTGCTTCTATGTTAATCTCTTGGTTTAAATTATACTATGTCTAGATCAACTGATCTTAGGGGAAGCTGGGTGATGGGTGATGGGTATACTAAAACTCTGAAGCATTTGTGTAAATCTAAAATTATTTCAAAATCAAAGAAATAAAATTAAATATGACAGATTCTCCAAAGAATTTATGAGACTAATTCTTGGGGGTGCTGGGAGGGCACAATTTTGTGAGCTAATGCTTCTTACCTTACCTAACCAGAAAGAATATAACAACTTAACCTGTGTTTAATGAACTCTCTTTAATATTACTAGAACAATCTCTTTATATTCGTAGTTCCCTAAGGATAGTAAATAACTAGAAAAGAAGATCTAAAATAACATGATGAAATAAATGAAATATAATGAATTATGCTACTGTTTTTCATGTCCAAAATGGAGGCACCACACCAGACTGAAGACTTTATTCATGAAAAAGATATTTAAATGTCATCCTTAAGTTATGTATAAGACAATAGCATTCCATGCCCATGAGGACTTTTATGTCATGATCAAGACTTTCATAGTACTACCTGGAATGTAGACCTACTCACTGGAAATGAGGTGGGCATTTTTCCTATTTGGACCAAAGATTCACTGAAGCCTTAGTATTTTTTGACATGAAGGGTGACATCACTGTGAGTTTAGACCAAATAAATAACCCAAGTATAGGTGGTAGGACTTGTTTTGCATAATGATGGCTGAGACAAAAAGTCACTCCAGATTTTACCTGCCTTTGATAAAAAATGTCTAAATATGAGATTATGAACTAAAAGAGTTACCACCTTAGAGAACTGGAGTATGAAATTAGCAGTGTAGGGAAGAAAAAATAATCTTTTCAGTTGTCTGAGGATCTCATCTCAGAAGTGAATGGAGTCTTGCTTCATGTTGGTCACCAGAAACCATAGAGAAGAAAAAGTAATTTCTTTTCTTTATACATTGCAAAATTTGTGACTAAGACTTCTGTAATAAAAGACAGATAAGAGAAAAGCATACACATTTATTTAATATATGTTTTATATGACCCAGTGAACAAAATTATGAACAGAAACAGAGTATTTACATGTTTCTGTTCAAAATTTATATGACCCATTTGTATGTCTTTTATTAAGACAAATTTGGGGGTCTTCAGAAATGAAGACCCAAAGAAATGTGGAAGATCTGTGTATTTTTATGGACAGTCATGCAAAAGTATGATTGGAGGACAAAAGGGTATAATCTAATAGCAAATTAGGAGGGATGGATTTAGCAATGTGTACTTCTTCAGAATTTTTTTAATGTTCCTTTATGACATTCCTTTCCTCAGGGTAGAGGGCACAAGGAACTTTTTAGAGGAGAAGTAAAGGAGAATGTCAGAGAATTCCTAGGCTTTATGGCCTGCTTCCAGGGAGAGTGGTAGGAGAAGGTCAGAGAGACCTTTCTGCTTTCTGCTGTTTTCTCAAATACTAAAGTGTCATATTTGGGGCGTAGCATGTCCTGAACTGTGACAGCAGCAATTGAATCTACGAGGACATCATATTAGCTGTGTGCATGTGGCCCTCAGAATGCGTAAATCAAATTTTCAGTAGTTTCACAAGTATCAGTCCTTCTCTGTAGTTTGAGTGGACTGAAACTACAGTTGGTTTTGAAAACTGAATAAATCCCACTGGACCTGATTCAGCACCTTAGGTTTTTACATAATAAGATGAAGGCATCTCAAAAGAGAGAAACTGATATTTCTTCAATATTGCCAGATTTGTATTAGAATAACTGGAAAAATAAGAATTATATTAGTATTTTCAGGCTCAGATCCTAAAGCAACTCACAACAGAACCACATAGGTTGAATTATGTAGTGCATGTAGTAGTATGGCAATTATTTATTCTCTGAGTGATGTGCTTAGATAAGGGTGGCTAGGTTAATATCTCTAGGCTAGTTCTGATCCTGAAATTTGTTTTTTCCTCTCTTGAGTTTTTGAAACCAATGTGTACCTTTGTCAAGCTGAGCTACAAAGGAAGTGATTGATTGGTTCCTAAAATCAGTGAAGAAATCAACAACAAACTTTCTTTAAAAAATTCTACAAAGTTCATCCTATCTGGCTAGCCTGGGCTTTCAGAAATCATTTTCTATCAAGTTCATTAATATATGTCTCTTTCTAAATATTCTCCACATGTTCAAGCAATGTCAGAACAGTAGAGAAAAAAATATATCTCTACAAAATACAATGTTGTCTCCCCAGGTACTTTCTGAGAGAGTAGGAGGTATTCTGTGAGAGACTGAATGTCTTGAGTGTTTCCTGGACTACTTTTACTCAGTGTATGATTTAAAAAAAAACACACCCTTTAGAGTCAGAGAGAACTAGATTTGAATCTCATCTTTATTACTTAGTAGCTTTGTGACTTTGGGAACATGAATTAGCCTATCTGAACCTTAGTTTTCTGAACTGTAAAATAAGGATAATTATATTTCTCTCATAGGATTACTGTGAATATTAAATAATAAAATGTGTATATGGTGGGCAGAATAATTGCCCTCCCAAGATGTACATGTCCTAATCCCTGGAACCTGTGAGCATGTTATGTTACATAGCAAAAAGAAATTAAAGTTGCAGATGGAATTAATATTGCTAACCAGATGACCTTAAAATAGGTAGATTATCCTAAATTATCTAGGCGGGCTCAATGTAATCACAAAGGTCTTTAAATATGGAAGAAACAGGCAACTTGAAAAAGATTTGACAAGTCACTGCTGCTTCTGAAGATGAAAGCTAACTGAAGAATGTGGGTAACTTCTACAATTTAGCAAGCAAAAAAAACAGATTTTTCTGTTGAACCTCTAGAAGGAATGCAGGTGTGCCGACACCACTATTTTACCTCAGTGAGACTCTTTTTGAACTTCTGACTTCCAGAACTGTAAGATACTAAATTTGTGGTGTTTCAGGCCATCTTGTTCGTGGTAACTCATTACAGCAGCAATAGGAAACCAAAACACAGTAAGTGCTTGGTAAATAGTTAGAAAACACTATATTTTACTTTTATTTTTAAACTACTTCTCTCAAAGCTTTTGGGTGATCTATTTTACCATTCAGCAATTACTTCTCTTGCAATATCTAGCCTAAGATACAGCTTAGCCTGGCTACCTGAATTGAGATATTTCTATTATCATTTGCACAAATGGAAAGATACATAAATTCAACATCACTTTGGCCAGCGTATCTCAACCTTTTTTGTGTGAAGTGCTAGATAGTATATTTTGGGCCTTGGGTTCATAAGATGTTTGTCTGAAGTACTCAACTCTGCAGGTACAGCCAGATAGTAGTCATAGGCAATAGGTAACTGAATGATTGTGCCTCTGTTCCAATAAAACTTTATTAACAAAAGCAGGCAGTGGGCCAGATTGAATTCATAATATGGATTATAGATTTGCTGACCCATAATTTCTGCTTTTTCTTTTTTTTTTTTTTTTTTTGAAATTTTTTTTTGACATGGAGTTTTGCCCTTGTCACCCAGGCCGGAGTGCAATGGCACAATCTCAGGTCACTGTAACCTCCACCTCCCTGGTTCAAGTGATTCTCCTGCGTCAGCCTCTTGACTAGATGGGATTACAGGTACCTGCCACCACACCTGGCTAATTTTTGTATTTTCAGCAGAGATGGGGTTTCACCATTTTGGTCAGGCTGGTCTCGAACTTCTGGCCTCAGGTGATCCACCACCTTGGCCTCCCAAAGTGCTGGGATTACAGGTGTGAGCCCCGTGCCTGGCCTTTGCTGTTTCTTTTACCTCACCTTTACAAAATATAATACCTTGAAGGTTAAGGTGAGGAATAGAGCTGAATCAATTCTCTCATCTCCATAAAATCATTCAGAAGAGTTTGCCTTGTCTGTTGTAGCAGTTACATCTGTGAGTTGGAAATCATCATAAGACCAATGACTATAGTCACTAAACTAGAAATAGTCATCGTGTAGTCATCATACTGTAGAGGACAACAGAGAATGGCTTTCGGATATTTTGAAACCCTGCCTAGACCACTACGCTCTATGGATTATTTACCTCTGCAGATGTAGATGTCTCTACTTTAAAATGAATCACGATTTATTGTAAATTAGCTAATTTGAAACCCTGACAGTGCAATCTTCTGATTTTTTAAAACTGTAAAAGGCTCTGAATGCCCATCTGAAAGAGAGAGTATGATTAGAAATTCATTTACAAGATCTTAATTTCTTTTCTTTGTATTGAGCACTCTCAATATTTCTGTATCCTTTTGCTTTTTGTCTATGAGCCATTTCCACATGCTGTGTCATTTGCTTTGAAATGTGACAAAGTGATCTGAGCTCAGGATCCTGCTGCAGGGGAAGTTATTGATTTCTTGGAGAGTAGCAAAGAGACTTGCAATGTCACTGTTAAACTTAGCTGGCAGATCACAGCAGCTTGTGACATCTAATTTACTATAATGAAATCATGGGGTTCTCTGGCCCTTGGGCCTAGAGGGGAGGTGAAAGGTCAGGAAACTGAGAATCCTGTGCAGCCAGGTGTGAAGGGCAGTTCCTTCACAAAGTTCCATCTCATTCTGAACAGAAATTAGCTGAATTCACCTGCTCCAAGTTAACCAGATGGTCTTCTTAGCAAAGGAAAAAATATAAATGTCAGATCATCACTGTGCTGGTTAAAATTTAATTGCTTGATCAGAAAACCTTATTTTTGGTTTCATTTTGAAGCCCTACAGATTGTTGTAATTCCACAGCTAAGAATATATTCAAGAGAGAAAATTTTCTTTATGCTTGAGAATGGTTTTAGCCATCTTTTCAATTAGCTGTTAAGTCTCTTCTTTCAATAATCTTCGGTAAGCCATATAGCACTTTGAGAGGTTTTGAAGTCTGTTAAGCCCAGTTCCTGCTTAACTGATATGCTTCAGTAACTATTTTATTTTCATATTGTGCATGACTTGTACAAGGAAGAAACAAACGAAAAACAAGTTGATAATGGGATTTTCTTTAGACACAGTGACTCTTAGTGTTCCTTCCAGCATCTAATACACATTCACTTCAATAGCTAATGCTGCCCACATTCTTTCTAAATGGCCTATGACCTCTGTTTCCTCAGATAATGAGAGGGATAAATTTTGATAAGGAATAAGGAGCCTTTTAGCATTACATTATGGTTCCATATTATATTCCTATACTTGAGAAACTGGTGTCTAATTGACTCTTTGAGGCACAAAATGATTGCTGAATCATTTAGGACAAGTTGCATAGAACTAAACATACTTTTTCAAACTACAGGCTGTTCATAAATGCAAAAAAATTGTATGGTCATTCAGAAGAGTGCTAGTATTGATGTTCATAAAACCTGTTCTATTTTCAACACTCATTTTCTCTTCATTTAGTAACTATGACCCTTTTAACTGTCTGTGTTTCAGTTTCTTTATCTTTGAAATGGGATCAGTAATACAACAGCCATTCTTGAGTACCTAATTGTCCACAGAAGAAGGCAATTTTACATGTGTAGCTACTTACTCCTGACAATCTATGAGGCAGCTATATCCTCACAGTCTGCAAACAAGAACACTACACTGAGGCAGAAAGTAGATGATTTTTACAAAGTTTAATGGCTGACAGTATTCACAGTTGGGATTTAAATCCAGATCTTCTAGCTCTAAGCAAAATTTTCTTATTACTGAGTTTCTGCTGCTTCCCACAGGGTTTGTCCAATAAGCAAGCTGTAGAGCAAAAAGTATTTTCTGTAAACATGAAGATTATTAATTAATTATTTTGACAACCAATAATTCCTATGTGGGCACACTTTTTAAAACCCACATATTGTAATTCACACTGTAATACAGAAGCCTACCTCTTATTTAGATCAAAGTACTGAGAATTATGAAGTGTGCATTAATATGACCACACGTAATCCTCCCCTACAAACCTACCAAGTAGGTATTAGTAATCCTCATTTTACATTTGAAGAATCTGAACAAATTGGCTTTGAATTCCAAAACTGAATTTCCCTTTTTAAAACTTTTTCTCCTTTGAAATCTACATATTAGGTTTGCCTGAAAACTGAAAATAAACCAAAAAATATTGGCTATTTCTTAATTGAATTTTTGTTGTTTTTCCAATATTTCACAGTGACGTACCTGTGGAATGTGATGAAAAGGAGGTTGGAACAGGCAGGGGGAAAAGCTCGTCTCTGACTTACTTTTTGTTGCTAAAGCAAGAGATTTGTTGCTACAAATTGGATGGGTTTGGGCTGCTCTCTAGGTACTCGGGTAAATTAGAAGAGAAGACACACACTCTATGGAATTTTGAGGTAGACAGTTGCTGTGAAGCTGCTCTCTCCTGGGTGATCTGTTTGAAGATTTTGTCTCAATTTGGAATGATTATAATGGGCCCAATGCAAGGAGTGGCAGTCATGCCCTTCTGGTCAGTAACTTACATTTAACACTTTTGCTTCATGCTTTTACTTGCCATTATTTTAGTTGGTTTACATGTACATGTATATGAATGTAGGTGTGTAATTATATATATATTTTTCTAGGTGTAATCTAAGAAGAAATGTGAAATTTGAAATATGTAATTTCAAATTTCAAATGGAAATGTGAAATTCTATATTTCTATTAGAATATGTAGGATTTTTTTGTGCTTAATATAACTTCTTATTTTATATGATTTACACATAAAAATCTATAATCATGAACAATAATTATCTCTCAGTTCTGAGTTGGAATTGAAGAAGTCATTAGAAAGTATGTACAGATGAATTTAAAAAGGAGCTCTTTCCACAGAAGACTCTCCCTTTTTCACAGGGAGGATCAGAGGGAATAAGTGATTTTTCCTAAATATCACAAAAAATAAAGGATTAGCAAACTTTCATTTCCTACTGTGGAAAACTAAGTAATTTATACCAATTCTCCACTGATCGCTGATCAATGATACAACATCTGGGAATAATATGAAAACATCTGCTAAAATGCATTAATAATAAGGATGCTAATAACAGAGCAAAGAATGACTGGCCAGGATCTGTGAGGGAGAGAAACCTGGGCAGGTTAACTCATGTTTTAGGAGTGCTTTCCTTCTGTGGGAGAAAGGTGCCTGTTGATTCCTGAGTAAGCCGCAGAGAGACTGTGATGCTGAGGATATCCTTTCCATGCCTAGGAACATGGATTTGAGCCCCAGGCCCTACAATGCTGTGCCCAGTGCTAAGGGTAAACTGGTATTTAAAAAGTCTCTGCAAGAGACTGTACCCAGGCTGGACGTTGTGACTCATGCCTGTAATCCCAGCACTTAGGATGGCTTAGGTGGATGAATCACTTGAGGCAAGGAGTTTGAGACTGGCCTGGCCAACATGGCTAAACCTCATCCCTACTAATTTATAAAAGTTAGCTAGGTGTGGTGGAGCATGTCTGTAATCCTAGCTACTCAGGAGGCTAGGGTATGAGAATCTCTTGAATCTGAAGGTGGAATCTTACCACTGCATTCCAGCCTGGGTGACAGAGTGAGACTCTGTCTCAAAAATAAAATAATAATATCATTTCAATCCCTAAAATTGAGTTAAGGTAATCTTTAAGTGATAGTACCCCCAGGTACCTGGCAGAAGGAAAATTATATCTTCTTGGGTGAAGCTAATATTATTTTGGCTTCTCCTCTTTCTTTTTATTTTTTACAATTTTACACAGCATATCTAATAAAACGTTCAGTTAAATAAAAATAATGACACAAATGAGGAAGACAATGTGAGTAAAGAAGTGCTAAGAAATAAAAATGACAATAAAGGGTTCCATATATTGGCATTACCTGATATAAAATAATAAATATATTCAAGGAGATAAGACAAGATTGAGAAAATTTACAAAGCATTTTGAACTATGAAAAAATGCAAATAAAAATTAAATAATTAGAAAGTACAATAACCCAGTGGTGGGTTTAAAGGCATATAGGATATAGCTGATGAGAAAATTAGTGAACTGGAACCTAGATCAGAAGAAAATATACAGACTTAATAGACAAATGAAATGTTGGAAAATGTTCAATGTAAATGTAAGAATCATTGAGGATACACTGACTATGCTAATATGCAGCAGTGGGAATGTCACAGAAGTAACATTTGAAGAGATAATAACTGTTTCTCAAAGATGCAAGAATTTTTCTGAATATTAAAAATGATAAAAATTCACTAAATCACATCGAACCTTTGTCAATAAATCTCAGAAAAATAAAAAGAAAACAGTTTAAAACATCTAAAGAAAAATGATAAAGAATAAC
Organism: Cebus imitator; assembly: GCF_001604975.1. Lineage (NCBI taxonomy): Eukaryota > Metazoa > Chordata > Mammalia > Primates > Cebidae > Cebus > Cebus imitator. Next base: position 1,486,745 of record NW_016107799.1, read on the forward strand.
AATTAGATTGAAATCTGAATTGTCAATAGAAACAATGAAAAAATAAAATTATTGGTCATTTTTACTCATTAGCGTAGATATAAAAATGCTAAATAAAAGATCCCCAAACTAGTCCAATAATATCACAAAAGTGAGCTATATCACAACCATGTTGGCTTTATTCTAGCATGGAAAATTATTTAAGATTTGCAAATCAATCAATATGATTTACTTTACATACAGAATAAAGAAGAAAAAGTAGCCCCATTATTTTAATAGAGGTAGAAAGGTCTGAAAAACTTTAAAATATATTTAAGTATATGTAAAGATAAGTCCTTATTTATATGTGAAAACTTAGCCATCTAGAAAGAAAGGGCATTTCTAATCTACTCCCACTCCCTAAAAAGGCTTTTAAAGAAACCAGCAGGAAACAACTTACATGTTGGTAAAAAAATAAAAGTTTTTCGGGCCGGGCGCGGTGGCTCACGCCTGTAATCCCAGCACTTTGGGAGGCCGAGGCGGGTGGATCACGAGGTCAAGAGATCGAGACCATCCTGGTCAACATGGTGAAACCCCGTCTCTACTAAA
>NW_016107799.1:1487496-1490694 GCF_001604975.1 Cebus imitator
TGTGTAAGGGAAAGATGATGGCTATACCATTGCTATTTCTATTTAACATTGTTCTGGAGGATCTAGACAGGATGATACACAAGGAGAAAAAAAGAGAAATGTGTAAGAATTAGAAAGCAGAAATCATCCATTATTATTCTCAGATGACGTATTTTGTACCTGGAAAACCCAAAACAATTCACAAATCAGTTACCTGATTTAATGAGTAACTTTACAGGTTTTGTGGATACAAGATGAATATATAAAAACCAAATATATTTCTACCTACCAATAATAATGATAATAAAACAAAGTAATTTTAAAAAGGTATCACCTACAGTAGTATTAAAAAATCAAATCTTGAGGAATAAATAAAATAACTATACTGAACCCTCATATGGAAAATATAAAATATTGAGAGGAATTTGAAAAAATCCTATATAAATAAAAGAATGAACAATGTTCACACATTAGAAGAAGATTCAGTATTGTCAACCTGTCAATATTCCCCAGTAGTTTCAATGCAATTCCTATCAAAGTATGAGTATTTGTTTAATTGTGTGTTTGTATGTAACTTGACATGTTAATTATAAAATTTATATGGAAAAGGAACAAAAGTGAAAACTAATTAAGATACTTGGTGAAGAACAAGTGAGAAAGGCTTGCTTTACCAGATAACAGGGATTATTTTAAATACATAGTAATTTTAAAAGTTACTATGTTTTTATATTTTTACAAGGGTAGGCTACTGGACTGATGGAAAAGAAATGAGAGCTCACGAAGAGCCCTAAGCATATATTGAAACTTGCCTCATAAAAAAGTTGGTACTAAAGAACTCAGGGGATAGTACAGGCTTTTTGAACTGGATTTTTGATAAGTGATATTTGAACAGTAGGGTAGCATTTAAGAAATAAAATGTAATTTGACTCCTGTTTCACAACATACAAGAAAAAAATCAGTCCTAGGATTGTAGATTTAAATGTGCAAAGTAAAACAATAAATCCTCAAGAAGATAATACTTGGAATGACTTGGGTAGAAAGGGCAAAAGATTTAATATAAAAAGATGAATTAATAGACCAGGAATGGTGGGTCACGCCTGTAATCCCAGCACTTTGGGAGGCTGAGGCAGGTGGATCACTTGAGGTCAGGAGTTCAAGACCAGCGTGGCTAACATGGTGAAAACCTGTCTCTACTGAAAATACAAAAATTAGCTGTGTGTGGTGGTGCTCGCTTGTAATCATAGATACTTGGGAGGCTAAGGCAGGACAATTGCTTGAACCTGGGAAGCAGAGCTTGACGTGAGTTGAGGTTGTGTCACTGCACTCCAGCTTGGGCAATAGAGCAAGACTCCATCTCAAAAAAAAAAAAAAAAAGTTTGATAAAGAAGACTTTATAAAATCAACAGCTTTATAAAGCACAGAAGTAATACTTATAGCACATATAAACAAAAAAGAGCTCTTATTCATCTGAACGATGTCTTACAAGCCAGCATGGAAAAAAAAAATTTAAAATTCAGCAAAAGATTAGAATAGGCATTTAATAGACAACAATATTCAAATGTCTAGTAGGAGAAAAAATGGTTCAACTATAACAATTATCAGGGTTATGCTAATTAAAATGACAGGTACCTTTATTGCACATGGGAATAATTAAAATGAAAAAGATTGCAATTTCTATGAGTGGCCAACTATATAGAGCCACTCAAATTTTGTACACTGCTGGTCGCTGACCCTATGACCTGAAAAGCCAAGTTGAATTGGGATGGGGAAAGGGGGCTGGAGAAGTCTTTCAGATAGAACCCACTGGGCACACACATGAAGACTGGCAAAGACATTCAGAGAGTAATATATGCTACTTTGCTTCCATCCTTTCTCTTCTCTCTCAAATCTCACACAAGTCCCTCTTTGGGCTAACTCTAACCCAGTGCCAGACAGAAAAATTTTCTGGGAAACAGTTCTCAGCTTAACAAACTTGACAATAAAATGGGCAAACAAAGGATGACAGACAGTTTCACAGAGTTAAAAACACAGGATTTAGAAACAAGCAATACTAGATTTTAATTTTAATATAGTGTTTTATAATTCTTGTGATTTTAGTCAAGTTAGCTAATCCCTCAGAGCCTTGGTTTCCATGCCCGTAAACTAAGGAAAATAATATACGTCTCACAGACTTTTCTAAAGGTTAAGTATTATAATGCATATAATGAGAAATATGTACGTATATATATTTCTCAAGACAATGCCTAGTTCATAGTGAGCTTTAATAAATGGTTCCCTTTAACAATACCACTGCTGATGACTTGTAAAGACACAGTTACTAGAATTCAGAGGAGCTTTTAAAATATACTGATACAGACTCTGCTCAGCAACATTCTAATTTATTTGGTAAATTTCCCTTCAATAATGGGATTCATTGAGTCAGGATATTTCACCTTATAAAATGCCTCAGTCATTGACTAAGTCAAACTCTTTATTTGCTTTCTCTAGACCACCACCCTTCAGTTTACAAGTTTTGTTCCAGTCATGCTCCTAGAGGGTATACCGTAGAGTTCATTGGATTTATAATTCATCCTGATGACTTTGAGTGACAATATGAGAAATCCTTGAAAAGGATATTAGGAAACATCTTCATTTTAATTAACAATATGTTGGGAAGCTGGTATTGCAGAATATTAAGCTCATTTCTTTTCTTTAGATTTTTGCCAGTTGTAGCTTCAGTGGGTGACCTTTTGATGACCTTTATACCAAATAGGGGGATGGTATGAATAAGAGAAATGCTTACTGTAACTCTCTCCTCACTTGCTACAGAAGGAAATAATGTTTTTCCAACCCGAAATGCAAATGTGAGATACTGTGACTTAATTCACAGGTATGCTGAATGCAGTATGACTGAAAAGAAGTAAAAATTTGCTTCTTAGAATTCAACGGGAAGGCAACTACTAATCTTCAAGTTGTAGATGCGTTCCTTTTCATTGGCAGGCACTCTTTAATGCTTTAAAAGTTTAATACTCTCTGAAGAGGAGTTAAATGCATTTTTAAGTGCCATTTGTTGTGTGTTCTGGGAAAGTGAAGTAGAAATGGGAACATTAGGGTCATAGTGCGTTGCTACTGAAAATGAATCCCATTTTACCAGTACTTTGCAGTATTCATATATTTTTAATATAATGAGTTCATCCATATTTTAAGATTTAAGATCTTACCTTTTAGGTCTGCCCTTCT
>NW_016107799.1:1490899-1497802 GCF_001604975.1 Cebus imitator
GTGAAGAAAGACACAGGTATTAAAATACTATGCTTGGGGACAAGTGGCACAGTCAAAACTGGAGTAAAGCTGAGAAATGAACAATTTGGGGAGGTAGTCTGAAGTTTGCTCTACATAGTGGGAAAAAAATCGGTTTCTGTATGTGTTTCTCCAGATTTAGATAAAATCTTTTTTGGGGTTCTTCATCCACAGTTGCAAGGTTTGACATGATTTTTCCTCCCTTCACTTTGTCCTCAAATTTTGGAAATAATTAGTGAATACATCAAGTATTTATTGAGTGCCTAAGATGTGCTCTAGACAACAGTGAAAATGCACAGTCCATGTTCTCCTGGGAATTACTATGAGCTCATGTCTCCCATTACAGATGTCTACTGTTAGCAAAGTCATCATCCACCATAGGCTCTTTGCAGGCTGCTGTCTTTCTTTCAGACACATGCCTTTTGCCTCTGAGCCCACATGAAGGAAAAAAGGAGAAACCTTGTACCAATTCTTAATTCACTAGACTCTCAAATATTCCCCAGCCATTGTCTGTAGACATAATAATGGAAAATTTAAAATATACCAGTTATTAGCAACAACTTAGATTAGACACTCTCCAAGTTATTTGCATATGTCATCTCACTTGATCCTGACAATAATGCTGTGTTGCTTTTGGGGCTCTCTAGTGGTCCTAATTAATCAGCTTCCCCAGGACAACTTCTTTCCTTTGGTCAAATTTGCCTCAAAGATGACTCTTAAACAACATCTAATGTTCAAGTGGTTTGTTCTGGCAGCATTCTTAGAAGACAAATAGCAAGAGCAGGCTGGTGGCAAGGGCCAGATTCAGTCAGCGTCAGGTGACCACCTGACTGGGGATCTCCATCTAGAGACCATTCAGAGTTTGGGGAATTCTTCTGCCTTTTTTCTACTTGTACTCAGTGTACATCAGTTACTAGGTGTTTCTTTCATAAAGGGAGTTCAGGCTGTTCTTGTGAGGATAAGGTTTGAATTAAGGTTTATGAGAGTTAGATCCATGCTGAAGCGGTCTTGTCTCTTGAAAATCCCTGGGCCAGGGTTGGAAACCCCCGGGTCAGGGTGCATTATATGGCATAGTGTCAGCCCTACAACATGGTTTAGTGGAGCTTATGGCTATCATTAACACTATAGCAACTGTATGTCTCTTATAATATACTATATAGTATAGAGACTGTTATTTTGCCCATTTTTCTTTGTTGAAAAAAAAAAACAGTTTTCATGAGAGTTAAAAAGAGAGTTTTAAAGCCTTTGTTTAAGGTCAATTGATAAGTCAATGGCTCAACTAGGATTCTAATCTAGAACAGTCCAATTAAAAAAAAACAGGCTCTTATTAACCATTTTCACAAATAAGATAAATGATATTTCTCTTACATTTTTGTATGTTTGTTTTTAAAATGCATACATATATTATAATAAATTAAATAACAATTAATTTAAAGAGGTTTACTGATTTCATAGTAACTTTACTTTGATTATACTTCCTTTTGTAAGAAGGCAACTTCTGATGTGTGAGATGGTGATGAAAATTATTTGATATTTAGGCCATATGCAATAGCTCACACCTATAATCCCAGCACTTTGGGAGGATGAAGTGGGAGCATCACTTGAGGCCAGATGTTCAACACCAGCCTGGGTAACATAGTAAGAATATGTCTCTACAAAAAATACAAAATACCCTGGGCATGATGTTATGTCCCTTTAGTCTTAGCTACTTGAGAGCATTAGGTGGGAGGATCCCTTGAGTCTAAGAGGTTGAAGCTGCAGTTAGCCATGACTGTGCCACTGTACTCCAGCCTAGGTGACAGAGTGAGACCCTGTCTTAACAAAAGAAGATATTTAAAATTGGCCCTTATACTAAAAAATAAATATATATTGTCAAATACTCTATTATAGTCTAATCTTCTTGAGGGCAAAGGGAATGATTTCATTCAGCTTTGTATTCCTAGTGCTTAGCTGTGTCTGTCACTTAAGAGGGCAATTTGTATTAAATCTAAGTGTATAGATAAATTTTATTGCTAATAGAGTAGAAGAGTGGCCCAAATATCTAACATAAAATAAGAGCTCAATAATAATTGCCACGTACTTGTGCAATAAGTTTGCATGAGTACCATAAAGACAGAGGTAGAGAGGTGACCATACGATCATTGGTCGATGCAAAGAGAGAAACTTGTAGCCTAGCAAGAGCATGATGCTGATGGCAGTTGGTGAGGAAGTCACTCACCATCTGGACTCATTTGCTGACTATGGGACAGTCAGTCAGACTCAGCATCACTGAGTCTTTTTCATTTGGAAATTCCACATTCATTGATGTAATGTAAATATATGAATATAGTCTAATGGGTATGTGTTTCGAAGTGCGATGTACAGAAAATATTGGGATAGTAAACAAAAGAGAATGTGGGAGACAAATGTCACAACCAAACAAGAAGACTCGGAAAGTTAAAAAGGGCAAATGCTTTTTTGCATATTCTCCCTACTTTGTTTACTTAAAACTGACGTCCAAAACTTGTTTGAAAAAAATAAAATAATCCATCATTAAAATTTAACTGTTTGTTTGATGTTGGTGTGTGTTTTATTTTCCTGCATTCTGTAGCAATAGTTAATTAAATGTCATACTTGAAACTTGAGAAAAAATATATGTATATTCTGTGCCATATCTGGAGAGAGCACATTGAGGACTGGGATCACAAAAGAATTAATTAATTGGTTTTCTACTTTGTAATTATACCAGTGAGGATTACCAATGAAGGATACTGAATATTTTCAAGATATGGAATTTTTATGTTTCTTTGTTTTTATTTTTCTCTTTATAGTTTTTCATTGTTTTTAACAGTGTCTGTTTATGAGAGAGTAGGGGAAATTTAATATCCCCAAATTAAAGAAAAAAACAAAAGAGAATAAAACATTTAGCAAAATTAGTTCCTTGAATTGCATTTTCTATTCTAGTTTGAGTTTTTCTTTTTTTTCCCCGTAAGACAGATTTGATATAGAAAAATTGCACCCCAGGAGAGTGTTCTAAGCTTCTAAGTGCTCTAAGCTCTTGTCTGAGGTGAATGGTGTTTCATTAATTTCATGAGAAATCTTCTTATGTGACAGTATAATTATAATATTATACAGCTTAGCTAGATGGCTTGAAATGATCTGCCAGTACAACCCCAGAAATGAAGGGTCATGCATGATACAAGGAGTCTTCAAGATTCCATTTTGAAAAGCAAGTACTCATGAAAAGGGACAAAATTGCTAGTGTATTTCTATATTTGAGGTGATTTCCACTGCTTACCAGGTAGCTTACTGTTTGGTGTGATGTCTCTAATTCTTTAAAATGCCCAACCACTTCAGTGTATACCTATCTTTGCTTTGGTAAGAACCTAGGAAAAATGTACTGATCATAAATAGGAAAGAAGAAACACTTTATGCTTTGCTATGAGATGGGAGTAATGTAGTTCTGGATATTAGAAATTCACTCAAAATAAATTGGAGAGTCTTGGGGTGTGAGGTGAGCAAAACTTTTGTTTATTGAAAAGCATCTTTAATTATTTAGTTCATCACAGAGGGCACATTAATATACAAAGCTTCCAAAAAGGCTTTATTTGGTTATTTCACTGTTGTTCATTTGAATCTATCCACATCCATTAATTATGTAGGATATTAGACCTCTCATTGCTTTTAATGGAGGTTATAAGTAAATAAGAACCATAGCATCATATGTACTCTCAGTGTAGTAGAAATCAAATTTCTTATTCTTGGTGTGTGCTACGTAGGTCTCTAATCTGCAGCACAGAGTTCGATTCCTGCACCTTCACCCACCTCTCCCTGCCCGCCAACCACCCAGCATAGTAATAGGGAAAGGAGAATTGGAGAATTTAATCAATAAGCCCAGGAATGGGACAGCAGAGCTCAGCCTGTTGTTTATAGCTTGGTACTGTGGGTTGGTTGGTTTTTTTTTCTCCAGAATTCTAAAACAACCAGTAAGTCAAGTGAGGGAAAAAATGTAAAGCAATAGTTCAACATTACTGAGAGATAATATATTTGATAGTTTATTTTTTCAGTTGGTTACATTAGGAAAATAGTCACAGAATCCAGATAGTACATTGTAGTGAAAATAAATTGGACAAATAAGTCATTTGTTGTGTCACTATGAATAATTGCTTTGGATTCTTCAGACATAAGTTTAATTTATAACATAAAGATGACTAGATAGTTACATAAAGTACCTGTAAGTCCTGGAATTTGTTGACTCCTGGGTTTCCATGTCTGCCATCTTAGAATTAGTGTGCTGTGAGGGGCTAAGAGACTATTTTTATTCTTATTCAGTTTATAAATTCTCAGGATGAAAACTTTTAAAAATAATAAGTACTTCTTGCATAAACTTACAAAGAAGTGTGAAATTTAGGAGCTTTCAAAAAGTTCATGTAATCTTTGCCATCAACATATTCAAAAGTAATGAGATATTTAACCATCACGTTACTCAGAATTAAGGATACTTAGTAGGAAAAATAACTCCCCTCACATAGTTTATAATTGTTGAGGATCTCAGTGTTTTAGGGATGCAGTTTTAAAACATTATATGCATGGAACAGCAATCAGGGGCATTTCGGTACATTCTGGGAGGTTATCAATCTCAAAATATTAAGTTATTTCAGAAGCAGAATTTTCAGATAATCCTCTGGGTTGTCATGAGGTACATTTTGGGCTAATGCCAGGATTGGTGCTTTCGAAAGTGAATATATTTAGTTTTACACAAAATTTATGCATAGAAGCAGGAATATTAAGTAATATAAATAATGTTCTTTGGATTTGGATGGAAAAATTGCTTTTACTTCATTTTTCCTATTCTACATAGTCAAATAAATGTGAGGTATAAAGAATTGGTTGGAGAGTTTTGGAAAGCATAGCTACTGAATGCATGAACCTAGATTTTTGAATATAATTACATTTAAATAAAGTGAAGAGATTTATTTGGATCACTCAAACTTGCTGTCCTTTAAATACTTTCTGAAGCAAGTAATTCAATAAATAACTAAACAAGTGAGAAGGCAGGCAAGCAGGCAAGAAGGCTAGTCAGTAATAGGCAATAAATATTATCTCCCTCTCTTCCTTCTGTCATGGGGAATAAATTTTCTATTCAGAAGCATAAAAGAAGTGATTAGCCTGCATGTTTATTGCAAAATTATTAATATTAGAGAAAATAAAACAATCTTCAAGTCTAAAAGTAGTGCTGTGATGAAGTAAAATATGGCCTATTTGAAAAGTGATTCAGCTATTAAAATAATGACTCTGTACATATTGATGTGCACCTATTAATTCAGGTTGTGTATAAGTGACCCAAATTCTAATTGGCTACTAGTCTATTTTAGTTGGTTTAGCCCCTGTCAAACTGGTTGTTAAATATTTTGAAAAGAGGATCAATCCAAGATGGCCGTTTAGGAACAGCTCAGGATTGCAGTTTCCAGTGAAAGTGCAGAGGGTGAGTGGACGCCGCATTTTTATTGCTCACAGACTAGGAAATTCCCAGGCAGAGGAGCTCCACAAGTCGCCAGCGTGGCTGTTCTGGCCAGCGTGGCTGTGCCGGCCAGCGCCGCTGCTTTGCCCCACGCAGCTGCCTTGTCGGTGCCCTGGAGCAGCGGTTCTCTGTACAAAATACACTGGTCCGGGTGCCCTTTTGGCTGGTGATTGGAGCCACAGGAAGTCGCCCAGTCATCTGTTTAAAAAGGGGACTCAGCAGGGAACCAGGACAGTAGATTCCAGGGCAAAAAAAGCTCCACGAAACTCAGTGCCGCTGTGTAAGCCAGCGCAGTGACTTGCCGCAGGGGAAAAAACTCAGACCCAGCGCCTCTTCAACAGCTGACAGGAGCACCAACTTAAAAAAAAAAAAGCGATCAGGCTCGGCTGGTCCCACCCCCACAAAAGAACAGCAATCAGAAACTCTCTGGATTGAGAGTTTCACAGCAAGCACAGCTGAACCCAGGACGGTCCAGCTTTGTGGGGGAGGGGCGTCCACCATTACCAAGGCAGCCAACCACTATGTAGGTAGTCAGCCAATGCTGAGGCAGCCCGCCATTTCCAAGGCAACCCACCACTACAGAGAGACTCAGCCTTAACAGAGGCGGGCCACCCTTGCCAAGGCATTTCTAACTACACCCATATAAACAGGACTGCAGGGAAGTTCACTGGGCAGCTGGGTGGAGCCCAAGCAGCTCAGCAAAGCCTCTACAGGCAGACAGTGACTAGGCTGCCTCCTTGCTGGGCAGGGCAGCCCTGAAGGAAAAAAAAAAAAAAAAGAAAGCAGCATAACGGAAACTCATAAAGCCCTAAATCCCTGGGACAGAGCACCTGGGAACAAAAAGCGATTTATGAGTTCTGCTACAGCAGACCTAAATATACCTGCCCAGCAGCTGTGAATGAACAACGAAGCTCACAGCTCAGGATTTGAGCTCCTATAAAGAAGAGACTGTCTCCTGAAGCAGCTCCCTGATCCCTATATATCCAAAGAGCCACCTCATAAAGGAGAGATCAGATTGACACTTGGTGGGTACCCTTCTGGGACAAAGATAGCAGAAGAAGAAAACTGGTAACAACCCTTACTGTTCAGCAGCTGCTGCAGGTGAACCCCAGGCAAGCAGGGCCTGGAGTGGACTTCAGCAGACCTATAGCAGAGGGGCCAGACTGTCAGAAGGAAAACCAAGAAACAGAAATAACCTCATCATCAACAAACAGAATGTCCACTCAGAGACCCAATCTGAAAGCCAGCAACTACAAAGACGACAGGTGGATAAATCCATAAAGATGGGAAGAAACCAGCGCAAAAAGGATGAAAATGCCCGAAACCAGAATGCCTCTCCTCCTAAAAGGGATCACAACTCCTCACCAGCAAGGGAACAAGGTTGG
>NW_016107799.1:1501487-1553746 GCF_001604975.1 Cebus imitator
CAGATGCTGGAGAGGATGTGGAGAAATAGGAACACTTTTGCACTGTTGGTGGGAGTGTAAATTAGTTCAACCATTGTGGAAGACAGTGTGGTGATTCCTCAAGGACCTAGAAATAGAAAACCCATTTGACCCAGCAATCCCATTACTGGGTATATATCCAAAGGATTACAAATCGTTCTACTATAAGGACATGTGCACACGAATGTTCATTGCAGCACTGCTTACAATAGCAAAGACCTGGAACCAACCCAAATGCTCATCGATGATAGACTGGACAGGGAACATGTGGCACATATACACCATGGAATATTATGCAGCCATCAAGAACGATGAGTTTGTGTCCTTTGTAGGGACATGGATAAACCTGGAAACCATCATTCTCAGCAAACTGACAGAAGAGCAGAAGATCAAACACCGCATGTTCTCTCTCATAGGCGGGTGTTGAACAATGAGAACACATGGACACAGGGAGGGGAGCACTACACACTGGGGTCAGATGGGGGGAAATAGGGGAGGGATGGTGGAGGGTGGAGAGCTGGGGAGAGATAGCAAGGCGAGAGATGCCAGATGTAGGTGATGGGGAGGAAGAAAGCAAATCACACTGCCACGTGTGTACCTATGCAACAATCTTGGATGTTCTTCACATGTGCCCCAAAACCTAAAATGCAATAAAATAAATAAATGGGAAAAAATAAAAATAAAAAAATAAATATTTTGAATATCAAATTTAAGACTTGTAATAATATAGAAAAATACTTAGAATACAGAGTTACTTGATCAGAGTTTAATGCTAAATTTAACATAAAGATTGATTTATCCATAGTTTTAAAACATGAATATTTAAAAGTGTAGAATATTTTTAAAATATAATTAAAACTTCTGACGTTAAAGCAGGTATATGGTCAGTTGAAAATTGACTGCAGCAGTAAATCACAGAAATAAGTGCATATAGAAATTAATTTGTTTACATTTAAAACATGTAAATTTATATTCATTCACCGATCTTTTGATAACTAGGCAAGGATTCTGTATATCTGGGACTTATAATTGAAGATTAAAATTGTCTTTTTATAGACCATATATACATAATTGATTCATTCTTTATTATTTTTCTTTACAGTAGAATTACGAACTTAAAAATACTAGGAAAGAAAATTGACTGCAGAATCCTGTTTTTGGGCCAGGCACAGTAATCCCAGCACTCTGGGAGGCTAAGGTGGGTGGATCACTTGAACTCAGGAGTTTGAGACAGCCTGGGCAACATAGTGAGACCCTGCCTCTACAAAATGCAAAAAGTAGCTGTGGTGACATGTGTGGTGACACGCACCTATTGTTCCAGCTACTTGAGAGGCTGAGGTGGGAGAATCACTTGAGCCCAGGAGGGTGAGGCTGCAGTAAGAGATCACATCACTGCACTCCAGCTTGGGCAACAGAGCAAGACCCTGCCTCAAAAAAAAAAAAAAAAAAAAAAAAAAAAAAAAAAAAAAAAAAAAAAAAAAAAAAAAAAAAAAAAAAAAGAAGAAGAATGCAGTTTTTGTGATTCTTTTTTCCCAAATCATTTAAAGACATATTACCATACTTAATTTGACAGAATCTTTTTCGTAATATATATTTGTTGGGTCTTTGCAAAGGATTCAGCTTAATTTTCACAGAAATAACAACTACCTTTTATACCCATACTTCATAAATTTATATAGCTTATTACATTATATAATTAAATTATTTATTTCATTTGCCTTATTATATTACAACACAAGCACAACTACAATCATAAAATTTGAGAATGATGAAATATTTTTGTGTCTACACTGAAATATCTATAAGTAATAAAATATCCTGTCAATTTATCTAAATTCTATTAATTGCTTATATTAATAGTCTAGAATTATGTAAACCAATAATTGTGAGCTAGCCCGGCACCACTGAAAAATTACCTTAATCTTTTCCTTCATTTATTAGTCCAGGGAATCCCACTGCAATTGCTGGAACACAGTTTAAATGAATTTTTTTTTTAAGGCAGTAAGCAGCAACAGGGTCAGATCTGGCTCCGTAAATGTCAGCACTTCCCAGTCATCAGGAATAGAAAGCCCCTGAGATCTGATTACAAGGAGGCTGAGATTAAAGGGGCATTTATTGCTCCTAGCTGGCAAAGGCATTTTCTTATCCTGAGGATTCTAAAACAGTAACAGAAAGATTCTAGAAACATTGTTTAATCAATATACATAATGAGGAGATATTCATGGTTTCTATGATACTTAAGATAGATCCCACTGCCAAATAAAATCTTAGAATATTCTACATCTTAATAGCTTTCCCTTCACATGGGAATCAGGAAATGTTTGCGGCTAAGACCAAATTGTAAAGAAAGATTTTCATAAAGATTTTACTTGTGAAAAGCTTTTTGAATTAGCTTGCATCAATTCAATTCCAACTTCCAACTCAATAATGTGTCCGTGTCTATCCTCAGGGAATAGGGAATGAATGGGAAGGGGAGAGATTATTCTCTATTCGAAAAACAAAACAAAAACACCTCCCAAAACAACAGCAGCAAAAAACAACCATCACAACAGCAAAGCAAATGACAAACACTTTTTTGACCTCGCATTCTACTCAAGCCCTGATCTTATTTGTTAGTGTTCCTTTACAACAAAATGCTTAGATAGTGGTTAATGTTTGCTTTTTCTGATTCATTTTCTCTTATTTTCTTTTGAATCCTTTGTAAAACTAGTTTTTCCTCTAACAATTTGTTGGAACAGTTCCTGTTGTCAATAATTACCTCCACATTGCTAAATCCAGTGGTGAATTCAGTCCACATATCCCTTAACCTATTGGCAGCATTTGATTCAGTTATCATTACTTCTCCTTGGATATACATGTTTTCATCTGGCTTCTGTGAAACTCCCAGTTTAATGTCTGTGTCATCAGCCACTTCATAAATTTACTTTCTTTGTTCCCCAACTCCTGAATGTTAGGGTATACCAGAGAACAATTCTTGCACCATAACTCCCCTGTAGATCTTACTATTCTTAAGGTTTTACATACAATTGATAAGCTGTTGATGCCTAAATTTGCATGTCTAGCCTATGCCTCTCCCTTAAAATCCCAACATGAATATCTAACTTCTTATTAAAAACTTGGATATAATAGAAATCCCAAAATCAACATGTCCCAAACAGAACTCTCGATCTTCTGTCCAAACTTTTCATCAGTCTTCTCATCTAAGAAAATGATTATATTTTTCTCTTGTTGCTCAAATCAATAATTGTGTACCTAACCACAATTTAAGTATATCCCATATCCTATCTGTTCACAAGTCTTGTCACCTCTGGCTTTGGAATATAACAAGAACTCAAATACGTTTCATCACATCCCCTGCTTACCAACCTACCTTTTGCCTGGGCTTTTGCCAGTCTCTTAACCTGGTCTTCTTGCCTCCATCCTTCTATCCTACAATCCGTCCATAGACATGCTATAGTGGTTCCTTTAAATGACACATTAGGTATTGTCTCCTGCTTGAAATGTTTAGTGGCTCCCCACCTCCTGTAAAGTAAACTCCAGGGCTCTTAGAAGACCCTGCAAGAGCAAAAGAAAGGCTCTGCTGCCTCTCGGACTCAGCCTGACCACATGGCTCCAACCAAGCTGTCCTTACTCAACTCTGACCAGAACAAACACATGGCCTTGGGTGTTTAGCACTGGCTGGTCCCTCAGCCTGGAATACTGTCCTTCATTTTATGCATGCGAATAGATTTTTCACATTTTCAGGTTTTGCTTAAATGGTATTTTAACACTGAGGCCTTCATCGTGTACTTTGTTTAAAGTAACAATCCCTCCCTCCCCAACGAAACATAACAGGATATCAAAGGACAGTCTACTTTTCACCTTACCTATATTCAGGTAAAGCATGGCTAGTTCATTTAAAGTGACTAGTTTGGGAAGAGTGGAGCAGAAAAGGCTTCCTCTCCTCAGCAACCCTACAGTCATCTTGTTGCCCTTGAATCCTCATCACTGAAATTTCAGTCAGTCAACTTGTGATGTACTTGACCAGTGGCCATTAGAATTCAGAAAATGTAGTTCCAGGCATCAATAATACATGTAGATCTTTCCAAACTAAGTTTTAGATAGTTTTTGACCATTTATATTTTTGAAAGTAACTTTAGAGGCAATTAGGGATACTAATAACTACCATTATTGAGAACCCTCTATGAGCTGGAGGATTTTTGCATAAGTGCTTTAAATATATTATCTATTTAATCTTTTCACCAAGACTTCACTGTAGATATTATTATATTGATTTCTAAGGTAAGAGAACTGAAGCTTAGAGGCTTAAGAAACTTGCTCTATGGCACACTTGGTAAGTGGCAGGTCCTTTCGACAGCCAGCTATGTGTTCTTCCTGCTCATTGTATCTTGTTGTATAAAAGAGCAATAAAGAGCCATGGATGTGGGGAATATAGAATTTCAGACTGAGTTAAGCAGTTGACGTTTCAAATCTCAAAGCAAATTTTGGAAATAAAATATTTCCATTTGCATTTTTGCTGTTGGAAAGATATGAATGTTATTTTCTAGTGAAATAAAACCCAAAAAATAAATAATACTCCCTGCCCCACTTATGCATGTTTTGCAAGCATGACAGACAGATTTATAAGAGACATGTCTGAACCTCGAGAAATCGTGTACTAATAAACCCATGACAGTAACCATGAGTCATTGTATTAGTTCATTCTTAACACTGCTCTGAAGAAATACCTGAGACTGGATAATTTATAAAGGAAAGAGGTTTCATTGACTCACAGCTCTGCATGGCTGGAGAGGCCTCAGAAAACTTAAAATCATGGTTGAAGGCAAAGGGAAAGCAAGGCCCTTTCTTCACAAGGCAGCAAGAAGGAGAAGTGTTGAGGGAAGGGAGACAAGCCCCTTATAAAGCTGCCAGATTTCATGAGAACTCATGAAATTTCATGAGAACAGTTTGGGGGATACCACCCCCACGATTCAGTTATCTCCACTTGGTCTCACCCTTCAAACATGGAGATTCTGGAGATTACATTTCAAGAGGAAATTTAATTGGGGACACAAAGCATAACCATATCATTCTGCCTCAGCCCCTCACAAATCTCATGTCCCTTTCACATTTGAAAACCAATCATGTCTTCCCAACAGTCCTCTAAAGTAGTCTCATCTGAGACAACGTAAGTTTCTTCTGCTTAAAAGCCTGTAAAATCAAAAGCAAGTAAGTTGCTTCCTAGATACAGTGGCGGAACAGACATTGGGTTAATACACCCATTCCATGTGGGAGAAATTGGCCAAACTGAAGGGGCTACAGGGCCCATGCAAGTGTAAAATCTAGCAGGGCAGTCAAATCTTAAAGCTCTGATATGATCTCATTTGACTCTTAGTCTCTATTCCTGGTCATCCCGATGCAAGAAGTAGGTTCCATGGTCTTGAGCAGCTCCACTCCTGGGTCTTTGCAAGGTACGGCCCCCCTCCTGGCTGCTTTCATGGACTGGCATTGTCTGTGGCTTTTCCAGGTGTACAGTGCAAGCTGTTGGTGGATCTACCATTCTGGGGCTTGGAGGATAGTGGCCCTCTTCTCACAACTCTGCTAGGCAGTGCCCCAGTGGGGACTCTGTTTGGGGGCTCTGATCCCACATTTCCCTTCCTCACTGCCTTAGCAGAGGTTCGCCATGAGAGCTCCACCCTGTAGCAAACTTGTGCCTAGACATCCAGGCATTTCCACAGATCCTCAAAAATCTGGGTAGATGTTCCCAAACCTCAGTTCTTAACTTCCATGTACCCGCAGGCTCAACACCACATAGAAGCTGCCAAGGCTTGGGGCTTGCACCCTCTGAAGGAGTGGTTCAAGATGTACCTGGCTGGAGCTGAAGCAACTGGGGCAGGGCACCATGTCTTGAGGCTGCATGGAGCCAGGGGGTCCTGGGCCAAGCCCATGAAATTATTTTTCCCTTCTGAGCCTCCAGGCCTGTGAGGTGAGGGGCTGCCTTGAAGGTCTCTGAGGTGCTCTGGAGCATTTTCCTAATTGTCTTGGTGATTAACATTCAGCTCCTGTTACTTACGCAAATTTCTGTAGCAGGCTTGAATTTCTCCCCAGAAAATGGGTTTTTCTTTTATATTGCATCATCAGGCTGCAAATTTTCCAAACTTTGCTTCCTCTTGAATGCTTTGCTGCTTAGGAATTTCTTCCGCCAGATACCCTAAATCATCTCTCTCAAGTTTAAAGTTCCACATATCTCTAAGGCAGGGGAGTACTGCCACCAGTTTGTTTGCTAAAGCGTATAGCAATAGTCACCTATGCTCTAGTTCGCGAGAAGTACCTCATCTCCATCTGAGACCACCTCAGCCTGGACTTCATTGTCCATATAACTATCAGTATTTTTGTCAAAACCATTCAACAAGTCTGTAGGAAGTTCCACACTTTCCCACGTCTTCCTGTCTCCTTCTGAGCCTTCTAAACTGTTTCAACCTCTGCTGTTACACAGTTCCAAAGTCACTTCCACATTTTTGGGTATCTTTATAGCAGTACCCCACTGCCAATACCAATTTACTGTATTAGTTTATTCTCACAGTGCTATGAAGAAATTCCCAAACTGGGTAATTTATAAACAAAAGAAGCTTAATTGACTCACAGTTCCACCTGGCTGGGGCAGTGGAGGTGGGGGGAGGGGGACCCTCAGGAAACTTAACAGTCATGGCAGAAGGTGAAGGGAAAGCAAAGCACCTTTTTCACAAAATGGCAGGAAGGAGAAGTGCTGAGTGAAGGGGGAAAAGCCCCTTATAAAACCATCACATCTTGTGAGAACTCACAAACTATCATGAGAACATATGGGGGAAACCACCCCCATGATTCAATTATCTCCACCTGGTCTCCCCCTGGACATGAGGGGATTATGGGAATTACAATTTACAATGAGATTTGGGTGTGGACACAAAGCCTAACCCCATTAGTCACCTTCTATTTATCTCCAATTCCCTGTTTACATATGGATCTGATTCATTTACAGGCATATGATATATACATGAATATTTTTAACACCTTCTACTATTTTTAGCTTTATGATTTATATGATGGAAAATTACAAGAGGTTTTCTTCTTTTTTTAAATCAAATTATTCAGGGTTTTCTGCAGGATGAGTGCTTCTCAGTGTATGTTCTAAATATTGCTCTGAATATTTAGAGGCAGGAAGGTACTTCATTGGCTATTATATGAAAGAGATAATCACAAGTCAGGATCACAAGGTAATCTATCAAGATCACCAAAACTTGATAGGGCTTCTAGCAATGCAGGAGACAGAAGCACATTTTTTTCCATCATTTTTTTAACTGCTGAGTCTAAAAACATAGTTTATGAATCCAAATGCAATTTCACCAAATCATCATATGCAGGACATGAGAGGAGAAAAAATCTGAATAAAAAGAATACTGGTTATAAAAGAGATCTGTGGAATGCAGCATGTCCACAACCATGGCTATATGACAATTGCAGTCACTATAAAATGTTACAGAGAAAATTGTTGTTTTCAAAAAAAGCAAAACGTCGTGATTCAATATTGTGAAATATAGGAATTGATTTTAGTAGAAGGATAATTTTGTTGCCTCTTCAGACCCTGGTGGTACAGTACAGGAAGAAAATGGGCATGGATGCCATGCAGCAGATGTCAGTGCAAACATGCTGAGGCAAGAGAGAGAGCCAGTTTAATTATTCCTAGAAAAATCTCCTGAACAGACACTTAATATAGTTTTGTTTTATATATCTTTATCAATGTATGAAAAAGTATGATAATAAATTGGATAAAGTAGGCACACCCTCTTGAAAGTAGTGTGAAACTACTTGCATTCAATTCAGTTTAATAAACCCATTGCTATAAAAGGCAGTTGAGTTTGCTAGAACAGAAACAGTAGAGTCAGACAGAGCTAAGTTCTGCTCTTCAATGAGGATCATTGTTCATTGCCTGAACAGGGTTGTTGTGAGGATTAGAAGATAAAATATGTTTTAAAAATGGTTAATATATTGCCTCCCACATAACAGAACTCAAGGAAATTGAGAAATTATGGTCAGATGTATTTTTATTGGCTTCCCTATCATTTTCCTATTTCTCTTCATTTCTTTCATTTTTTTTGAAATAAGAGGATATTTTGCTTACAGATTATCAATTTCCTTTTTTATGGCAGATGAGACATTAAATCTCCTTTGGAAGAATGCAACTTGAGAAATATTTGTTAGTTATGCCAATGCATTCTGGAGAAAGAATGCAACTGTGTATTTCTTTGACCTAACAGAGATTGTTTCTCCCTCCCTGTGACCTTTGCAGGGTTCAGATCTGAAATCAGTGAGAAAAGGGTAAACAAATTTATGTTAGAATTAGGAGACTCTCTGGGACAAAAAAAAAACCACACTCTGCCACTTTTATTTAGAAGAATGAGCTTCAGCAAAAAAGCTATAACTTTGCAAAGTTCATCTATGTAAATATAAGGAAAGAATGGTTGATTTCAATCACAAAAAGAGTGGTTTCCTTTTCTTTCAGTCTATAGCAATGATAGCAGCAGTTGCAATAGAGAATTGGAAAGTTTTTCCGTTCTTCCTTGATGAGGTCTTTGTGTCAGTGACTTGCCCCTTGCCCTGAGTTATTATGTGGCCATGTGGGCCTATCCAAGTATGTAGAGGGAAAGTGAGAAAGAAATAAGGACTTTTAAAATAGAGTGTTGGAGGATTATATTTATATTGATAAATATTAAAAGAGATGTGAGATGTGATCTTATCTTTAATCCTAAGATAGTATATTAGAATATATACATATACACACAAAGACATACATATTTCATGCATATTCTTATATAAGTTATTACATTATGATTACTGTTATTACTACTATACCTGTAATTTTGGGGCACAAATCCAGATATTATGGAGTATGCCAAAATGAAATATATATATCCTAAACACAAGGAGTTTATGGTGAATTAGGTGAAATAGACATATTTGCAAATGACTTATTATTTGGGTTGAAGCTATTGAGTGAAGCTGTGGAAAATACCAGTATTTCTACATACAGAAATAGTTGAGGAGGCATTCTCAGTGGGCAGTAGTGTTATCTTAGGCAGAATGGGAAGTTCACAAATCAATTGGGATCGTAGTGGACAGGAGGCAGGACTAGATTGCCGCTCCCAATCGGATGAACAGAGCAGCATGTGGAGGCTTACATTGTGAACCTTTGCTCCAGACTGACTCAGGTCAGGAGCCAAGAAGGAAAGCTGAGAGGACCCAGAGATCCTCTGAAGGAAGCACATTGCTCTTGTAGGGCCCAGGTGACACCCCAAATACTGGGTCTTTGGGGAAGGCTACCAGAGGCACCGGGAAAAGGCCACAGGGAGAAGGGAACTTTGTAACAATTTGAATTGATCAAGAAGTCTCCTGGCCAGAACTTGAAGGAGGGAGTGAATTGGGCATATAGACTCCATAGGCAGGGGGAAGCACAAAAGCCCTACTTGTTTTTGCAGCTGAGAGGCAGGTAGCCTCTGGTGAGTTCTCAGCCCTGCTTGCCTACTGCCTAGAAACAAACTTGGTGCTGTCGGGGGAGTGCATGGTGGGAGTGAGACTGGACTTTTGGATTGCATGGGAGCCAGGTGAGGCCTCTGACTAATGGCTTTCCCTCACTTCCCTGACAACCTGCATGACACAGTAAAGGCAGTCATAATCCTGCTAGGAACATAATTCTATTGACCCAGGAACTACACAATCCTATCCCCTACAGTAGTCAGAGCAAGACCTGCCCAAGGAAGGTTGAGCTAAAACATAGCTTGCCCTACCTCCACCTAATGGTCCTTCCCTACCCCTCCTCCCTATGCCCCATAGCTGAAGAGAAAGGACATATATTGTTGGGAGTCCTAGGGCACCTCCTACCACCTAATCCTCCCCATACTACCTCAGCTGATGCTCTCTTGAAAGTGCCACCTTCTTGAAGGAGGCCAACCAGTACATAAAGAGCGCATTAAACAATAAAAGCTAAGAACCCTCACAGAGTCTATTCCACTCTGCTGCCATTTCCATTAGAGCAAATGTTGGCATCCATAGTTGAGAGACCCACAGACAGTTCACGTCACAGGACTCTGTACAGACAACCCCCAGTCCCAGCCTGGAGACTGATAGACTTGCTGGGTGGCTAGATCCAGGAGAGAGATAATAATCACTTTAGCTTGGCTTTCAGGAAGTCATGTCCCTAGGAGAAGGGTGACAGACATCAAGGGAACACCCTGTGGGACCAAAAAATCTAAGCAGCAGCCTTGAGCACTAGACCTTCCTTCTGACAGAGCATACCCAAATGAGAAGGAACCAGAAAACCAACTCTGATAATATGACCAGACAAGGTTCTTTAACACCCTCAGAAAATCACACTAGCTCACTAGCAATGGATCCAAACCAAGAAGAAATCCCTGACTTACCTGAAAAAGAATTCAGAAGGTCATTTATTAAGCTAATCAGCGTGGCATCAGAGAAAGGCAAAGCCCAATTTAAGGAAGTCAAAAAAGTGACACAAGAAATGAGGGAAGAAATTTTCAATGAAATAAATAGCATAAACAAACAATTTAAAAACTTCAGGAAACAGTGGATGCACTTATAGAAATGCAAAATGCTCTGGAAATTCTCAGCAATAGAATCAAACAAGCAGAAGAAAGAAATTCAGAGCTCAAAGACAAGGTTTACAAATTCACCGAATCCAACAAATACAAAGATAGAAGAATTAAAGAAATGAACAAAGCCTCCAGGAAGTCTGCAATTATGTTAAATGACCAAACCTAAGAATGATTGGTGTTCCTGAGGAAGAAGAGGAATCTAAAGTTTGGAAAACATATTTGGGGGAATGATCGAGGAAAACTTTCTCAGCCTTGCTAGAAACCTAGACATCCAAATATAAGAAGCTGAAAGAACATCTGGGAAATTCATTGCAAAAAGAAAATTGCCCAGGCATGTAGTCATCAGGTTATCTAAAATTAAGCCAAAGGAAATAATTTTAAGAGCTGTGAGGCAACAGCACCAGGTAACCTATAAAGGAAACCTTTCTGTTTAACAGCAGATTTCTCAGCAGAAACCGTACCACCTAGAAAGGATTGGGGCCCTATCTTCAGCCTCTTGAAACAAAAGAATTATCAGCCAAGAATTTTGTATCCAATGAAACTGAGCTGGATAAATGAAAGAAAGATACAGTCTTTTTCAGAGAAACAAATGCTGAGAGAGTTCATCACTACCAAGCCAGCACTACAAGAACTGCTAAAAGGAGCTCTAAATCTTGAAACAAATTGTGGAAACACATCAAAACAAAACCTCTTAAAGAGTAAATCTCACAGGACCTATAAAACAAAAATACAATGAAAAAGAACCCCCAAAAAACCAAAAAACCAAGGTGTCTAGGCAACAAATAGCTTGATGAATGGAATGATACCTCACATCTCAATACTAATGTTCAATGTAAATGGCCTAAATGCTCCACTTAAAAAATACAGAATTGCAAAATTGATAAGAATTCACCAACTAACTGCTGCCTTCGAGAGACTCACCTATCACATAAGGACTTACATAAACTTAAGCTACAGGGGTGGAAAAAGACATTCAATGCAAATGGACATCAAAAGCAAACAGGAATAGCTATTCTTATATCAGACAAAACTTTAAAGCAACAACAGTTTAAAAAGACAAAAAGGGACATTATATAATGATAAAAGGCCTTGTACAACAGGAAAATATCAAAATTCTAAATTCTGATAACTCTGGAGCTCCCAAAATTATAAAACAATTAGTAATAGACCTAAGAAATGAGATAGACAGCAATGTAATAATAGTGGAGGACTTCAGTACTCCACTGACAGCACTAGATGGGTCACCAAGACAGAAAGTCAACAAAGAAACAATGGATTTAAACTATACCCTGGGCCAGGCATGGTGGCTCATAATCTCAGCACTTTGGAAGGCTGAGGCAAGCAGATCACCTGAGATCAAGAGTTCAAGACCAGCCTGGCCAACATGGTAAAGCCCCATTACTACTAAAAATGCAAAAATTAGTGGCGGTGTGGTGGCAGGTACTTGTAATCCCAGCTAGTTAGGAGGCTGATGCAGGAGAATAGCCTGAACCAGGGAGGCAGAGGTTGCAGTGAGCTGAGATCATGCCACTACACTCCAGCCTGAGCAACAGAGCAAGACCCCATCTCAAAGCAAACAAATAAACAAAAACCTATACCCTTGAACAAATGGACTTAACAAATACTGATTTTTACAGAACCTTCTACCTAAAACCTGCAGAATATACATTTTATTCATCTGCGCAAAGAACTCTAAGATAGACAATATGATAGGCTACAAAATGAGCCTCAATAACTTTAAGAAAATTTAATTATATCAAGCACTCTCTCAGACCACAGTGGACTAAAATTGGAAATCAACTCCAAAAGGAATCTTCAATACCATGCAAATACATGGAAATTAAATAACCTGCTCCTGAGTGATCATTGGGCCAAAAATAAACTATGATGAAAATTAACAAATTCTTCAAACTGAATGACAATAGTGAAACAACCTGTCAAAACCTCTGGGATACAGCAAAGGCAATGCTAAAAGGAAAGTTCATAGCCGTAAAGGCCTAGATCAAAAAGTCTGGGAGAGCACAGACAATCTAAGGTCATATTTCAAGGAACTAGAGGAAAAGGAACAAACCAGATCCAAACCCAGCAGAAGAAAGGAAATAATGAAGATCACAACATAATACTAGCTAACCAAATTTAACAACATATCAAAAAGATAATTCACTATGATCAAGTGGGTTTCATACCAGGAATGCAGGGATGGTTTAACATACACAAGTCAGTAAATGTGATACATCGCATAGACAGAATTAAAAACAAAAATTACATGATCATCTCAATAGATGCAGAAAAAGCATTCAACAAAATCCAGCTTCCCTTTATGATTAAAATTCTCAGCAAAATTGGCATATAAAGGACATACTTCAATATGATAAAAGCCATCTATGACAGAGCCACAGCCAGCATAATACTGAATGGGGAATTGGAAGCATCCCCTCTGAGAAGTGGAACAAGACAAAGATGCCACGTTCACCACTTCTCTTCAACATAAAACTGGAAATTCTAGCCAGAGTAATGAGACAAGAGAAAGAAAGAAAGAAATAAAGGGCTTCCAAATTGGTAAAGAGGAAGTCAAACTGTTACTGTTTGCTGATGGTATGATTGTTTACCTAGAAAGGTCTAAAGACTCCTCCAGAAAGCTCCTAGAACTGATAAAATAATTCATCAAAGTTTCTGGATATAAAAATAATGTACACAAATATATCAACAATGCCCTAACTGAGAATCAAATCAAGAACTCAATCCCTTTTACAATAGTTGCAAAAACAAAACAAAACAAAACAAACAAACAAAAAAAAATTAGAAATATGCCTAACCAAGGAGGTAAAAGACCTCTACAAGGAAAACTACAAAATATGCTGAAAGAAATAATAGACAACACAAATGGAAACATATTCCATGTGCATGGATGAGTAGAATCAATATTGTGAAAATGACAATACTGCCAAAAGCAATCCTCAAATTCAATGGAATTCCCATGAAAATACCACCATCATTCTTCACAGAACTAGAAAAAAATCCTAATATTCATATGGAACAGAAAGGAACCTGCACAGTCAAAGCAAGACTATGTGAAACTAAACTAAACCATACCATACCATACCATACCATACCATACCATACCATACCATACCATACCATACCATACCATACTGCCATAGTCACCAAAACAGCATGGTACTGGCATAAAAATAGGCACATAGACTAATGGAACAGAATGGAGAACCCAGAAATAAAACCAAATACTTATAGCCAACTGGTCTTCGACAAAGCAAAAACATAAAGTTGGGAAAGGATACCCTATTCAGTAAATGGTGCTGTGATAATTGGCTAGCCACGCATAGGAGAAGGAAATTGGATCCTCGTCTCTTACCGTTACAAAAATCAACTCAAAATGGATCGAGGACTTAAATCTAACACCTGAAGCTATAAAAATTCTAAAAGATAACATTGGTAAAACCCTTCTGCATTTTGGCTTGGGCAACAATTTCATGACTAAGAACCCAAAAGCAAATGCAATAGAAACAAAGATAAATATCTGTGACTTTAAATTAAAGAGTTTTTGCATGACAAAATGAACAGTCAGCAGAGTAACAGAAAACCCACGGTATGGGAGAAAGTCTTCATAATCTATACATCTGACAAAGGACTAATATCCAGAATCTACAATGAACCCAAACAAATTGGCCACAATTGGCCACAAAAAACAATCTTATTAAAAAGTGGGCTAAGGACGTGAATAGACAATTCTCAAAAGAAGACATACAAATGTCCAACAAACATATGAAAAAAATGCTTAACATCAATAATATGAAAAATGCTTAACATCACTAATGATCAGGGAAATGCGAATCAAAACCACAATGCGATACCACTTTACTCCTGCTGGAATGGCCATAATAAAAAACATAAAATAATTAATGTTGGCGTTGATGCGGGGAACAGGAAACACTTCTGCACTGCTTGTGGGAATGTAAACTAGTACAACCACTATGGAAAACAGTTTGGAGATTTTTTTTTAAAGAACTGAAAGTAAGGGCCGGGTGCGTTGGCTCACGCCTGTAATCCCAGCACTTTGGGAGGCAGGTGGATCACCTGAGGTCAGGAGTTTGAGACTAGCCTGACCAACATAGTGAAACCTCGTCTCTACTAAAAATACAAAAAATTAGCCGGGTGCGGTGGTGGGCACCTGTAATCCCAGCTACTGGGGAGGCTGAGGCAGGAGAATCACTTGAACCCAGGAGGTAGAGTTTGCAGTGAGCTGAGATGGCGCCATTGCACTCTAGCCTGTGCAAGATTCCATATCAAAAAATTAAAGAGTGACATAGTGGACTTTGGGGACTCGGGGAAAGGATGGGACAGGGGTGAGGGATAAAAGACTACGAATAGTGTGCAACGTATACTGCTCGGGTGATGGGTGCACCAAAATCTCAGAAATCAGTAAAGAACTGCTCATGTAAGCAAACACCACCTGTTCTCCAATAACCTATGGAAAAAAATTTAAATCAATTGGGAGAACAGGGAAGAGTTGGGTGTGTCTGGTGCATGGATAAATTTGTCAGAGGTTAAGGCTGGTGAGAGAATCTGTAGCCAGATCTTAGAGGGCTGTGGGAAATTGGGATTTTACTGTTGATGATGGTGTGTGAGCTGGGAGTGCCATGATCTAAACGCTGCCCTAGGACAGTTATTCTGTCAGTCAATGTGCAAGGACTGAAGAACAAGAGCAGCAGACTGACTGACAGGAGTTTTAGCAGCCCTTCAGTCTATGATTTGCCTAGTTCTCATGTCTCCTTGGTGTTTTCAAAAACTGGAACTTAAAATGCATCTCTTTAGTATATAAACTAAACATTAAATTGTGGGCCATGCTAGAGTTTCAGGGCCTAGAATTTGATGACCTGGTTTAAATGTCAATGGGTATATGGGAGGATGCTGCTGTAGGGGACTATATAACTTCCTATTTCCCAGACATCATTTCAACCTTATGGGTAAGGACTGTGGATAATTTAGTTTGCAGGTCTCTTAACAAAGGAAATTGCTATCCAGAAATTAAATGAAGATATAAAAGCAGCTTCTAATTATCACACTTGGCAGCCTAGATATATAATATGACTGATTTAATTTAAAATATTTAATTCATTTAATGTAAAATCCATTCTGGTTAGAAATACAAAAAGAAAGATTCTAGTAGAAGATTGAGATTGCAAGTACTGCACTAAGACCAGAAATTTAACTACCTTTGTGTTTTCCAATAAAAATGAAACTTTTAATGCCATAATAATGGTTTTTCTGTTCATTTAATTTTTAATATTTGCCATACCATGGATATGGATCATGTTTATAACCCTTTGGGTTGCCAGACCTCTTACAGAGGCCAGAAATAAGCAGATGATAAAGGTTAGTTTTCAATGCCTTTAGAGTGTAATCTAAAGCATCTCCTCCCAATATTATGGAGAGATCTGAGGGAATAATTTTCCTGTATCATCCACCAATGGTAGTGATGACTCAGGGACCTCTAGGGCTTATCCCAGACACTACATCATGTAATGGGATAAAAACAACAGCTATACAGGAAGACTGCTCTTGATGTCTCATATTATGGCTACCAATGGCACTGAATTTACTTCAAGGTATAGGATGCAGTTAAAAGCCCCATTCACTGTCAGTATGTCCTTATGACATGCTCTGTGTATATGTGTGTGTGTGTGTGTGTGTGTGTGTGTGTGTGTGTGTGTGTGTGTAATTATATAGTATTAAATCCATTAAGTACTGTCAAAAGCTTAGATATATAAGCTTTTAAATGTTTCATAACTAATGTAATAATTAGATACTGCTAAGTAATGAATTGCTCTACCACTTAGAAGCTTCTAACAGCAATAATATATTATTGATCACAAGTCAAATGGTCAGCTCGGTGATTTTGCAGATTTGGGTTGGGCATGGCAGGACTCTCTCATGTGTCTGTAGTACACTGAGTTTTCTAGGTGGCTTTAGTGAGCTTACTTAGTTGGATTCTCTCACATGCATGGGGCCTCAGCCTGAGACATACGTACCAACTTGACTCTCCCACATAGTGTCATATTCTGAAAAGCTAGGTCAAGAAAATTCTAGTGGCAAAGATAGAGGAAGAAAAGAGAGCATAGAAGCACACAAAATCTCTTTAGGCTCAGATTTGGAAAAGACACTTTTTTTTTTTCTGCACATTCTACTAGGCAAAGCAATTTAAAGGATAATCCACACTTAAGGAGTGAGAAAATATACCACCTGTTAGGATGGGAGGAGTTGCAAAGCACATTGCAAAGCATATGCATACAGGACAGGAGGAAGGAATTGGGGTCATTTCTGCAATTTTTCAACCACATCTAATAAACAAAATTGTGAAATCAAAGATAACAAATGTTTATGTCTACAAATCAAGTATCCTGTTCACTTTATGCTACTATATTAAGTATTAATAAAGCCTTCTTTGCTTTTGAAACTATCTCACAAGTTAGATATTTTCACAGAACAAGAATTTCTGTGAATAGATGATGGTTGTGAATTATAGTGTGGTGGCTATGAGAATATATCTTGTAAACTCATCTACAGTCAGTGTAATTAACCAAAGCCCTCAACTGCTGTGATTTGAAAGCATTTACACTGAAGCCATCTTTCCCGTGGATTGCTCTCAATGACTGAGCAAGACAGACAGAGAGAAGCAAACCTGTTTCTTGGACATATGACTGACTTTGTCTCAGGAACTCCCTAATAACTTTGTCAAAATTTCTCCTACCGCATCTTAGTCTAGGAGGTTTCCACCTGCATCATGACCTGATGCCTCTCGCCCTCTCCAGGTGACTTCTGCCTCCATCCCTTTTTCATTTTGCTTCACACAGATGTTTTCCCTAATACATTTCTTGTCCACTTAATCCTGTCTTGACATGCACAATGGACTTCTCAGAGAACTTTCACTAAGGTACATCATAAATTCACAAAACTGTAACAAAGACTCTCAAGTGGTCTTCACAGGTCTATGGAGAGATAGACATAGACATACTCATCTCTGTATGTGTCTCTGTCTTTATATCTATCTCATTATATCTATTTGTATCTGGAATGATAGAGTATATGAAATATACGTATGTTACATGTTCTGTTTGGTGTAATTTCCAAAAAAGAGTTCTTAGAACCTGTAAAGTCTGTATTATTCAATTTTCACACTGCTATAAAGAACTACCTGAGACTAGGTAATTAATACAGAAAGGGGGTTTAATTGACTCACAGTTCCATATGGCTTGGGAGGCCACAGGAAACTTACAACCATGGAGGAAGGTGAGGGAGAAGCAAGACACATCTTACATGGCAGCAGGAGCAGAGAGAGAGGGGTGGGGGGAACTGCCCAACACTTTTAAACCATCAGATCTCATGAGAACTCACTCACTATCTGGAAACTACCACCATGATCCAATCATCTCCCAGCTGGTCCCTCCCTTGATACATGCGGATTACAATCTGAGATGAGATTAGAGTGGGGACACAGAGCCAAACCATATCAAGGTCTTAAAATGATCTACTGTGCACATTGGGAGGAGTGAAGTAACGTCAATCATTTACTAAATTCCTACTGGTTTTTTGACTCACTTCTATACATAAAATATCCAGAAACTAGGATATGCCTACTTTTTTTCTTATAATGATTTTCCCACACTTTAGAACAGTTAAGCTTTTCTTTTTCCTGTGATGTGTACACTGGGTGCTTCTGTTACTCTTATCGTTTTTCTGCTGACTATCACTCATGTACTGAAGTGACAGCTGTGTAATTCACCAAACTGTTGGCAGGCCTTAACAATCCAATAAAGCAATACTGCCTAATTGGTCCTGGTCATAAAACCTTTAGGGAGACTCTTGCAAAACTAGCTGTGATTGACTGAAATGAGAGAAAATGTTCAACCTGTTGAACACTGGCTAAAGCTATTTGTAATAATAAATGTATGTGTGTGTATAAATTTGAATGTATAAATGTGTGTATATGCAGACACATATTTATATTGTATACACATGCCTCTGTTAAATTCTGAATATTTCAGCAACTATTTGTTAACACAGGGTCCTTGCCCGGATAATAGTGGTCCTCATTAGACATTTCTAATTTCATTGCACAAAGAGAATGAAAGTTGTCTCTAGGTGAAGAGTGGAAAAAAAGATCCTGAGAGTTCTTTAAATTGGAATGTTTTGGTAAAAGTTTTATTGAGATATAATTCATATACCATGCAATTCACTCATTTAAAGTTTACAGTTTTATGGCTTTTAATATATTCATAGAATTGTACAGCCATCACCACAATTAATTTTAGAATATTTTCATCAGCTCAAAGAGAAACACCAAATCCATTAGCTGTCACCGCTTTTTCCTATACATCCCTCCCCCTAGCATTAAGTGACCACTAATCTATTATGGATCTGCTTATTCTGAACATTTTATAAAAGTGAAATCATTACAATATTTGTTCCATTGTGATTGACTTCTTTCACTTAACACAATGTTTGCAAGGTTCATCTTGTTGTAGCATGTACCAGTACTTTATTTCTTATAATTGCTGAATGACATTTCATTGTATGGATATACCACATTTCATTTATTCTTTTATTAATATATGAACATTTGTGTTATTTTTACCTTTTGGCTATTATGAAATACTTCCCTGAATATTCATGTATAATTTTTTTGTGTGTGTAGACATAGCTTTTCATTTCCTTAGATATATACTCAGAGTGGAATTCCTGAATCAGGTAGTAACTCTATGTTTAACTCTTACAGGAACTGCTAGACTGTTTTGTAAGGTGGCTGCACCATTTTACATTCCTACTATCAGTGTGTAAGAATTCTAGTTTCTCCACATTCACATTAACACTTTTATTATCTTTTTTATTCTATTAATCTTAGTGAGTGTAAAGTGGTATCTAATTGTGCTTTTGATTTGGACTTCCCTGATGAAAAATGCCTTAGTCTGTTTAGGCTACTGTAACAAAATTCTACAGGATAGGTAATTTATAATCAATAGAACTTTATTTCTCATAGTTCTGGAGTCTGGGAAGGCTAATACCAAAGCTCTGGCAGATTTGTGTGCGATGAGAGCTCATTCTTCACTTTCAAGATGGCATCTTGTCCTGCATCTTCACATGGCAGAAGGAGGAAAAGGGCCAAAAAGGCTTCCTCAAGTCTTTTTATAAGGCCACTTATCTCATTCACGAAGACAGTGTCCTCATGATCTAGCCACCTTCTGAAGACCTCACTTTTTGATGTGGCTTGGCTGTGTCCCCATCCAAATCTCATCTTGAATTGTAGTTCCCATAATTCCCATGTGTTGTGGGAAGAGCTTGGTGGGAGATAACGGAATCATAAGGGCAGATTCCCCCATACTCTTCTCATGGTACTGAAAAAGTCTTATGAGATTGGATGGTTTTATAAGGGGTTTCCCCTTTTTCTTGGTTCTCATTCTCTCTTGCCTGCCACCATGTAAGACATACCTTTCACCTTCCCTCGTAATTGTGAGGCCTCCCCAGCCAAGAGGAACCATAAGTCCATTAAACCTCTTTTTCTTTATAAATTACCCAGTCTTGGATATGTCTTTATTAGCAGCATGAGGACAGACTAATACATGTCCTAATATGGTTGCATTGGAGATTAAGTTTCAGCATGAAATTTGGAGAGACACTGCATTCAAACCAAAGCAGATAACAATGTGGAACATTGCTTTCATATACTTATTAGGCAATTACATGTATTATTTGGAGAAGTGTATTCAGATCCTTTGCCAAATTTAAAAATTGCATTATTTGACATTTTATCATTGAGTTTTGTTCTTTTTATAGTATAAATACATGACCCTTTTCAGATATATGATTTGTAAATATTTCTCAGTCTTGGTTTTTTTTTCCACTTTTTTGATGAGATTCTTTGAAGCACAAAGATTTTTAATTTTGATGTTAATGATTCATCTATTTTACTCTTGTATTTTTGTTGTGAGACTGTAGCTTTTCAGAGTACCAATCCACGTATTCCACTCACATTGGAAATGGGTAGGTTTTCTCACACTTAGCAATGCCATTATACATAGTAGTTCCCTGCCATGCTGTGTTAAGAATTCTGGAGATTATTCCAAACTCACTGGGAAGCACAGTAATGTTTTTTCAAGGAACAGGAACTGATTGTGTTATGTACCCTTTAGCTTATGTTCACATGAGTGTTGCTTTGTAAATAATAATAATAATAAGCTACGTATGGTGGCTAATATCTATAATTCTAGCACTTTAGGAGGCTAAGGAGGGAGGATTGCCTGAGTCCAAAAGTTGGGACCAGTCTAAGCAACATACCAAGACCTCAATCTCTATAAAAAATGTTTTTAAAAAATCTGGGCATGGTAACACATGTCTATGGCCCTAACTACTCAGGAGACTGAAGTAGAAGGATTGCTTGAGTTTGGAATTTCAAGGCTGCAGTGAGCCATGATCACACCACTGCACTCCAGCCTGGGTCACAGACATTGTCTTAAAAATACATAAAAATAATTTTAAAATTAATAATTATAATAATATAAATCATTAATATTTTTCCTGAATTGCCAAAGGAAAAAAAGTAATGGCGTGTAGTTTTAACAGAGTTTTGATGATGAGGAGAAAAATGAATCTGGTAGACTTTCTTCCTCTATTTTTTCTCTTCAGTCTTGCCTTCTGCTTAATTGAATTTATTCATTTATTCAGAAAATATTTATTAAGGATGTTCTATACACTGATGATGTATTAAACAAGATAAACACGAGCCCACATGTAGCATGCATTAATCAATGATTAATGATTTTCTTGATCTCCACCTCTCTTGCACTTTTGGCCCTCTGGCTTTCCTTGTCCTTGATCCCTCCATGCCAAACTACTTCTAGAATGAAGATATTAAAGCTACATGTTCATACGCCATCTATTGACCCAAATTTACTACTAGGCAAAAAGGCAAAACCTACCACTCCTGACCAGCAGCTGATAATGATGAAATAGAAGTTGAGAATGGTGAAGAAGAATGCCCCAAGGTATTTGCTCCGAATAAATGGAGTACAAGTAGAGAATCCAAATACTAAGATTTAGTTCCAAACAATAGTTTCAACCCACCACAGACACTGATTTGTCAAGACCATGATTGCAACTATTCTCAAACTCATTCTAACCTTGAAACAGAGCAAAAGGACTAAGCATGGGCAAATTTTGAATGAGTGCTTTCTGAAGATCTTTCCAGATTTATGCAACTTAATATCTGATAATTTTTAATGGAATTTTAAAAAGACCAAATAAAAGTAAAATTGCCTCATGACAAATCCTATTTTTCAAAATCCTTTTTACAAGCTTACAATCAATGAATACTAGTATTTTTTGAAAAATAGGATCTGGTGAAATATGAGTATTTTCAAGAAGAAATAGTTATTGGTTTAAACCATTTGTGTTCAAATCAGAACATGCATCAAGACTAGATCCATTTCTAAAAATATCTGATCTCATAAGACTGTGAGACATGACCTTTTACAAGTACCCAAATCAAGTAATTTTAGAAATTTCTCAGTCTGAAGTTTGATAATGAATATTGCATTTATACGTTTTCTGTACTTAAAATATTCCAGACTTTAATTCATTACTCATTAATAAACCATTTCTTTTCAGCAATGGCTTTCAACACTATCTACATTTTACCAAATTATCAAAAAGAAAGTAAAAATTCACCCAATTATCTTAAAATTTTATTTCTTTCTTCTTTTAAAAAGTCGTTTTGATATGATACTACACAGAGGAGATTAACCATAGATTTTCCTTTGAAGGAAAACATTTAGATTGCGATGATATTACCTCTTATAAAAGTACACCCATTTTTTTATTTTTTATTTTTCTTTCCACTGGAGAAAATAAGCTGAAACATAGTTGAACATTTCATTTTAAACTGTCTGGGTAGCCACAAACTAATAGGCAGATACATGGATACTTGATAGCTTCTATTTGTAATTTACACCTTTACCTGCAGGCAGAAAGCTGTACTAGAAAATTAAAGAAGGAAAAGAGGCATTTTTTCAACTACTTTTATCATCAGACTAATAGGGAGCTTTTCCCCCTTATAATGTACTTTCCAGTATTGTATCTGATCCCTCCAGGAATCTATTTGATATATGGAATTAAAAATAAGATAATAACAAGCCCAGTGCTTGTGAAGATTGTTTCTTTTCATTTCATGCTATTTCATGAGAATATTGAGAATATGTTTTTGATCAAGACCAGAGCTATATTTTCTATATTTGCATATCTCTATCTGAGTCTAATAGCCCCTGAATAGCCTACTTGGCAAATTCATATGCATGTAGAAGTATATGAGACTTCAGAGGAAATGAAGTTGCTGTGTCTATTTTTTAAAAGATGGTTAAACACTATTAGGATTTGTCATCCTGGCTTAGATTTTCTTAATTATTGTTACAAGTAAAACTCAGCCTTCATCACAATTAAGCATACGATATGAAGTTGTTTTTCTAACCTTTAACTGACCTAAACATAATGTTGTTGTTAGGGATGATTGGCAAAAAAATGGGGAGGGCAATAGCTTAGGTTTTCAATATCAAAGGAAATTTTCAAGAGTTTAAATAGATTCTAGGTAGACCATGGAAAAATATTTCTACTTCATTGAAAATTTTGGATTGGATTTTTTTTTTTTTTGGTTTGATGACTACTTTACAAATTCCTAATAAAGCCTTGTTTAATAAATGCTACTTGGTATCAAGTAAAAAAACAGAAAAACTCTTGTTAGGTTTCCAACATTTGGGTTCTAGATCTAGCTCAGCCACGATTTAGTAAGTCAAGAATGTTTTCCGGGCCTGGCTTCATATCTATAAATTGAAGGGTGAGAAACGAAAGAAGTAAGATTAAGGGATCTATCAAATTACTGTAGTTGGAAATGTCTATGTTAGTATACATTTTTTTTTTCTAAAATTGCCCTATAATATTATTTTATTCCTTTCTTCTAGCCTCCCATGTTATTTCTGAGCTATGCTGAGATTGTTTTACATTTCCTTCCCAATGTATTTATTTTTACAATAAAATTAATATAGCATAAATATAATTTTATTGTTAAGCAACTAGTATAACTTATACCTCTTTATCTTTTAAATTCTCTACGCTTAATGTGTCTTGGGGGTTCTTCTTTCTGCCAGGGTCATTTGACTAGGTATAAAACATTTAAAATTGACAAACCCTGACTAGAAAATGGAGAAGTGACCTGAGGCATTCAGGTGGGTCACATTGTCCAAAAAAAAGGAATTCATTTGTCCTGTAAATTGTCACCCTTTGGGCTTTTGCAAGACTGGGCTCAGAGTCAGGTGTGATACTATTGATATACTATTAGTTCCCCTCCCCTCTACCTCCACCTCCCCGCCCCCAAAGAGCAGTGAAGGCAAGGCCATTGAGCAAAGGCGGATCTCTGGAAACAAAAGAGAGAGGCTTGGATTATTTACTCAAATGACATTCTCAGCATCTAAAACCCTGACAGCTGGGTGATTTAGGCTTCTCTTTAGAATTGTTGCCTTCCCTCTCAATGGTCTCTCATTCTCCCCCAGCTTTCTCTCCCTAGCACAGATGGTAGTTCCAAAGATGTGCACCTAAGGAAAGAACCCTGGTGCTGTAAAAATCAACAAGACTGTTTCCCCTCTGGGTTTCTGTCACATATACAACCATTCCTGCTGTCATGTCCTGTTTTTAAAAGGTGAAGAACAGTCAAGGGAATAGTGATGATAGAAAAAGTCAATGACTAAGTAATATTGTGAATATAAAAGTTTTTATGTGCCAGAGATGAGGACTTTTCTTCTTGCTTTTAAATTCAAGTTTAACTTTTCAATTTTAAGTGATGACTTTCTTCTTTGAAACATACCCACACACCCACACACCCTCCCACACACTCACACATTATTTAAAAGACATCTTTAGGACTGAGAGTACTTTAAATCTATTGACATTATTTTTCTCAAAGAAAGTTAATAATAATACATTTTTTCTTTTGTTCTTATTTGTTTTTAACTTTACTTATTTGTCATGGTTATCAGTGAATCATAGAGAATATGAAGCAGTTCCCTAAATGCCCAATAAAGAGTAAAAATTATTGGTAGGTTTTTATACCCCTTCATAAAGATTGTAGATTTCAAAGATATTTTGTAGTGTACTTTAAAATAATGAAGGGACAATTAAAAACAAACACACAAATCAAATGATTGCAGGATTGATAGGGCCTAGTTCAGTTTCTTCCACAAATTTATTTGAGAGAGAATGGGAGAAGAAATGGGCAAATTTGATGTAATCATGACACATGGGGAGGGTTCCAACAGGAAGGTTAGCTTCCAGGGACGATTGTCATGTTCAGAGTTTCAGGGTGGATGAATAGTAGGGAGAATTCAACAGTAAGGATAGAGCAAAGAACCTTCTCTTGTCTAAAGGTAGTTAATTTGGCTAATATGCGTAATCCAAGTTCCATAACTAATAATAAAAAATATTTTTTAAAAAAATCACCTCTATTCTTTTCTATTTGAAGAAGTTTTAAATTTTTATTTATTTTCCTCATGGTTGCTGGGAAATAAAGTGTATACTGGAAATAACATCTTTTAGACTGAGATGAAAGCTATATTCTAGTTGTGTATCTGTGGAATTTTGGGCATGTCATTTTTTTACCTCTCTGTGTCTTATTTTCTGAATTTATAAAGCTAGGTGAAAATATTTGTGTTGCTTACTTCACAGAGATGATGTGCAATAATAGATGTCAAATTCCTTTGTGAGTCATAAAATTCAATATACATGTGTGGTATTATTAGGCTGATTGGCTAAAACATCTTTATCTGTCTCTAGGTTGTAATATTTTAAGTCTCTTGAAAGACATAAAGCAAGATTGCTTTTAATCACAATATCAATACAATTCATAATGACAATTTTTCCATAACTCTGTGGTGAGAATTGTACATAAAGCTATTGGAAACTTCACAAGGCCCTGGAGGTTTAGCGTTAAGATTCTCTGACTCATTAGATTTACGTTAAACTAGAGAATTGTAAGAAAACTAGATTTTGGCAACTTTTCACTTCTAAACTTCCCATGATAATGGGAAAGTTTACTTAGTTCTTTACCATCTATTTACCACTTGCAAGTATCCTGCAAATGCAGGTAGCAAAATTAATTAGTGAATATACCAGTTGAAAAAAAATTATATATATGTATAGTCGTTTCTTGGTATCTCCATGGGGTGAGGCACAGTGGAGAGGATTAGTTCCAGGATTCATGTAAATACCAATAAGCAAGTCCTTGATATAAAACAGTGTAGTATTTGCATATAACCTACACATGTCCTCACAAGTATTTTGTCATCTCTGGATTACTCATAATACTGAATACAGTGTAAATGCCTGTAACTGCTACATAAATTATTATACTGTATTGGTTTTTATTTTATTATTATGTTTCCTTGTATTTTTGATCAATTGTTTGTTGAATTCATGATGTGGAACCTGTGAAAATGGAGAGCTGACTATATGCCTTCAAGAAAGAAAAAAGTAGTTTGATGTGCTATATTTCATATTATAATATCTGAGTTAAATTATCATCCAGAGCCCTTTTGAAACCATTGTACTTGGTGATTGTATCTTTGAAAGATTTACCATATATTTTTTAAGCTATAGCCTTACTTGATACTTAAAATTTTCAGAGAGCAAACCCACTGTGGAAGGAAGGGAGGGAGGAAGGAAGGAAACTCAATTTTTTTTA
The DNA here is from genome assembly GCF_001604975.1 of Cebus imitator. Lineage (NCBI taxonomy): Eukaryota > Metazoa > Chordata > Mammalia > Primates > Cebidae > Cebus > Cebus imitator. Next base: position 1,527,924 of record NW_016107799.1, read on the forward strand.
TTGCATTTTAGGTTTTGGGGTACATGTGAAGAACATGCAAGATTGTTGCATAGGTACACACATGGCAGTGTGATTTGCTGCCTTCCTCCCCATCACCTATATCTGGCATTTCTCCCCATGCTCTCTCTCCCCAGCTCCTCACCCACCACTATCCCTTCCCTATTTCCTCTCTCAGGAAAAGAAACTAATTTTTATTGAAAAACTTCTATGCTCCAGGACATTGCATATGATGGGTAATTTAGTCCTTTTGAAAATTCTGTGAGATACAGTTTTCTTTTTCACATTTTACACATGAAATAGCTAATGTATAGAAAACTTAGTTGACAGGGCCGTATCACTAATAATGGCAGAGACAGTGTTACCATGCAAGTTTATTAAAGCAGCATGCTTTTTATACATGTTGATGAGGCTGATACATGTAATAGACACCAGTTGCAGATTATCTAACATGACTTATCTTTACATAGATCTTCTTATGAGTGAGAAAATGTTAAAGTGCACTGTGTATGTTAACTCATTTGATTCTCTCCACAACCCTATGTTTTAGATAGTATTACCAATCAGGTTAATTGATGAGGCAACCAAGCATAGATGAGTTAACTAAGTTGCACAAGATTACTCAACTAGAAAATATTGGGGCTGGAATTCAAGTGCTTCTAGTATGACTCTAGAGTTCACATTCTAGTAAGATGCTTATCCCTCTATATGCTAATTTTTAATATCCAGGGCAGCTCTATAAGTAAATCTTGCTGTCTCAGTTTTTCACATGAGGAACCCAAAGGCTCAGTAGCCTTTGAAGCTGGCATACAGTCCAGTTTTACTGTCTCCTGTCTGGAGGCGTTCCAGTACACCTTTCAGCTGCGTTGAGTATGAAGTGAAGGCTAGATAACACTCAATATTGGTCTGATTTTTTTCTAGCACAATTGTAAAAGAAAAGAAAAACTGGACTTGTTTATGCCTTATACCTGTAAGGCTTTTTATGAAATGGCAGAATATTTGAGACAAAAGCGGTGATACGATCATGCTGGTTATGAATGCAGGATCCAGACACAAACAGAATTGAGATTTCTGTCTTGCTTTCCACCTATTGGTTGCGTATTCTTTGGCAGTTACTTAAACTTTCTTAGCCTCTATTTGTTCAACAATAAATGAGAAATCATGATAGTGTCTATGTCATAGGGTTTTGAGTGACATTTAAATGGGTTACTGAGGGAATGTATTCTCTCCTCAGGTCCACAAGGGGGCGTAGTTTCAAAGGCAATAACTTCCCAGCAACATGCTGGACCTGCCGTCTTTCACGTCTTCATCTGGGAGCTTAGAGGTCTTTAACTTTTGCACAAGCAGGAAGATAGACTGCCCAGAAACCAAAGGTCAATCACTGCAGTAGAAGTTTAAAGGAACTCCTTTCATAGGACAGAAAACTTGAATAGGGTGGGAGTAACTCCCAGGTTAAAAGTCCCCTTCTCCCACATCTGTGCGGAATCCATCTCTGGGTCCCCTCCCATGACGGCGTGGGAGCTCTCTCTCTATATATATCCATTTCTTTCTCCTTTTTTTCTCTCTCCACCTAAATAAATCACTTTCTGCAAAACTCTTTGGAGTCCGATATTTACTTAAAATAAGCTCACCACACCCAGCGGGGTCCTTTCCCCCATTCTTGGGTGAGCGAGGGACCAAGGACCTGGAAGAACACATCCTATAGGGGAGCCCATCGTCTGCAATTCGGTCATGTTACTACTAATAAATTACTTTGCCTAGTACCCATACATTGCAATCATTCAACAACTCTCATTAAAAAGGTGTAAAAAACAAAAATGGCCCCAAACTAGTCACATCTTTTCAGCGTGTTGGTGTCAATTCAACCATGCACTCACTCACTAACTCACTCACTCAACATTTATTATGCATCACTATGTACCAGAATTTAGATCTTCAAAGATAATGAGAATATAGACTCTGAGCTTCAGCAATTCCTTATCTCCTAAGTAAAGCATTCTAAAAAGTGTATACTTCACAACACTAATTCTTGCAAATGTTCCACAGAAAAGTGTTTTATGAACAAATAAATTTGGGCATGTTTCTGTATAGTATCTGCTTATTGAAGATTCACATCATGCATTGAATATAAAGGCTCTGGGAAGACTGGAATTAGAATGATCTGTTAACTGTTTAAAATTTTTCCAGCTTAACCAATTTAAACAAATGGCATCTTCTCTGGAATGGGTCCACATGGTGGCTACTAATATGGTGAAGGAATTTTTCTCAATGTCCAACTATATATGCCATAAAAATAGTAAATAATAATAATAATAATAATAATAGTTCTTGTTTATGTCCTAAGGATGGTAGTACACATTCACTGTCTTGTCCCAGGTTTATGTCAACTACTCTTGATCCCCTTCGGGAGAAGTCATCTGGTTTTGCTGAGGTAATAACTGTGAGTGAGGAAAATCTTGAATTATTGATAAAGGAGATGATACATATCAATTTCAATCCCAAAATGAATATTGTGAGATTAAAATTTTTTGTATTGAGACTTTTCACAATTTGCATCTAATCACTTGTCTCTGTGATGGACTGCCCTAGAACAGATCTTATTGGTATAAGGTGTGGATTTTATCAGGCATTTTGCATTTTCTGTTTCACATCTTCCCAATCCATCTTTTTATTCCAGGCACTGCAATAACCAGCTGCATGAGGATGCAGCCATTGATTCCTTGCCATATCTGCACCATGAATCTGTTTCTTGCTGCTCCAGTACTTGTCAGCTACCATGTCAGACACTTATAGTAGCTCACTCAGCGTGCATACTTGAAATTGCGATGAATTTAACACTCTCAGGTGTTAAACTGTCAGTTGAGGAACGGAAATTCATGTGTAAATATTACGCTCTTTCATGTAATGAGTGAACAATTCTGAGGGATATTCTACACCTTTGTTTTAAGAGGGACTGGGGACTAAGCCCAGTGATAAACAGTTTATTAATGTACTCTCAAGTTAGCTTTCCTTCCTTACCTGCTCCACTCTTAGACTCTTCTTAATTTCCTGAAATACTTTCAAAAATAAGCTGTTTAACCTGGTGCAGTGGCATGCCTAAAATACCTGTGCTTTGGGGGGCCAAGGCAAGAAGGTAGTTTGAGGCCAGGAGTTCAAGGTTACAGTGAGCTGTGATCATGCTATTGCACTCCACTCCAGCCTGGATAGCAGAGCAAGAGCTTGTCTCAAAAATAAAATAAAATAAAGAAAGAAATAAATAAAATTATCTGCATACAGGCCTGCTTAATGGGTAAACTGAGGTAAAATATAGGTTTATTTGGTGTATGATAAATGTGCAAGTGCAGTGCAATGAAGAAATAAATGTGGCTAGATTAATTGAATATGAATACTGTGTTAGTTCATTCTCACACTGCTATGAAGACATAGCTGAGACTGGGTCATTTATGAACACGAGAGGTTTAATTGAGTCACATTTGTGCAGGCTGTATAGAAAGCATGACTAGGAGCCCTCAGGAAACATAATCATGGCAGAAGGTGAAGGGGAAGCAAGCACATCTTACCATGGAAGAGCAGGAGAGAGGGAGAGAGTGAGTTAAGGAGAATGTGCTACACACTTTTAAACAACCAGATCTTGCAGGCCGGGTGAGGGAACTCATACCTGTAATCCCAGCACTTTGAGAGGCTGAGGTCGGACGATCATGAGGTCAAGAGATCAAGACCAGTCTGGCCAACATTGTGAAACTCCATCTCTACTAAAAATACAAAAATTAGCTGAGCGTGGTGGCGCACATCTGTGGTCCCAGCTACTCGGGAGGCTGAGGCAGAAGAATCGCTTGAACTCGGGAGGCAGAGGTTGCAGTGAGCTGAGATTGTGCCACTGCACTTCAGCCTGGGTAACAGAGCAAGACTCCATCTCAAAACAGAAACAAAACCAAAACAACAACCACCACCACCAGATCTTGTGAAGACTCCATCATGAGAACAGCAAGGGATTTGAGCATCCCCTATAATGGGTCAGGAGAAGGATGGGTCCTCCTTCCACATCTAGGGATTACAATTCAACATAAGATTTGAGTGGGGACATAGAGCCAAACCATATCACTTACATATTTGAAAAACTTTATCCCACACAGAAAACCAATTTTACTTGGATTATATTGCCAAATAAGAATGGTAGAACAATAACTATTTTAGAAAATAAGATAGTATCTAAGAACTTGCGATAGGTAATTTCTTAATTAGAACACAAAAAGCACTGAATCATGAAGATAAATACTGTTCATGGGGCTTGATTTACGTTTTCCTTCGTTTATTCAAAAACAAGTAACAAAATGAAAGAAAGTCACAGAATAAAAAGCAATCAAATTAGTACGCAGCCATATCTGGGTATCTATGGGGGTTGGTTTCAGGATCCATCCCTCCCTTGACCCATTATAGGGGGTGCTCAAGTCCCACTATATAAAATTGTGTAGTATTTACATATACCCCATGTATATTCTTCCATATACTTTAAATTATTTCTAGATAATTTATAGTACCAAATACAATGTAAATACTATGTTAAGAGTTGTTATACTGTGTTGATTTTTAAAATTTGTATTATTGTAACTGTTGTTATTTTTAATTTTTTTTTCCTGAATAATTTTGATCTGCAGTTAGTTGAACCCATGAAGGCAGAACCTACAGGTAATGGAGGGCCAACTATATAAAATTTCACATTGTAAGCTGTCTAATAGTTCTAGCAGAAATATTTACTATATTTTTAAAGAAAGAGAAGCTGGTAGATATTTTGCATAAATTATGAGAAAGAAGTAGAATATTGGAAATTATAACTGAAGAAAAAAAGGGCTAGAGAAGAAAAAAACATATATTTTTATTGTAAATATATGCTCACATGTAGTACTCAGTTAAAAGCAAAATGGCTGTATTTACATAGGAAAGAGATAACTGAGGTATGAATCGGTGCTCAGAATAAAAAATGAAATAGGTCAAATGGCATGTAATTTATTCTGGTTAAATTCAGAAAAAAATGTGTTTCTGCAGGTGAAACCATTGGATCATGACATACTTTTCTTGAAGAAAGGCTGGTCTTAACAAGGCTTTAAAGATGTGATAGTTTGATACATTTAAATAGGTCATGGCAAATGTGTTATTTTCCACAACTGTAAAGAAGATGATTTCAGAGGTAGAAAGGCAGAGAGTTATCAACCATGCTCATTGTGTTCATAAAGGGGAAGTAGAGAAAATACCCTCCTGCCTCCAAACCCTCCCCTCCCTGCTCAGAATCCAGAACATACAAAAAAAGAACTGTTTTTGACCATGTCAAGAATGATCAGTTACACTGCCAAACATCCCACAATCTTTCAGTTAACAGATAATATCCTGTGGAAAAGTCTCCCATGCACAAGACAAAGACACCTGAAGGAGTGAAATTTCATGGAGTTGGGAGTTTTAGTCATGAATGGTTAAGTAAAAGACCCTATTCTTCTGCTAGAGATCACCTCAAGGAAAGACTGCTCTGAAAGTAATTGTAAAACCAATGAACATGTAGTTCTCCTTTATTTTATCTTTAAATTCTTACCTTACTTTTGGAAACAGTTTTGAATTTACAGAAAATGTGAGCAAATAACACAGAGAGTTTTTTATATCTGCCCCCAACCTCAACAGTTTCACCAGTTTTTAACATCTTACATGATTGTGGTGTATGTGGTATATTAATGAACCAATATTGATACATAATTATTAACTAAATCCACAGTTTATATTAAGGCTCACTATTTGTGTTTTACAGTTCTGTGAGTTTTGAAAAATGCATATTACCATGTTTCCCCCATTATATCAGAGAGACCAGTTTCACCCCCACTAAAAATTCCTCCATACTTCACGTATTTCTTGCCTCCTTCCTCTGCCTGCCTCTGACCCTCCAACCTCCTAACTACCAACAACCACTCTTCTTTTTGCTGTCTCCACAGTTTTGTCTTTTTCTAGAATGTCATATAATTGGAATCATATATTATGTAGCCTTCTAAGACTGACCTCTTTTACTTAGTAATATGCATTTAATATTTTTCCATGTCTTTTTGTGTCTGAATAGCTCATTTCTGTTAATCACCGAAGTGTTTTACTGTATAGATGTGCCCCAGTTGTTTATCAATTTACCTATTGGAGGACATTGTGGTTGCTTCCAGTTTTTGGTCATTATAAATAAGCTTGCTATAAACATTCATGTGCAGGTTTTCGTATGCAGATAAATTTTCAACACAATTAACTAAATACCTAGAAGCATGAGAGCTAAATCGTATAAGACTATGTTAAGCTTTGTAAGAAACTCCACATTGTCTTCCAAAGTGGCTATATCATTTTGTATTCCTACCAGCAGTGAATGATGCTTCACTTCCTTTCCAGTAAATATTGTCAGGTTAAAAAAAATAAAATTTAGTCATTCTAGTAGGTATTAATTGGTATCTTATTGTTGTTTCATTCTGCAATCCTGTGGTAACACATGCTGTGAAACATCTTTTCATATGTGACTTTAAATTTGTATATCTTCTTTGATGAAGTGTCCAGACCTTTGGCCTCTTTTTGAGTTTCTTATTTTCTAGTTGCACTTTAAGTGTTTTTAGCATATATTTTAAAAATTTAATCTATTATTAATTTCATTGATACATATTAGATATACATATTTTGGGGGCATGTGATACTTATTTGATATAGTCATATGATTAAAATAAGAATAATTTGGATATCTGTTACCTTAAATATTTATATATTTATACTAGAAACATTTGAATTATTTTTTTCTAGCTCTTTTGAAATGAACAATCAATTAATGTTCATCATAGTCACCTTACTAAACTATCAAACAACAGACATTCCTTTTATCTAAGTGTATATTTCTATCATTAATAAGCTTCCTCCTCCACCTTACCATTCTCAGCCTGCCTCTAGTAACCCCCAATCTACTTTCTATCTTCATGAGATCCACTCTTTTAGCTCCCACATGTGAGAACATGCAGTATTTGTCTTTCTGTATTTGGCTTGCTTCACATAGTGTAATATTCCCCAGTTCCATGCAAATTACAGAACATCATTCTTTTTTGTGGCTGAATAATAATTCCACTGTGTATATACATAATATTTCCTTTATCCATTTATTTATTTAATTTTTTTTTTTTTTGAGACAGAGTCTTACTCCATCACTCAGGCTGGAGTGCAATGGCTCAATCTCGGCTCACTTCAAACTCTGCCTTCTGGGTTCAAGCGATTCTCCTGCCTCAGCCTCCCAAGTAGCTCGTATTACAGGTGCCCACCAGCAAGCTCAGCTAATTTTTTTTCTTTTTTTGTAATTTTGTATTTTTAGTAGAGATGGGGTTTCACAATGTTGGCCAGGTCAGTCTCGAACTCCTGATCTCAGGTGATCCACTGCACTTGGCCTCTTTATCCATTTATTTATTTATTTGTTATTGTTATTGTTTTCTGAGACAGAGTTTCACTCTATCACCCAGGCTGAGTGCAGTGTCATAATCATGGCTTACCGCAGCCTCAACCTGCCAGGGTCAAGTGATCCTCCTGCCTCAGCCTCCTGAGTAGCTGGGACTACAGGCATGTACCACCATGCCTAGCTAATTTTTGATTTTTTTTGTAAAAATGAGATCTTTTTATATTGCCCAGGTTGGCCTTGAACTTCTGGACACAAGTGATCCTCCTACCTTGACCTCCCAAAGTGCTGGGATTATAGGTGTGAACCACCATACCTGGCCTTCTTTTTCCTTTTATCCTTTTACAGACACTTAGGTTGATTCCATGTTTTGGCTATTGTGAATAGTGCCACAATAAATACAAGCGCATATATCTTTTTGATATATTGATATCCTTTCTTTTGGTTATAGACTCTGTAGTGGAATTGCTGAACTATATGGTGGCTCTATTTTTAGTTTTTAGAGAATCTCCATACTGTTCTCCATAGTGGTTATACTAATTTGCATTCCCACAAACATTGAACAAATGTTCCCTTTACTTCGCATCCTTGCCGGCATCTGTTATTCTCTGTTTTCATAATAGCCATTCTAACTAGGATGATAATATCTCATTGTGGCTTTGATTTGCATTTCTGTGATGATCAATGATGCTGACTACCTTTTCATGCGTCTGCTTTCCATTTGTATGTCTTCTTTGAGAAATCTCTATTCAGATCTCTGGCCCATTTAAAAATCAGATTATTGAGTTGTCTGAGCTCCTTGTATATTTTGGTTATTAATCTCTTACCAGATGGAGTGTCTGCAAATATTTTCTCTTATTTTCTGGATTGTCTCTTCACTTCATTAATTGTTCCTTTTGCTGTGCAGAAGGTTTCAGCTTGATTTAATTCCATTTGTCTAGTTTTGCTTTGGTTGCCTGTGCTTTTGAAGTCTTACACAAAAAAAACTTTGTACAGACTAATATCATGGCGTATTTCTCCAGTGTTTTCTTCTAGCACTTTCATAGTTTCAGATCTTTGATTTACATCTTCAGTCCATTTTGATTTGATGAGGGATAGGGATGTAGTTTCATTCTTCTGCATCTGGTTATCTAGTTTGCCAAGGACCATTTATGGAAGAAACTCTTCTTTCCCCTTCATATGTTCTTGGTGCCTTTGTCAGAAATGAGTTGGCTATAAATATGTAGATTTATACCTGGGTTCTCTATTCTATCCCATTGGTCTCATGCCTGTTTTAATGCTGGTATCATGTTGATTTGGTTCCTGTAGCTTTGTAGTATATTTTTAAGTGAGGTAGTGTGTTGCTTACAGCTTTGTTCTTTTTGCTCAGGATGGCTTTGCTATTTGGGGTCTTTTGTAGTTCCATATATACTTTAGAATTTGTTTCCTATTTCTGTGAAGAACACAATTGATGTTTTTATAGGGATTGGATTGATTATAAATTGCTTTGGGTAGTATTGTCATTTTTACAATATAATTATTTTAATTCATGAGCATGGAATATCCTTCAATTTTTCGTGTGTGTCCTCTTTAATTTCTTTCACTAGTAATCTATACTTTTCCTTGTGTAGATTTTTCATATCTTTGGTTAAGTTGATTCCCAAGAATCAACTTTCCAATAGGTACAAAGAATCAATATTCCTTGTACCTATTGCAAAAGGGAATGCTTTCTTGATGTTCTTTTCAGGTTATTCACTGTTAGCATATATTTTTATATGTCAATTTTGTATCCTGTAACTGAATTAATTTATCAGTTATAACTGTTTTATAATAGACTCTGGGTTTCTCAAAATATAAGACCATGTCATTTGGGTACAAAATTTTTTGTTTATTTTTTTTTTACATATCCCTTTCCAATTTGAATGCACTGCATTTTTCTCTTGCTTAATTGCTCTGACCAGGACTTCCAGTATTATGTTGAATAAAAGTGGTGAAAGTGGGCTTTCTTGTCTTGTTCCAGATTTTAGAGGACCTTTTATTCTTTTTAGTCCCTTCTGACTGTGTATTTTTAAATAGCACATCTTCAAGTTCATTAATTCTTTCTTCTGCTTGATCTATTCTGCTGTTGAGAGAGATTCTGATACCTTCTTCGGTATGTCAATTGAATTTCTTATCTCCAGAGTTTCTGCTTGATTTTTAATAATTATTTCAATGTCCTTGTTAAATTTATCTGGTAGCATTCTGAATTTCTTCTCTGTGTTATTTTGGATTTCATTGAACTTCCTCAACACAGGTATTTTAAATTTTGTGTGAAAAGTCACACATCTCTGTCATTCTTGGATTGGTTACTGGTGTCTTATTTAGCTCAGTTGGTGAAGTAATGTATTCCTGGATGGTCTTGATACTTATGGATGGTTTTCATGTTTGGGCATTGAAGAGGTCAGTATTTATTGTAGTCTTCACAGTCTGAGCTTGTTTGTATTCATCTTTCTTGGGAATGCTTTCCAGGTATTTGTGGGGACTTGGGTGTTGCTGTGTAAGTTTTTGGTGACTGCAGTCATATGTGCATTAGGGGACAACACAAGCCCAATAATCCTCCAGTTTTTGCAAACTACTTCACAGTAACTTAATGTATTTTCTTGAGGAGTATTACCAATTTCTCTCTCTTATCTCTTGACTGTCATTTATTTCACTTGTCAGTACACTGAACTCATCCAGTATATCATTGGTATTATTATTTTAAATAAATATGTATTTTATCAATTAAAATAATAAAATGATTTTATTTTTCTTCTACTTACTCCTTTCCTATTGTTTTTTCCTTTATGTAACTCTTAAGTTTCTGACCTGTATATATATTTTTTACTTTGAAAAACTTCTTTTAACATCTATTGTACAGCAGGTCTACTGATGATAAATTCACTATTTTAATTTGTGTGAGAAAGTTGTTTCTTCTCATTCACGTGTAAATGATAATTTTATTAGATAAAGAATTCTAGGTTGGTGATATTTTTGTTTAAATATGTTATATATTTTAATATCTTTCTGCTTGACCATCTGATGAGAAACCCAATATAATTCTTAACCTGATTCCTCTGTAGATATTTGCTTCTCTGATTTACTTCGAGATTTCTTATCTGTTTTCAGTTATATACAGTTTGACCATCTTATGCCTAGGTATAAATTTTTTTGATGTGCATTTTGTTTGCTGTTCTCTGAGCTTCCTGGATATGTGCTTTGGTTTCTTTTATCAATTTTGGAAAATTCTTAGCCATTATTATTCACATATTTATTCAGCTTCTTTCTCTCTTTCTTCTCCTTCTGAAATTCTAATTATGCTATTGTTATGCTTTTTACAGTTGTCCTACAGTTCTTAGATATCTGTTCAGCTTTTATAACTTTTTTCACATTGGATTTGTGTTGTCAAAATTTCTGCTGACATATTTAATGTCACTTATTCTTTTCTTGGCTGTGTTCAGTCTATTGATGAGCCTATTGGAGGCATTGTTCATTTGTATCATGTCTTTTTTTTTTTATTTTTAGCATTCTCTATTGATACATTCCTAGAGTTTTCATCTTTCTGTCTACATTAATCTGTTTTTGCATGTTATTTTGTTTTTCAACTATCTTTCACATGCTACTTATAGTTATTTTAATTTTTTATCTGATAATTTCAAAATCTATTGCTTATGTGAATCTGGTTCTGATTCTTGCTTCATCTTTTCATATTCTATTTTTCAAATTTCTTTTTAACAAGGCTTGTCATTTTTTTGTGTTAAGCCAAATGTAACACGTTGGGTAATAGGAACTGAGATAATTAAGAATTAGTGTGAGGTTTTATGTTAGCATCATGAAATGAATGCCTGCTTCTCTCTTCAAATTTATATGTTGAAGCCCTTGTCCACAATGTGATGGCATTTAGAGGTGAGCCTTTGGGAGGTAATTCAGTTTAGATAGGATCATAAGAGTAGAGTCCTCATGATGAGATTAATGATCTTATAAAAAGAGGAAGAGATATGAGAGCTCTTACTCTCTTCTTATGCCCTTTTCAAAAAAAGGACCACGTGAGGACATAAGAAGAAGATGGACCATCTGCAGATGAAAAAGAGGGCCTTCATCAGACATTGAATTGTTGGCACTTTGATGTTGAACTTCCCAACCTGCAGAACTGTGATAAATAAATGTCTGTTGTTTAGTCCACCTCATCCATGATATTTGCTATAGCAGACTGAACTAACTATGACATCTATCTGAGAGTTGGACTTTGTTTAATCTTTATTGTAGCTGTAGTTGCCAGAAGTTTCAGTTTCTTCTAAATTTTGCTTCCCCTTTTGTCTTTGGGTTTCCCTAAGAACTCTTTCTTAAGTAGAGTCTGTGTCTTGCAGCTTTCACAGTTGTAACTTAGTTATTATCCTGGTGTCCTGGTGATATAGCGCTAAGTTATTGGGGAATAAAAGTGTTCTATAATCTTGTAATTAAATCTCAGCTTCTTTAGTTGGCATGAGTCCCTGGGTTATGACCTCAGAAATTTTTATTAGCCTTTTTTCTCCTCTTCTCTTGACATGAGACTGGAAGGTCTCTGGAGTTGATTAGTTGTCTTTCCTTTAGGTTAGATAAGGCTCTGGTAATACACTTTTTCTTAGAATGCAGGTGAACATGTTTTGGAACATCTGGGCCTATTTCAAAATGGCTAATTTTTCCTTCTCTTTGCCTGAGGGCAGAGGGAACATTTTACTCTTATATTCCCTGTGAGAATTTGGTGGGGGTTGGAAATAAAACACATAAAATTGTAGGTTCCCCCCAAGAGTGACTCCCCAAGAGTTTTTAACTATTAATTAAACTTATCTACCCACTGCACCCAATAATAGATCAAAATTACTCCTCAAGCGTTTCTACCAGTTACTTGCTCCATCAGCTTCTGCTTCGGTTAAACTGATTCTTCATGTTCTCTGTATTCCCCTGTTTCTCCAGATTTCATAATGATCATTTGTGCTGTGACCTCAATTCTTGGATGGTTTAAGGGAGGTCACTGATTTTAAGCTAGTCTACTTTTTTCTTACCGTTGAGACTGAGAATGGGAGTTTTCAGCTCTTTGCAATGGTGCAGCTGAAATTGGATGTCTGCTTCTTGGCTTTTTATCTAAAAGTTGTCTGTGCCTTAGGATCTGAACCTACACTTCTCTTTATTTCATTCATTTTAATTGTGGTAATTTGTAATTATTATTCTTCATGTGTAGAAATCTGCTGGAGAACTTTGTATTGCTATGGTGTTTCTTAGCATATGACATTATTCTATCTCTGGATACAGATTGGAATTGAAACCACAATGACCTATCAAGCTTGTTTTACCTTTAGAAATACATCTATAATTTAAATGTATAGAATTCTATGTTTGACATTAATTTCATGTGTTAATCATGCTTTTCTAATTTTGAATTTGAATATAAGAAAGGTTATGCCATTTTAAAATTCTTAATTCACCATAGCATTTGAAACAACCTGGGTTTATTGGTTTGATAAATATTATACATGTAAAAATTCTGTGATGACTAAAAGACAATATAGTACCACAGAAAAAAGAGGAAATTGATCAGTAGTACTAATAGTACTATCAGTAGTACTATTAGTACTAATCTAATAGGTGTTTGTAAAAATTATATTTAATGGCAAAATATATTTGATAAATACTGATTTAGTTGATATATACAGACTTATGTACCCCAGAAATTCTCTCAGACTTACTAATCATGTGTATATTCTTAAACTCTAAAAGAGATGAAAAAGCATTTTTCAGTAGAATTACTATTAGACAGTGTTTCAGAGAACACATATTGGCAAATTCTGCACCAGATAATTCTTTTCAGATAGAGTATGTTAAGGTGCATTAATTGCTCTTATTTGGCAGAAAGTCTTTCTTTATAGTTGGCAACTGGCTCCCTGCAATGATGGACAACCACATTGCTATAGCAACAAGGAAGCAAGATGTTTCCAACCAGGGAAGCTTCTTTTCATGTAGAAAAACTTGTCACCTGGCTTCTCAAACAATTTTTCAGAAGTGGAAAATATACTTAGAAAATATCACTGAAGAGAAAAACGCCCTAATTTTATTGAACAAAAGAATAATATTAGTTTGAAAATTCTGCTTTGTGGTTAGTATAGATTATCAGAATTGTGCAAGTTATCCATTACCATAATTTTATATTATAATACAAAGGCTAAGGTATACTGTGTACAAATAATTTAGAAAAGTTTTTTTGTTGGCATTCCTCTAAGTTTTCTCTTTAAGTCAAAAATGTATTTAATTTGAAAGAAGAAAAAACATGTATATGAATTTCTTAATAAGAATGTAAGCACAAAAGCCAGATGACTGAAATAGAATATTCCAGTGGCATACAGAAATTTAGTACCTCCCAATACTATTAATTAGATAAAGCAGCAAAATAAAGAAATATGATGATAATAAAAGAAATTGAGCTAAATGCCAATGATCTCTCTCTGGTGCTAAACCAGTCTTTAAAGAGAAGCTATATATGTGTGTATAAAGAATTGGAAAAGCAATCCTCAATATCTCCCCCTATTTGTGTGTCAAAATTCTCATTATGACTGGCTTAGCTTATAATAGCTGCATATTCTTTGATAATGACCCTTCTTCTCTAACCTCAAATGATCTATGCAATAGGACTGGGTTATATATGTGTGGTATATGAAAAATCTATTATTAATTTAAGAGCATATCATAAACTTCACCATTATTTTAACTTTTTTGTGTGTAATTATTCTAAGGCCACAGCCTACGATAGGAAACGAGAGAAATATAAAGATTATCAAAACTGATCTACATGGTGGCTGAAATCTAGAAGGAAAATATTAAAGGGAAAAATAATAAGATTTCCAATTTCTTATGGAGCATGAAATATCCCATAAATATATGAACTTGTGAGCGTCACTAAGTTACTGTGGTAGTTGAATAATAAGCATTTGTCAAGGAAAAACCCAGTGAAATTAAGTAATGTTTTTTTGTCTTAAGAGCAAGAAAAGGGAATGGCAAAAGAGTATGGTTTGTTTCATATAGATTGGAAGTTGGCAAAAAGCTTAAAGAAGAAAAAGCATCCAAAGTGCTTTTTAATTTAATAATCCTTAATGTAATACCTATTATGTTCCAAAATCTGTAGGTAGCAAGATAAATAAAATGCAGCTCCTGCCCTTCATGAATTGATGATCTAGTTGGGGAGACATGTAAACAGATGGTAACACTACAAAAATTGTATGCAGAGTGTCAAGTCTTTATGGACATTGGAAAAATGTCTCAGGGGAATAGCTCGAGCATGTGTTCTGTTAAGCCTTAAAAATGCAGAAGCATGGGTGAATGTGTGGCCTTCATTTGAGCATGACATAGGGAAACAATGTCATCAGGGAAAAGCAAGACAAATTTGGAATTCTGCTGGTCATGACCTTACTTACAATGTTGAATGAAACTCATGCAATTTTTTGTATGGGACTTTCTGTACATTTGAATTTGTCATGTTTTTTCCCTAAAAAGAGAAGCAAAAGTCAATCTGATGAAATGAAGTTTCAACTACTCAATATATTTTATATGTATGCTGCAGGAGAGTTCCACTACTGTCAGTATAACACAAGTAGAAAACTGTTTTAAGTTGTAGTATTACTAAAATAATCTTCCTAAAACAGATAAAGTAATTGGACTAATAGTAGTTAGACCACCTTACCTGATACTGATTATTTAGGGAAACTGAGCTAATGAGTGATGAAGTCCCACAGAGCACGTATTACTGATGGTCACCCTGACCCCTCTTGAATTCCACCGTAAAAACGTAACAATCAACCATAAATAGATCCCACCACTTTAATATCACATTTCAATCATATCTGTTATAATACTGTGTCTGAAACATTACATCTTCTGGAAAGAACCTTTCTTCTGGAATTCTAAGCAAATTTTCTGAAAGCTATTCAGATTATTCTGACCTAATTCAAATGCTTACCTTTGACCAAGCAACCTAGTTCCTGTGATGGATTACACTATTGGCTTTCACTAGGGCCAGCTGTCCAATTTTCCAGTTAGAGGGTAGACTTATTTCAGGAATAACATGAATCCAAAAGTTGGGGCTAATTGGAAAGAGAAAATAGTTTCAGGGGAGGCTTCCAGTAGTCTCTATTAGGAAGTTTAAATAGGCCTTGTATTTTAGGTTGGTGCAAAAGTAATTGTGATCTTTGCATTGAAAGTGAAAACTTTTGCATTTGAAAGTTTTTACTTTCAATTGCAAAAACAGCAATTACTTATTAGTTGGTGAAAAACTTTTGCACCAACCTAATAGTTTTTTTTAGAAATTTTCTGGAGGCAAATTTTTCTTCTGGTTTTATGAGTAAGAGATTAAAAAAAAAAAGAATAGATTTGCATTCTCTCTCTCTCTCAAATAAATTTACGGCAGATTTCATCTAAATAATAGGAGCTGTTTTGTCATGAACATTTTTTCATCTGATATTAGCCTTGCTTTATTAAATACCTCTCGTGGAGTTTCATATATAACTAAATATTGGGAAACTGAATATCACATTTTGAAAAAAGAAAGAAGAGACAAGTGAAGAAAAGAAAGGAAGAGGAAAGAAAAAAAAAAAAAAGATTTGTCTCAGATGGAGCCTTTTATTGGCTGTTTCCTTTTTCTATGACAGTGGAGAAATGAAAGAGGAAGGAGCAACACAGGGAGGCATGGGGGTCGGAGAAAATGTTCTCAAAACAAATTCTTGAAAACAAAGACTGTTTTGTGCTAACACTTATTTAGACTTTGTGAGCTCTACAATTGTGTGCTGATTTTCTTCCAGATGAATCTGGCAGAATCAAAGATGGGTTTTTCCAAAATTCTGCCAACTTAAGTAAAAATATCATTTTTATGTAACAAACATTACTCATCTATTCCATTTAACGTTTAGTGAAATATTGGTAAGGATTTTATTGAACAAGGGGTTATAGGAACTTAAAAATATAGGTTAATTTTCTTACTTACTTTCAAAATCACGTGACTTGAAAAATAGCAAATGCATTTACCAGGTTCAAAGAACTATTAGATTATTTGCATACTGTTTAGGAAGGAATAATTACTGTTTATGTGGATCCATGACACCATAAAATTCTCATGTCAACTTTAGTGTTTTCAAATTAGAGAGGCAATATTAGTATATTTATTAAAGATGAGGTAATTAAGCCTAGAAAAATCTTTTATAGATTCCTACACAGAATATAATGAGAAAAAATATCAATAGTATGTTGATAATGCTATTTGGTTGGGTTTCCAGTAGACTTGCTAACCCAATATGCAGTTAATTATGTTATAATTTATCAAGAGGTATGTGTTTTGGTATGTTTATTTTGATAATTTGAGATTTCAAACCAAGAAACTGCTTAGACCCAGAAGATAAGACATTATTTCTCCTTTTCAAATTCTTTCTCTAATTCTTTCCTGGTTTCACTCCCCTGCCTTATGTCAATGTCTGGTTGATACTGAGAAATGCCACCTTGTTTTCTTCTTTACCTTGTAGAGATATAAAGCAAATACTGAAAGAGTCACAAAGTATTTGTGAAATGGGCAGTCTAATTAACTAGCAAGCATGGGTGTTACTTATGGTTTTTACAATTTAGAAGAAATTCACAATGCAAAGATAATTTGACCTAAAATAAATACAGAGAATTTAAAAATATATCTACAAGAATCTATACTAAAATATTTATAGTATATATATCTACCTAGGTGTTGGAAGTATAAATGACATTCATTTGTCTCCTTTTAATTTTTAATCTATATTTTCTTATACTCCTACACGTGTTCTTTGTATAACTATAAAAATTAAATTAAAAAAAAACCCTGGAGTTTGCTTGTCATAAATACGTAATTAATGCAATTTCCTTAAATGATTTATTGTGTAATTCATATGATTTGTGTGTGTGTGTGTGTGTGTGTGAAAGTCTTGCTCTGGCACCCAGGCTGTAGTGCAATGGTGCAATCTTGGCCCACTGCAACCTCCACCTCCAGGGTTCAAGTGATTCTCCTACCTCAGCCTCTAGAGTAGCTGGGTATTACAGGCATGCACCACCACACTTGGCTAATCTTTTGTATTTTTAGTAGAGATAGAGTTTCACCATGTTGGCCAGGCTACTTTTAAACTCCTGACCTCAAGTGATCTGCCTGCCTCGGCTTCCCAAAGTGCTAGCAGTATAGGTGTGAATCACTATGTGGGATGTCTAATTGGGGAAGGGAGGAGACTACAAAAAAGTATTAGTTGGTCTGCCTAAGGAGTCATTTTCAGGTGCCATGTCATTTAAAATGCAATGAAAACTAGCAGGATAGAAACATAGTAAGAAAGGTAGAAGATAGAATACTTCCTTTTGCAAATCTCTTACCTACTCTAGGTTAAATTTTTTTGATGGTACCAGCATTGGTAAGAACTAACACGTTATCTCTTACAAACAATAAGTTATTTAAAATTGGCCTTTACAACATTATTGTGATGAGGCAGATTCATTAATTGATTTATTGCCCCAAATATTCACTGTAAACAACAAATTTTCTAAACTTTTTGGACTCAATGATTTTTAAAAGTCCTTTCATGCATATATTTGATTAGAGATTCTAATTTCAACTTGGATAACCAGCTGTTCTGTGTGATCAACAATGATTATTGGCTGCTGTGTTTTCAGAGTTTTGTGGTTTAACACACACCTGGAAAAGAACCTATTACAGTTCTGAATCAAAACCACTTCCAGGACAGTCTCTACAAGGTGACACTGATTGAGTGAATTCATCACTCTACAAATAGGCAGGTTTGGTCATTCCATAGAGTGAGTGGCCCAAAATGGGTTATACTCAGATGTCAACTTACATTTAAAACAAAGTGAATTTATTACTTGACTGTTAAAAACATAACTGTCACTTGGAGTAGAGGTTAACTAGACCATGACCAGTGCTTTCCATCCTTACAGCTGCTTTCATTTTCCTACTTTTGAAAGGCATATGATTATAAGAAATATTGTTTTTAAAAAACTTAATATGAAAATAGTGGAAGGGCAATGATAGTCACTGCTATCAAAATTGCTTTAATGTGAAGGGTAAAACGGGAAGTAGTAGAGACTGTGTGTAACCAAGGATGGAATGTCCTATTTACAGGGAGCATCCCAATGCTCAGTTCTAGTCAGCTGTTGTAAGGCAGAATACAGACCCAGTATTGCCAGATAATCTAATTTTATAAAAGAAGCTGTGAATATGAAATTTCATGAAATCTTGAATTATTTATGTCTTAGCAAATTCTACTTCAGAGATTTTTTTAAATGATTTTTTGTCTTATTTTTAGTTGTTGACACTGTGAAAATTGACACAGTGAATTCAGAATAAAAGAGGAAACATCCCGCCTTTAGGCCACTGATTTTCAACTGCTAATGTTGCATTTTCTTCATTATCACCAGCATCCAGTCTGCTTGCCCAGACACCTCCCTATGTGGACATGGCTAGGATGGGCACCCATATTTGCTTCTGCCACTTTTACCTCTCATATTTTCA
Source organism: Cebus imitator (assembly GCF_001604975.1). Taxonomy (NCBI): domain Eukaryota; kingdom Metazoa; phylum Chordata; class Mammalia; order Primates; family Cebidae; genus Cebus; species Cebus imitator. The sequence goes on from NW_016107799.1 coordinate 1,546,904, forward strand.
TAGAAGACACACCTACCATGCCTTCTGATACAGTCTTTTTGAATACATAGATGCCTTAATGTATTTAAAAGTTATATCAAGTCTTGTAATTTAGGCAGCTATTTTGTCTAAGCTATGATAGGCTGACTGAAATTCATTCATTCAACTTATAATCATTTTATAGTTTATTTATTCAAAAGGAATTTATTTATAAGCTTCCTTTTTATACTTATAGGCCAGAAACAAGGACAAGAAACACTGAATTTTTAGTGCATGTCAACAGATTTAATCTTTAATCTTATCTCTGCTTCTCACACTTCCTATCCCTCCTATAATTTAGGAAGGGGGTATATAAATAACCTTGGAATATCCATTTATTAGGTTAATTGATAATATAAGAGGCTCCCCCCACCTCTCTTTCTCTTTTTCTTTTTTTCCATATAGATAAAAATATAGATATATAAAGCATTTTTATAGTCATATTTTGGTGCTCAATTCAGGCTCCCTGATTACACATCTCCCACATGGATAGTCAGTCACTTAAGCTTGTACAGGAATATATTTAATTCTGCTTTTTGATTCTATAATTTTTTAACTATAGCATCTCAGTTTAGGCTCTAAGTTTTCTACCATGAGAGGCATCCCTACCCTCACTGTGGGGTAGGAATAAATTTCCCAATCTCATTATTAAAAGTAAGATTAACTCAGGGTGATTTTTGCTTAGATTTTAAAATTCCTATTGCTTGCAGTTCACAATCACAGATACAATTGTAATAAAAACTGTAGCGTACGTAGTTCAAGTCATGAGCATAATGGAAAGGGCAGAGGGGAGCACCCCCTAAAGGTCACATTTAAAAAGAAATAGATTCTGTGAAAAATAGAATCATATACTGTGCTCAAGATGATCCTTTGAAGGAATTTACTATTTAAAATGATTAAAGTTTAAATAATGTTCAACAAATATATTCCACAGTTCCATTTATAAAATTTGCAAGATTTACAGTTATATATTTATCTTGTTTGGGTGGAGGTCTATGAAGCATATAAACTTCAGATCAGATTTTCAGAAGCTGTTGTTTTTGGCAGCTCCACCTCCCTCACCCCGCCACATTTGCATTAAGCAAGAACAAATCAGACCTTCGATTTTTACTGTTGAGATGACAGCATCCAAAATTTGAGGTAGCTGAATTTGATGATAATTTAGGGTTGATTAAACCATTCCTGTGAATTGCTTCTTTTCTTGGCAAGTGTTTACAGTGTTCAAGCCTGAGCTCTATTTACAGCAACCCCATTTCACAAGATGCATTATTTGAAGGGGGGCTGTGGGCTGTGTGCATTTTTGGAGCTGACTTTTAGAATGTTCCTACTCCAACCACACATTTGTGTGGCATTTGTGAATTCAGTACTTGTGCTTAGCATTTGATAAAGTGCAGGGAGATTGGTCTGAAGTGGTCTCAGTGCTAAGGGTGGAGAGAATGTTTAAAATTCTTATATGATGAAAACCCTGGCTTGCTAGCAACTGATATTTCCCTCCATCCCAGGGAATAGCACTTCCTATCTTTGTTCCATTGTGGTTTCTTATCTTATCCTGGCAGAAATAAGAGACAATGTTCCTTTGAATCAAGGCCTCAGACTGTGAAATTTGCTGTATTTGAAATCCTAGACTCGCTCTGGAGTCACAGTGGTTTCCAACTGGTCAAGCATCAGCAAGGTAGTGCTGTTTTTAAACACTGGCCCAGGTCAGCGATGCATAACAAGAAGTGTAGAATGTAGAATGGTATGGTAGGCATACATTTTTTCCATCATTTTCATTTATTTTTGTCTCATTTATTAAATAAAAGACTTTAACAACCTCTTGCTGTTTGACAAAAAGCATGCAGACACACAAATCTGGCAAAACAACAGCAACAACAACCAAACACACAAAGTCCTCTGCAGGTTCAATTTGGAAGTAAATGTAAGACCTACTAAATATTTTAATATTTTCTAAATCTTACTCTAAAATAATTGCAACAAGTGAAATGTAAGTTAGAAAGTAAGAGTTTTCATTTAAAAAAAATCATTAAGAAAAACTGAACTGTAGAAACCCCAGTTTAGGAAATCTTTACATTTAGATTTTATTCTGAGTTTTAATGCTGATCTTATCTCTAGTTAAGTGACCTTGCAAGAACTTTGTTCAATAAGTTCTACTTTTTTTGAAATGTTTTCAATAAATGTAATCATGTATCTTAGTGTAACTAGGGTGCGGGTGGGGAGGGGGCTCAGCTCTGCCCGATCCTTCCTTTAATATGCCGGAGGTTCTTGACCTCTCTTTGCCCCAAAAGTGAGGAAGGGACCTTGGTGTGCTGTGAGCTTACAGTTCAAGTAAATATTGGATCCAAAGAATTTAGCAGAAAGCAATTTATGAGGCAGGGAGAGAGAAAGAGAAAGCTCTCATGCTGCCGTGGGAGGGGAATCCGAAGGCGTTAGCCACATAGGCGTAATACCTGAGCGAGTTAGAAGGAATGCGCCACACTCTGAGTTCCAAATTAAGTCTGGCTAGTGCTCAGAGTTCTCTTGGCTCGAGGTAGGAATGGGCTTGATTATCTTTCATACCTTGATTTAGGTAGGGGAGGGGGTACCTAGCTGAAGTGGAATTTTACAGAAGCAGAAAAGCAGGTTAGAGGAAGGGGCTGCGGGCACAGGTGCTTTCCGTACAATTACCAAGAACGGGGGTGATCGGGCTCCTTCTACACAATGATCAAAGGGAGTGGGGGTGATCAGGCTCCTTCTACACAATGACCGAAGGGAAATTTTTTTCTTATAATAGCCGTGGGGAGGTATGCCAAGCAGGATGCAGTTACAATGGTTACAAGTGTTAAGAACAGTACGCTTCAATGCTTCTAAGTGCAGCATGACCCAGTTATGCACCCAAAGGGGCTGTGGTAGGGAGGGGGAAGCCAGGTTGGAGTTTACAGCTAAGATGGAGTCAGTGATGCTAGCCCAGGGTAGGTTATTACACAGGTGAAGAGGGAAAAACAGCTCCCACGTTGTTGTGGGAGGGGATCCCAGAGAGGGAAATCCACACAGGTAAGGTCCAATAGAATTTAATTTAATTTAATTTAATTTTTTTTTTTTTTTTGAGACGGAGTTTCGCTCTTGTTACCCAGGCTGGAGTGCAATGGTGCGATCTCTGCTCACCGCAACCTCCACCTCCCGGGTTCAGGCAATTCTCCTGCCCCAGCCTCCTGAGTCGCTGGGACTACAGGCACGCGCCACCATGCCCAGCTAATTTTTTGTATTTTTAGTAGAGACGGGGTTTCACCATGTTGACCAGGATGGTCTAGATCTCTTGACCTCGTGATCCACCCGCCTCAGCCTCCCGCAGTGCTGGGATTACAGGCTTGAGCCACCGTGCCCGGCCGCAATAGAATTTTAAATTTGAAGTTATTCCCACCCCATTCATGTTCTTGTCCAGTGAGAGGAGTTCTTTCAGACTTCCTCTGGAATGATTGATCTTCGACTCTGATGCTGGACCGGCTGTCCGGCCCAGAACAGAGGCACTTCCTCCCAGAGCTTTTCATAGGCTTTTTTTTAAACAAAGGAGCACACTTGAAATTTTACCTAGCCTGCGCCGTGGGAAAGTTAGACAAAGAACTCTAGGTTCCGGGATGGGGAGGTGGATGGAGGCATGATGCTGGGAAGTTCTTGCCTTTGAAACCCACCCCTGTGGACTTGGTTTTCCTTATCAGGGTCCCTCGTTAGCGTCCAAATGAATCATCTGTTTTTTAACATGAATAATTTCTGTTCCTATTTTTGTTTTATACAGTTTTAAAGGATATATGTATTTATTGAAATATCATTGTTCTCTTTCCTAGTTGATTGTTTTGGAGAATTTACAGAAATGCCTTGGTAGAGGGAAGAATGCTGAGAATCTAACGAAAATGCTAAGAATCTAATGAAAATGCTAATTAACTATAAACAAACAAAAATAGTGATAAATCATAATTTTACAACCAAACAACATCTAAAGCCAATTAGTTTTCATGAACAGAAATTATTTCAGCATGTGGCTAAGGAAAATTTAAGTTTCCTGGCAAATTCAAAGAAAAAATTAATATGCTGAATATGTGTTTATCTAAAACTTTTGGTTAATAAGCTAATAAAAATAATTACATTAAATGTGAGCAAAGCTATATTATTCAGTATAGCATCCTCTGGTTTTATTTTAACTGGTTATTTCATCATAACTCTTTAACCTAGTTATATTCTGTTTGACTATCATACAAGTTTCCAGGATGGTGAAAAATATAAAAATATTAACCTAAAAAATAAAGATGAGAAAACAAACATCTTGATTTAAATCATTTATTTAGAACAAGAAAGTTATTTTGCCTATAAAAATTCATAAATTTTAATTTCCTAAAATTTATATAAGGATAAAAGAAATATGCTGCAAATTATTATAATACAAATAAGTCAATTTGGGGCAAGTTTATTAAATAAGCATTTCTGTACTCATATATCATTGGTTTAAATTACACCTTATGAAGAAATATTATTTAAGTTATACTTATAGGTTGGACTAAGGACAAAATTAAAATTTCATTTATTTTTGGTTAACTTTGATCTTTCAAATATTTGCAGTTATCAAAGTTGTTTTTTACATCTTAACTCTTATAAAAGTGTTCTGCCTGTTATTCATGTAGATTTAGAGATAACTTTACATATCAGGATGTGTTGTTTTTTCTGAGGAAAGTTTTTATCAAATATTTTTCTAGAAAAATGTATCTATAAAGCCAACTTTAGGAGACAGGAGGAAAAGGCAGATTTCTGGATGCTTATCTAAAGATTGAATAGACCGTAATTCCTGTGATGTGTTTCTTATTTACCCTTGTGTCTCCAGAACCTAGGAGAACAACTTATACCAATTCTTTAAATATTTTATTGACTTAACCAAAAATAAGAGTGCTAACATACGTTTTATGTATTCAGTCAAGAAATAACTCTTGGGCAAGGCCAACATGCCAGACATTGGACTAGATACTGTGTACATTCTTAAATCTGCTTTGCTGAAAGTTTTATCACAAATCTTTGATTGGACTTTAAAAACCTTCTCAGGCTATAGTGGCAGTAAAGGTAAAACTTTGTATGCAAGGTATGAAGAATGTGTTTTTGTTAAGAGAGAAAAAGACTATAGTTATGTCCTAAAGAAAAATGACTGATTGCTCTGCAATGGCAAAGAGGAAAGTGTAGGAAAAAACCTGAATGGATATAGAAAGTTGTAGAAGGTTTTTGGAAAAGATATAATTATAACTTTTAACCAAAGTAATTTCTCTTTCACAGTTATAACTAGGAAATGATTAATTGTACATTGCCTGTCACACACCAGTATTTTTCGGCAGACCAGCAGAGCTCATGAAAACACATCTCACAACTTACTACAGCCATTCTCATTCCTTATAACAAAGTGACAAAAGTGAACACGCCACTGACCCAAATATAGTCTCTCTGTATCATATAAGAGACAAAAAGTACTAAACTTAAAATTATGCTTAGGAATTAATGCTTCAGCATTCTTTTACTAAGAAATAATCTAGTTATCCAATGTATATCCATTAAGTAAATTTAGTATTAGCTCAATGTTTTAAATTACCTAAAAATCTTAGAAACTATTTAAAAAACTCACATACTACAAAATATACTTTCTATTGAAATTGTTTGTCAAAATAATGATTCAATTTGGTTAAACACGTATTTAAATTTTTTCATCACATTAAACATTTGGCCAGCAAAAAGGCTAGCTTAATTATCAGTAAGCCTATGTAAGTTTAGGAAGGACTACTCAAATTAAATACAAACGTAAGCTTGTGTTATACTTAATGCTATAGACACAACTGTTTTTAGTAAATCAGTAAGATTAAACTAGTCTATTTTGCAAATATTTACCTAAATGACATGATCCTGAATTCTTTTTTTTTTTGAAACGAAGTTTCACTCTTGTTGCCCAGGCTGGAGTGCAATGGCACTATCTCAGCTCACTGCATCCTCTGCCTCCAGGGTTCAAATGATTCTCTTGCCTCAGCCTCTCGAGTAGCTGGGATGACAAGCGTGCGCCACCATGCCTGGCTAATTTTTTTTGTATTTTTAGTAGAAATGGGGTTTCTCCATGTTGGTCAGGCTGTCTCAAACTCCCGACCTCAGGATAGCAGCCACCTCAGTGTCCCAGTGCTGGGATTACAGACGTGAGCCACCACACCCGGCCGAGCTTGAATTCTTAAGACATTTGAATTAGTTTTTATATGATTATTTAGCACATTGAAAGTATTTAATATTTAAATCCAAATGTTTGCAAATTTTAGGAATATTTAACTTACATAAGCATTTTCTTAAACCAGTCAGAAAAAAGCTTCTTTAAGAGATTTTATAATCTCATTTGGTAATGCTACACAGAGGTAGAAAAATATTCCATAATCACAGATGTACAAAAGTAGAGTTGGCCCTTAGTATCCATGGGTTTCACATCTTTTTTTTTTTTTTTTTCAACAAAATTTAAAACTTTTATTTTTTGCAAGACAGATAATGAAGAGGCAAGCCACAGACTGGGAGGCAAAATTTGTAGCACATGTATCTGGCAAAGTACATGTATCCAAAATATATAAAGAACTCATAACTAAATGAGAAAATCTAGTAAAAATAAGCAAATGGTTTGAACAGATACTTCACAAAAGATATATGCATAACTAAGAAATACATGAAGAGATGCTCAAGATCATTAGTTTTTAGAAAAATGAAAATTACACTCAACAATGAACTACCACTAAACATTGACTAGGAGGACTAAAATTTAAAAGACTGACCATGCCAACTATTGGCTAGAACTTG
>NW_016107800.1:0-4919 GCF_001604975.1 Cebus imitator
TTAGTAGAGACGGGGTCTCACCATGTTGACCAGGATGGTCTCGATCTCTTGACCTCGTGATCCACCCGCCTCGGCCTCCCAAAGTGCTGGGATTACAGGCTTGAGCCACCGCGCCCGGCTATTTTTTATTATTATTCTTTTAGACACAGGGTCTCACTACATTGGCCAAGCTGGCCCTGAACTCCTGGGCTCAACTAATACTCCCACCTCAGCCTCCCAAGTATCTGGACTATAGGTGTGAACTGTCATGGCCGGCTATTTAAACAGATTCAAACAGGTGTATTTAAGTATCCTTCCAAGGCCAAACTGAAAAACAAAAGCCGGGCACGGTGCCTCACACCTATAATCCCAGCACTTTGGGAGACGTAGTTGGGCAGATCACCAGCGGTCAGGAGTTCAAGACCAGCCTGGCCAACATGGCGAAACCTTGCCTCTAATAAAGATACAAAAATTAGCTGTGTGAGGTGTCACATGCCTGTAATCTCAGCTACTCAAGAGACTGAGGCAGGAGAATTGCTTAAACCTGGGAAGCGGACGTTGCAGTGAGCCAAGATTGCACCACTGCACCCCAACCTGGGAGACAGAGTGAGACTCTGCCTCCAAAAAAAAAAAAGTCTAACCTCCTCCTCCCCCAGGTTCAAGTGATTCTCCTGCCTCAGCCTCCTGAGTAGATAGGTTTACAGACGCTCAAAAGATCCAGCAACTCAGCTAAAGTCACACAGCAAAAACTGGGTAAAGCTGAAAGCAAATCTCAGGCCCTCTGACACTTACGTCTGTCCTCTTCTACCTACCCTACTGCCATGCTCTAATGGTCTTATCACCTACTGTCCACTGAGCACCTGCTACCTTACCTGTGGGCTGTATGAGCACCAGACAGACAGCAGTCAAGAAACTGACCAAGTCTGCCGCTGTTATAAAGCTTAAATTTTAATGTGAGACGACTGACAATAAATAAATCAACGAACAAATATGTAACATCAGGTGGTTTTAAGCGGCACAAAGAAAAATATAAAACCCAGCTGGGCGCAGTGGCTCAGGCCTGTAATCCCAGTACTTTGGGAGGCCAAGGTAGGTGGATCATTTCAGGTCAGGAGTTCAAGAACAGCCTGGTCAACATGGTGAGACTGTCTTTACTATAAATACAAAAATTAGCCACGCACGATAGTGCATGGCTGTGATCCAGCTACTCAGGAGGCTAAGGCAGGAGAATCACTTGAACCCAAGAGGTGGAAGTTCCGGTGAGCCAAGATCATGCCACTGCACTTCAGCCTGGCCGACAAGAGAAAAACTCCCATCTCAAAAAAACAAAACATAAATACACATGTGAGGGCAGAGAGAGTAAGGGGGTGCTGTTGTGACAGGGTGACAAGGAACAGCTCTGTGAGGAGAGGACACTTGAGCAACAATGTGAGCAGAGAGAAGGAACAAGCCATTCAGCCTCTCAGAGAACCATGGGGGGATTCTCAACTTTGGGAGGCGAGGGGCCAGCTCTGTTCTTTCCCTTGGCCTAGTGTTAGGACAGGGCCCATCAACACTTCAGCCGAAGCATGAGTCCAGCAGTCGCTTGGTGGAGGTACACCTCCTCATCCCACCATGCCCATGGCCCCTCAGAGCACCTGCAGGTCAGGTGCTCAGGATTTAGAAAATGATGCTCAGAATGGAACGAGACTGAGAAGGATAAAGGGTGTGACCACGCCTGCTAGGAAGGCACACAAGGCGCTCCAACACAAGCCGTCTTCCATACCTCCCACCCAGTGCCACAGCCTCTCATCCATGCCAGGCCACACGGCCCCAGGCTCCCTCCCCCGGCCCACAGGCTCCCCATGGGCTGTTTAGGTGTGACCTGTTAGGCCTGTTTCAGAGCAAAAGAGCAGCACTGGCTGGTGAGACAGAAGCCCTGTATCAAATCCTGACCCTGCCACTTACTCTACACTCAGCCCTAAGCAAATCACTTGACTTTTCTGGGCCACAGTTTGCCAGGAATGAAACAGTCACAATGGTGACTCTCACACCATCACAAGTGACAGACCAGGATCAATGTAATAAGGCGTGGCATATGAGCAGCACACTGTATTAGAGGAATACAGAGAATGACTGCCTCACAGGCTGCCCTCCAAGATCAGTACAGCTAGTGCTCGACTTACGACCACGGTCGGGACCGCAGACCAGTCGTAACACGATTCGGTCATAAGTTGAGTAGGCTAGATGTACAGTTGAAATGGTGCACGCGGAGATGGTAGTGCTGCCGGAAGCTGGTCCGCACTGTCGTACGCCCAGCTGGGCAACGTCTGCGCTGCCAGACGCGGAGCAGTCGAGGCTAGCGACTGTGGTCGTAAAGTCGAATGGTCGTAAGTGGCATAGGTCGTAAGTCGATCGATAACCTGTAGTTCGCAGAACCACACCTCTCCTCCTCCACAAGAGCACAGTCCCCTCCCCCCAGGCCAGTGGCTTTTTCCTCTGCTGGCTCAGACACCTCTGTTCAGGCTGCAGCTGCTGCTCAGGCATGGCTATGCTGCCTCTAGCTGTCCTTGTATCTGATCTCTATTCACATGGCAAGCAAGCCTCCTTTTTTAAACTTACATAACACAGCTTGCCGCCATCCCTCACTGTCAGCTCTGCTTCTCCCACCCGCTCCAGGGAACAACACTGCCTAGGAGACTGCAGAGATAGAACGGATTGGAGAGGAAGAAAGGGGAAACTCTGAGGGGCTTTTCATTGCTAGACCACATCGGTCCTGGGAGCCAGAGCCCAGAGGGTCTCCCAGGAAGCCTCTTGTGGAGACCTGGGCACATGAGATCATGGAACCCCAAGAGCACCCTGCTGGAGCCACCAGGCTAGGACATCCCTCTTGACCCTGTGCCTGCCACACCCAAGTCTAGTTCTCTGGTGACAGAAAAGAGGTACATGATGGCAGACAAGTCCAGGGAGAGTTCATTTCTGGATCTCCCTCAGCACCCCATACTTGCTTCCCACAATAGCCAGGCCCTTCGCATACTGTTCCTGTTTCCAGCATCTTCTCCCTCCTCCCGGCCTGCACAGAAACCAGCACTCCTCCAGCGGGACAGCCCCCTGCACAGAGCCTACCATGGCTCCCCTCTGCCTCAGAGCACAGTCCTAAGCCCCTCTCCCCAGTTTTCCATGCCCCATTTCTTCCTTTCCTCTCCTACTTCACACCACAACGTGTCTCCACATCCACCTCCTGCTGGTTGGGGCTGGCCTGGCTCTCTAACTGTGCCTGTGTAAAAGTCTCACCTTCTCTTGTGCTGGTCCTTGCATCTAAAAAGTCCTCCTTTCAAATCACCCTGTCAACCTCTACTCCTAGGTGCCTAGTTCTTCTAAATCCCCTTCCCAACTTGGGATACTGCCCTGTTCCTGGAGTCCGGAGAGGATTAACTGGGCTTCCTCTCACATTCCCCTAGCAGAGCCCTCAAACATTCAAATCACAGGCCCAGTCCTTCTCTACTTCCTGAGGCCACCACTGGGCCTTGGGTTCTCTTCTGATCCTTCAGTAACTGGACGGTGATGCTGAGAGGGCCCCCAGCAGCTGACAGGCCAGCCTGCATTCTGGAGGAAGCATCAACCACCCACTAGGCTCCCAGGTTCATAAGCTTCCCTAGGAACCCCACAGGAGGCTGAGATCTAACAACCCCAATTCTGCTCAGCTTCTGTGACAATGAGTATGGGTAACCCCTCCTTCCTCAAAAATGAACAAGGAGGTTTTATAAAACTAAGTAAAAGGAAGTATGTTCTTCTCTGATATTTTCTGTCCCAGAATTAACACCATTCAAAGCCTCCTAATTTTTCCTTCAAGGGCACACATTTTGAAGTTTAACAATTAAGTACTTTCTTCCCCTCTAAAATAAGGTATTTGTGTAAAACAATTTAGGGAATCATTTGTTTATTCTAGAAACACAGAGTATCTGCACTGAGCTATGAATAAAAAGGACGCAGGGACTGTCACTGCCAGGCAAGACAGAATCCAACAAATGACCAGATTATGTGCACACGTGAGGGCAAAGATGAACATGTGATCAAGCCCCTGTGGACTCGCTCTAAATTCTTCCATCCAGGTGGGATGGGGGCCACCCATCGGATGACATCCAGAGTAGCTGACAAGGCTCTGGCAGGCAGATGAAACAAGGTGAGTATCGGCCTCCTATGTGTTTCTACCATATGCTAATGCTTCATTTTTTTTGGTTTAGGCTAATATTAAAAGCAGCTGCATTCCCTAAAGCAAGATGGAAGATGGTGGGGCCTGGAAGAACAGAAAGGCAGAGGATGGGTTGAAGTGGGGAGCCCAGAAGAAAGAGAAGAGGTGGAAGGAAGGAGCGAGGGCCTGCTGAGAAGCAAGCAGAGTGACACAGGGAAGCTGGATTCTCGCTCATCTGTGACAAGGGCTGAATCCAAAAGTAGATAAGCGAAAGTTAAAAGATATGTTTTTTTAAAAAGGTAAGTGAGATTTTTTTTTTTTTTTTTTTAAACTGGAGACTTTAGGCTTCAAAGTACCTCTTCTTAGTATCGTTAGCAGGGCCTTAATAAACCTCCCCACTAAAGATGAAGGAACAAACAGAAGAGGAGCTGACCTGGATGAGACAAATCACATCCTCCACAGAGCCACTTCCAGCCATCCATGGTCTCAGGGAGCTAATTAAGTAGCAGAGATAATTAAAACTCAGAGAAAATCCCCAACTCTTCAATTAGCCATTACCTGTAACCTCTTTTTCCCACCCGAATTTCCTACCTCAAGAGTATTGAAAGAAAAAACAAAAGCCGCAGCTCTTTCCCTTCCTGCAGCGAGGAGGGATGCGCCGAACGACCAGGTGGGAGGAGGAGAGGTGCCCGTGAGGCCGGCAGACCTAAGATCCTACAGTGGCTCTGCTTTATGGAACACCTGCTATGGCAGGCCTTTTAGATATACT
>NW_016107800.1:5221-22091 GCF_001604975.1 Cebus imitator
AGTCTCACTCTGCCACCCAGCTGGAGTGCAGTGGCACCATCTGAGCTCATTGCAACCTCCACCTCCCCAGTTCAAATACACAATCTTCTTTCATCCTTATAGTAACACTGTGAGTTAAGCATTATAGCCACTGCATAGAGATGAGAAACACTGAGGCCCAGAGTGTAGAGGTGTCACCTGTCAAGAGTGGCACAGGGAGCTAACGCTAGGGCCTAGGGTTAGAACTCAGATCCCTGAGGGAGCGTTCTTTCCAGGATCTAGATAATCAGGGCCCAGAGAACAGGACTAAAGGCAAACTCCAAAGTTCGGAAGAACCCTAACTGAGCTGTGGCTAGGAAAGGAATCACATTACAGAAGGATCTGACTTAGGGCAGGCTGAAATCCTTGAAATTCAGTAAGGAGAGAATAATTCTCTGCTCCAGTTCAGCAAGTAAGCACGATGCTTCTTTCTCAGCTCCAATCCATTATCCTTCTTGACAAGGCCAACTGCAAGACACGTGCTAACAGCAGGAACCAGAGGTTGTTTCCCACCTCCTGATTAACAACTGAATTCAAACAGCAAGCCTCCAGAGCTGGCCTGCCAGGTCCCAGCAAGCAATTATTTTCTCTCTTTCACTTTCAAGACTTTTACAACCAAGCCCAGCAACTGCATTTTATGTTTCTTTTCTTCCTTCCCTTCCAAGCCTCATTAGTTTTGAAATGCTTTCCTTCTCTGCCCTCCTACACCCCTCTCTGCCAATTCACTGCTCATCCTCTGATCCAGAAGGCCCACAAACCCTGACAATTAAACAGGAGATGATATTGCAGGAGTTTAGGATTTACTTTTCATTAGCACACAACATTCCAAGAAATTATATAAATTTTTAGGCCACCCATAGTGGTTTAGGCCCGTAATCCCTGCACTCAGGAGGCTAAGATGGGTGAAATGCTTGAGGCCAGGAGTTCAAGACCAGCCCGGGCAACATGGCAAAACACCACCTCTACTGAAAATACCAAAAAAAAGTATCGGGCGTGGTGGTGTATGCTGGTAGTCCCAGCTACTCAGGAGGCTGAGGCATGAGAATTGCTTGAATCCGGGAAGCAGAGGTTGCAGTGAGCTGAGATCGTGCCACTGCACTCCAGCCTGGTTGACAGGGCAAGACTCTGTCTTAATTTAAATAAATAAATAAATAAATAACCCAAATGATCTAAAATTTTAATACAGGATGTAACAAAAGCCAGAGCAAAAGGTATAGGGGGTTAGAGAGAGAAGAGAGGTGTAATAAAAGGAGAAAAGAAGAAGAAGAAAGAAGGGAAGAACAAAGGGAAATGCTTATGTGTCTCGGGCTGCCTGAAAGCGTCCTTTTTTGTTGTTGGCTGGTGCGCAGTGATGTGATCATGGCTCACCGCAGCCTCGACCTCCTAGGCTCAAGCAATCCTCCCATTTCAGTGCATGCCACCATACTCAGGTAATTTTTTTTTCTTTGACAGGGTCTCCCTACTTGGCCCAGGCTGATCTCAAACCCCTGGGCCCAAACAATCCTACTGCCTCAGCCTCCCAAAGTGCTGCAATTACAATTGTGAGCCACTATGCCCAGCCTGATCTCGTTTTTAACAGTCCTGTTTTACAGACATGGAAACTGGGGCTTGAGGATAAAGCCTCTTGCCAAAGGTCACAGAGTAACCTTAAAGCAGCATGCTTCCCCCAGCAGATTATTTGGGCTACCTGAGAAGAGCAGATAGGCAATCTATCACAAAGCCAATCAACCACCTACAGGCAGGAGAACAAACTCGGCTAATGTGAGCACTTATATGCTATTCAAGAAACGGATATTAGCTGAAGATCTGTTTTGACCTGCTGAAGGCTAGTTTTGCTCAGCAGGAGAGGTGGGAGGTGGGGGGGTTTGTTAATGACAAAAGAAGATAGGCCAGTGTTCTGCTCATTATTAAACAATGAATTTCTAGTAAGATCACCATATTTATATGATCCAGGATCCAGCAAAGTATGGCCTCCCCATTTGTGCCTGGGTCACAGCTTAGCATAATTCACCAAAAAAGGTCTGGAAAAAAGCTCAGGAAACCACTTTACCAGTCATTCCCAGCTTGGGATAACTCCTAATGGAAAGCACTTAGAAGAAGGTGTTTGGCAATTTAAAGACATGTCAGGTATTCCTTGTCTTCCCATCACACATACTTCTTTGGGGCAAATGCAGCTTCAGGTGGGGGCTGACAATCAGATGTTAGATATAGTGGACTCCAAGTTTCTCTTCAAAGAATCAGTATGTCAGTATGTTCAGCTGTCTTATTCTTTAATTCTCCATTTTAAAGTTTAAATTCCTGGTCCTCTGGGCCTCCTTGCCTCTAGTTTCAGTAAAGAACTTTACCGCCAGTTCTCATCAGTTCACATCTGTCCCCTGGTCACCTGCCCTGGCCTGTTGTGTAACTGCCCTTCCCACCAGACCCCCCACCCCACCACTCCAGTTTGTACCCCTGCTGTCTTTAAAATAGCCAATCAGAATTAGCTTAGACTGTGCGGTCCAACCCTAGCCAATAGGGGAATGATACAGCAGTAAGGGCTACCTGCGTCAGGAATAAGAACCCCTTCCCCTCCCTTGTCTAGGTGTATGCTTGGTATTGCTCCATCTGTGAGACACACCCTTCTATAGGAAGTAAATTGTCTTGCTGAGATAATTGGTACTCAAGTGCTACTTTTTTTGTGGCACCGAAAATTTACATATAACACAGAGAACCCTGTCCCTGGCTACAGGGTAGCCCCCTGATCCAGGCTGGGCCACTCATAACTCCATATCCCCTGGCCATGCTGATCTCATAGGTCTGGGCACACGACCCCTACCAATCCAATCAGGAGTCCTCACTCAGAACTTCCTAACTGAAGATGAGAAAAACTCTTCTGATAACAAAACTGTAGGTCGGGCGCGGTGGCTCATGCCTGTAATCCTAGCACTTTGGGTGGCCAATGTGGCTGGACCACCTGAGGTCAGGAGTTCAAGACCAGCCTGGCCATCATGGTGAAACCCCATCTTTATTAAAAAATTTAAAAAATAAAACTGTAAAGCCAGAAACCATGGTTCCATCTGGTAGACAACTGGCCTGAGAGAAAAACACCAAAATCAAAAGGGAAACAAGTGAGAGGGAGAGATCTAAAAGCATTTTTTTTTTTTTTTAATTTTTCTTTTGAGACGGAGTCTTGCTCTGTATCCCCGGCTTGAGTGCAGAAGCACAATCTTGGCTCACTACAACCCCCACCTCCCAGGTTCAAGCAATTCTCCCTGCCTCAGCCTCCTGAGGAGCTGGGATGCCCGGCGCCCACCACCACGCCTGGCTTACTTTTCCGTTTTCATTAAAGATGGGGTTTCACCATGTTGGCCAGGCTAGCTAACAGCATCTTTTTAAAGTATATTTTAATCAAAGTATAAGAGCCAATGGCATTTTAGTCCCTGGATACAACTATCCATCAGGCTAACTGCATTCCTACCCTTCCTGGGGTTTGGTTAGCTGAGCCTATATATATAATCTTTCTTGTTTGAGCTAATTCACGTTCACTTGCAACCAAGAATCTTAACATCCAGTGATTCTTATCATCAGTTGGCATCATAAATTTCTTAAGTAGAATGTTCAGCGTGGTATGGAAACAGCACCACTAACCTTGGAGTTAGGCAAATCTGGGTTTGAATCCTAACTCTATCATCTACTAGCTATGTGGCCACAGCCCAATTACAGAACCTCTCTGAGCCTTTCCTTGACTGTCAGGTGGGAATAGTAACTCCTACCTGCTAATGTCTGGCAGGTACTAAGTACTCAAAAACACCAGGCGGCTTTAAATGTGAGAAGCAGGGAAGCTGAAGTTCAGTGGCTCTTTCAGCGCGGAGGGAAAATAAAAGCTAACGTTTATTTCAGAAAAAAATACAACCAATATAAGGAATCAGATTTCTTCCCAGCCTGGCTTCTACCTAACATGGCCCCAGTGAAAGTAAAATAAATCTTGGAGCCCTAAAAATCACCAAGCTAAAGGGAAAAGTCAAGCTGGGAACTGCTTAGGGCAAACCTGCCTCCCATTCTCTTCAGTCATTCCTCTGCTCGTGGAGATAAATGCACATCTGAAACGCAGAAGAATGCAGCTGTTTGTCTCTCACCTGCCTGTGACATCAGAACAGAGGAAAAACTGTCATGACTCGTGGGGAGCTCAAATGTTCACAAATATCAAGCAGAACAGGAATTAACTTCATGGACTGAACTAACAGAAGACTGAAGTAATCTTTTTGAATTTTTTTTTTTAACTTAAAATGCTGCTGATTCTTTTGTTTTTCAGAGTAAAGGAGACTCTTCTTTTGAGCTACTGACAGGTTTTAACAATTTTTTTGTTTGTTTTTTGAGATGCAGTCTCGCTCTGTCGCCCAGGCTGGAGTACAATGGGCATGATCTCAGCTCACTGCAACCTCTGCCTCCAGGGTTTAAGCAATTATTGGGTTTCAGACTCCCCGAGTTGCTGGGACTACAGGCACACACCATCATGCCCAGCTAAATTTTTGTATTTTTAGTAGAGATGGGGTTTCACCATGTTAGCCAGGCTGCTCTTGAAATCCCGTCGTCAAGTGATCCACCTGCCTCAGCCTCCCAAACTGCTGCGATTACGGGCATAAGTCACTGTGCCCAACCAAGTTTTAACAATAAAGTAGGTCGGACATGGTGGCTCATGCCTTTAATCTCAGCACTCTGGGAGGCCGAGACAGGTGGATCACCTGAAGTCACGAGTTTGAGACCAGCCTGACCAACCTGGAGAAACCCTGTCTCTACCAAAAATATAAAATTAGCTGGGTGTGTTGGCACATGCCTGTAATCCCAGCTACTTAGGAGGCTGAGGCAGGAGAATCACTTGAACCCAGGAGGAGGAGGTTGCGGTAAGGTGAGATTGTGCCATTGCACTCCAGCCTGGGTAACAAGAGTTAAACTTCATCTAACAAAATAAAAATAAAAATAAAAAAATAGGCCGGGCGCAGTGGCTCACACCTGTAATCCCAGCACTTTGGGAGGCCGAGAAGGGTGAATCACAAGGTCAGGACTTCAAGACCAGTCTGGCCAATATGGTGAAACCCTATCTCTACTAAAAATACAAAAAATTAGGCATGGTGGCGCATACCTGTAATCCCAGCTACTTGGAAGCCTGAGCCAGGAGAATCGCTAGAACCTGGGAGGCAGAGGTTGCAGTGAGCCAAGACTGTGCCACTGCACTCCAGCCTGGGTGACAGAGCAAGACTCCATCTCAAATAAATAAACAAAGTATACAACCTATGAAAAAAAATTAAAACATATTTGTTTCTCTCTACCCGATTTCTCCAGAATTTGGACACTATGTAGGAGTATTCTCAACTTATGGCAATATAGTTATTTGCATAAGTCCAATAAAAATCTATTTTCATTTGTAACAGTACACAATTGGAGAAACTGGTTATTTTACCAAGGCTTTGACTGGAATGGTGTGCCTTCCTTTAAGGAATCCAACTTGACTTACAGAGCTAATAAAAGACCCTTGGGAAAACTGGCCTCATATCTTGTCTGCACAGCCCCTGTACAGGGTTCTTGACCTGTGGTAAGTAAAGAATGTCACTTTCTGATAGGCCCAGGAGCCCCAAGCTTTCTTGGGACCTCAAGAGGAAAGGAATTCACCCAAGTCATCTATATTTGGTGGTATAAATTCATGGCAGGGCTCAGCTTTAAAAAAGTCTTATCTGAGATTGCTTCTATGGAGCAAAGTTCCATCAAGGCCAATTTTAAAAGCCTATGTGAAAAATAATTATTCTTGCTATACTTTATAGAAATAACCTGGACAACTATAATAAAGCAAATTTTTCCTACCATGATTTGTCTTTAGTAGAAATAGGAAAGTGGAGAGAGAAAAACTATGTTTCAAAAACTGTAGTACACCTGTTAGATTCTAGTCTGGCCTAATATTTTTCAATTTTTATCATTTTCTACAGTTTGGACTTAATTCTAATTTTTCCTGGCTACAAGTCTCTAAAACAATGTTTTTGGCCAGGCAAGATGGCTCACACCTGTAATCCCAGCACTTTGGGAGGCCAAGGTGGGTGGATAATCTTAGGTTGGGAGTTTGAGACCAGCCTGACCAACGTGGATAAACACCGTCTCTACTAAAAATATAAAATGCCAGGCATGGTAGTGCACACCTGTAATCCCAGCTACTCAGGAGGCCAAGGCAGGAAAATCGCTTAAACCCGGGAGGCAGAGGTTGCAGTGAGCCAAGATCATGCCACTGCACTCCAGCCTGGGCAACAAGAGCAAAACTGTCTCCAAAAAAAAAAGTTTTCAATTTTTTTTCTTCCTTTTCCCTCCATTTTTCCGAATTTGGAATCACTGAAAACTAAGCTGTGCTTTCTTAAAGCTCTGTGAACTGAGGGTAGACAAGTTCAGAAGAAAATAGCAGCATACATAAGCCACTTCCATACCTGCCTACTGACATATGGACTTCAGAATAATGTGGCCGGTATCACTTTTCCAGGATTATTCTTTTGTTTGTTGTTTTTCTCCCTTCCTCCCCTCATTTTCTCATCATAGGATGTAAGACCACAACCTGCTAAAAATGAGATTCCCTAATAACTTGGGACATACCTGTCTAAAAATAAACTGTCCTAGCCACGAGAGATTCGATGAAACATGAGACAAGAGATTCATGTTCTTCTAAAATGCTTTATTGCCGGGCGTTGTGGCTCACGCCTATAATCCCAGCACTTTGAGGGGCCATAGTGGGTGGATCACCTGAGATCGGGAGTTGGAGACCAGCCTGACCAACATGGAGAAACTCTGTCTCTACTAAAAACACAAAATTAGCCAGGTGTGGTGGTGGGCTCCTATAATCCCAGCTACTTGGGAGGCTGCAGCAGGATAATCGCTTGAACCCGGGAGGTGGAGGTTGCGGTGAGCTGAGATCACGCCATTGCACTCCATCTTAGGCAACAAGAGTGAAACTCCATCTCCCAAAAAAAAAAAAAAAAAAAAAACCCCCCCCCAAAAAAAAAAAAAAAAAAAAAAAAAAAAAGCCACCTTTGCCCTGACCACCTTGGGCACATGTCATCAGGACCTCCTGAGGCTGTGTCACATGGGCATGCATCCTCAACACAGGCAAAATAAAGTTTCTAATTTAACTGACCCCTCACCACTGCCAGGAGGATGTACACTGTTCCATAAATATTCTCTACGTGTTTGACTATGAAGCACTTACTTTTCAATTGAGATGTCTTCTCTTTTCACATGTATCCTACTATCCCAGTCTGATTCCGACAAGTGGGAAAGGGAGAATGGAGGGCTGCCTAATTCAGATGGATCCCCCTAATTACCTCCCTTCACTTACAGGAAGGAGCCCCACCAACAATGTACACTATACAAGTTTTGCTGAATTACTCAGAGACTTGGGAATTGTGCTAAGAGGGTCAGGCTGAATCTGGGCTGTGTCTGGGATGGACATGATACACACTGGTTGCTGAGGGGTGGTGTCTTCCTCCTGCCTTCTAGACAGAGAAGCAAAGAAACAAGTGCAGAGCATGCAGAGTAAAGAAGAAGGCTGCCTACAATTCCAATGGTCTTCTGGTCCCTGTCTTGTCCCATTCCTTCCCGAGTACGTTCCCTAAGGGGCCTCCTGGATCCCTATAAGGAAGCCCCTATTCTGTTGACACTAGCTCAAGTTGGTTTCTGTTATGTGTAACCAAGAATCCTCACTGAAACAAAGCCCAGCTCCCAGCTACTCTGTGAAGCCTCCCCTGACAGCTGTCCACCCACAAGAGTCCCTCTCCTTGGAACCCGAGGTTTTTTATCATGTGTGTCACTTGTTATGTCAGTACATATGCTATTTTCTTTTAGCCAATTTTTTTTCCTGAAAAAATCTAAATATTCACAAAAGTGAGACAGTAACCATGTACCCATCACCCAGCTTCAACAATAATCCATTTTGTTACATTTATTTATTTACTTATTTATTTAGGACAGTCTTGCTCTGTCACCCAGGCTGAAGTGCAGTGGTGCAATCTTGGCTCACTGCAACCTCCACCTCCCAGGTTCAAGCAATTCTCCTGCCTCAGCCTCCCGAGTAGCTGGGACTATAGGCACGTGCCACCATGCCCAGCTAATTTTTGTATATTTAGTAGAGATGGGGTTTCACCATGTTGCCAAGGCTGGTCTCGAATTCCTGACCTCTGGTGATCCACCTGCCTCAGCTTCCAAAGTGCTGGGATGACCATGAGTCACTGTACCCAGCCCCAGTTTTATTTCACCTATAACCCCCAGCTTTTTCTTCGCAGGATGGGAGGGACAGGAGTGTCTTAAGGCAAATCCCAGACCTGTGTTAATTCACCCATAAACCTTTCATCTGACTTAAAGTACAGTCTTTCTTTTCCAACTAGGACTCAAGGCTCTAAGATGATAGGAACTATCTCTTCTGCCTCTTTGGAGCCCAACATTGTATGCGCAATGGGCTTATAAATGCCAAAACTTTAGTACTATTACACAACACTTTGTCAGAGATGGAAAAGGAATTGAGATTACCTCTAAAACAAGGTGAGATTCAGAAATAATGAACAACTCTGCCAGGATATCCCAAAGAGCCAACGGCCTGGCTAGAAGGGAAACTTCCGTAAGGTTCTACTGCACAGCCAGAATGCTAAAGGGAGAGGACACAGTGGCTCTGAGGTCACTTCGTGGGCAGCAGCTTCTTGGGGATTTGGTGCCTGTCACCACCACCTAGTGACATCCCTGCACACACTTCACAGGGTGGTAAGCACTTAACCTCCATCAATAAACTTTGAAATGTTTTTCCAAATGAAAAAAGAAATTTCCCCATTGTGTTTGTTTCTAATTAGTTTGGTCTTACCAAGCCTTATACTGGCTCCCACCTCAAGCTGAGCTATATATACCACTAGACTCTACTATTGTTTGTTTGTTATTTATTTATTTATTTATTGACAAAGTCTCGCTCTGTTGCCCAGGCTTAAGTGCAGTGGTGCAATCTTGACTCACTGCAACCTCCACCTCCTGGATTCAAACAAGTCTCATGGCTAGGCCTGCTGAATAGCTGGGATTACACCATGCCTGGCTTATTTTTGTATTTTTAGTTGAGATGAGGTTTCGCCATGTCAGCCAGGCTGGCTTCAAACTCCCCGCCTCCCATGATCCACCCGCCTTGGCCTCCCAGAGTGCTGGGGTGACAGGCGTGAGCCACCGCGCCCAGCCTACTCTCATTATTCTATGGTGTCAGCTATCATGAGCTAAGTTCCATCTTGCTTTGGGTAGTGGTTAATAAAATTCATTCCGAGTTTCATCCCCATGTGTCCAGATTTCCAAATCAAACCAGCAATCTGCCTCAGGAAGTAATCTGTAACTTAGGAAAAGGCAGCCCCAGCCTCAGGTTTCCATTAGAAATGAGGGGAAAAAAAAAAGAAATGAAGCTTTGTGATCTGAGAAGGAGCAGGACACAGCTCTCCAAGGATTACCAGGTACAGCCCCAGGGCACAGCCATGGGTCTCAGGCACCTTCCCACCACAACCATCCCAGGAAGGGCCATGGCCAAGTCTCCTTGCTACTCCCCTACCCATCTTCCCACACCAGTCCCTGCCCTTTGCATCACCTCTCTCTCCCATCTGTCCCCCTCCTGTCTCTTCACTCTGCTACTCTCCTAAGTCAGACCCTCCTTATCTCTCAGGGACCATGGCAACGGCCTCCTAGTTAACCTCTCTCCTCTCCCTCCCCACTGTTCCAACTATTTTTTTTTTGAGAAGGAGTTTCGCTCTTGTTACCCAGGCTGGAGTGCAATGGCGCGATCTCAGCTCACCGCAACCTCCGCCTCCTGGGTTCAGGCAATTCTCCTGCCTCAGCCTCCTGAGTAGCTGGGATTACAGGTATGCGCCAGCATGCCCAGCTAATTTTTGTATTTTTAGTAGAGACAGGGTTTCACCATGTTGACCAGGATGGTCTCGATCTCTTGACCTCGTCATCCACCCGCCTCGGCCTCCCAAAGTGCTGGGATTACAGGCATAAGCCACCGCGCCCGGCCCCAACTATTTCTTACTTTAATTCTCACCCCGTGCCATCAGGAACCCTTTGTTCTAGACAACTTGAATCATTTGCTATTTCCTGTAAAAGCACGTCCGTGTTTTCCTGTCTGTATGCCATGATTTGCTTCCCTCTACCTGGAATTCCTCTCCCTGACCCTGCCACGTATGTAACTTCTACCTATGCTTCAGAGCCCAGCTCAAATACCACCTCCTCCATGCTTCCCTTGAGCCTCTCTCAAGGAGCTAAGATACAAACTCACCTGAAGCTACAGTCCATTATGGTGAATCTAGCAGATGAAATAATTCTAGATAAAACGAGACTCACATTTCTAACCAAGAGACCAGCATACTGAATTCCCCCATACTAATGAGCCACTCTGTCTCCCTCCATCTTAAGGCAGGGCAGTCTAGACAGGGTCAAAAGGAATCTCTTCCTGTGTCAGCTACACAGCTGTGGGATGGGTATGGTGGGCAAAGAAAGACAGATGCAGCCAGGAGCACCTTGTGAATACCATGGGCAACCTTCCATGTTTCAAGGATCAGACAACAGTCCTCTGGCACACAGAGATAGGAACTGTGCTCAGAACAGAACCCTGTATGTAGCCTCAGGCCAGTAAGGCAAGGGCCACTCTGACTTCTGCTCAGGTACGCCTGGCAGGGGTAGCATAGTTCCTTGCAAGGACTGAAGAAGAAACCACTCAAATAATTACATGTGAGTCTGCTACAAACAGCTTATAAACAAAACAAGACAAAATGAGCCACTTCAGATCCTGCTATGAGTGCCAAAAAGTCTGAATGGAGAGGAAGAATTTACAGGTTGCGAGAACCACATTTGCTGGAGACTGTGACTGGGACACTTGAGATGCTTTGGAGGCTCCCAGCTCTCCCCAGGAATAGGATACAAAAAAAAAAAAATTTTTTTTTTTTTTTTTTTTTTGAGACAGTGTCTTGCTCTGTCATCCAGGCTGAAGTGCGGTGGCACAATCTCAGCTCACTGCAACCTCCACCTCCCAGGTTCAAGCGATTTTCCTGCCACAGCCTCCCAAGTAACTGGGATTACAGGTGCCTGCCACCACGCCTGGCTAATTTTTTTGTATTTTTAGTAGAGACGGGATTTCACCATGTTGGCAAGGCTGGTTTCGAACTCCTGACCTCAAGTGATCCTCCCGTCTTGGCCTCCCAAAGTGCTGTGATTACAAGTGTGAGTCACATCACCTGCCCAAAAACACTGTCATATAGGCTCTGCAGAAGACTTAAATCTCATTCTGACCTGAGAGCCCCATTTTTACATAGCATTCTAACCTAGGCAATAAAGGAACACTTTTCAATCGCACTCCAAGCAGGATGGCCTCAAGGTATCATAAGCGACTCTGCCTCTGAAGACAGCCATCCAATTACGGTAGGCTATGTGACCCTCAAATATCTACGCTGGCAGCTAAGCGCAGTGGCTCACACCCGTAATCCCATACTTTGGGAGGCCCGGACAGGTGGATTACTTGAGCCCAGGAGTTCAAGGCCAGCCTGGGCAACAGAGAGAGACCCTGTTTCGCAAAAAGAGAATGTTTTAAATTAGCCAGGCATGATGGTACACATCTGTAGTCCTAGTTACTCAGAAGGCTGAGGTGAGAGGATTGCTTGAGCCAGGGAGGCTGAGGATACAGTAATCCATGATCACAACGCTACATTCCAGCCTGGGCACACACATACATGTCATACATAAATACATAAAATAAAATTTAAAA
This sequence comes from Cebus imitator, assembly GCF_001604975.1. Classification (NCBI taxonomy): domain Eukaryota; kingdom Metazoa; phylum Chordata; class Mammalia; order Primates; family Cebidae; genus Cebus; species Cebus imitator. The sequence goes on from NW_016107800.1 coordinate 17,019, forward strand.
ATCTAGGATGGCCTTCTTAGCATACTACAGACTCAGGCTACTAATTCAATACTGGGCATAAAGGTCAGGCAGGTTATGCATGGTTTCATTAGATAGAAGGAAAAGGAAAACAAGTTGAGTTATAATTTAAAATTGTTCTTAGCATTTATTGATCTTTATCAGCTAGCAACTCCAAGGCAGAAATAATTTACAGGCTAAGCTGGATGAACTGCATATTGATCTAAATCACGCAATGCTTCTTCAGGGTCTTGGGTCAAAATGAGGCCTTGATAATTAGAGCAGGTTAAGAATGCCAGGCTGGCAATGCAAATTACTGCTCTAAATCGCATGAAAGAGAGCAGTGTCCCAGCGCCATCTCCACCTCCAGCCCTTTTTAACTCACAGCACAACTGCCTACTTGGTTCAACTTCGGATGAAAAGACTTGATACAAATTTTGGCATGTATTTCTTTACAGAGCTCCAGGATCAGGAAAAAAAATCCTCTCTCCTACCCATGTCACCTATCATGGTTTCCTCGAGAACTTAAAGCTGATGCATTTAAAGTTTAGTTTTGTGCTTAAATTCTTTTTTATTTACCGAGTTTTGCTCTTGTTACCCAAGCTGGAGTGCAGTGGCACAATCTCAGCTCACTGCAACCTCCGCCTCCTGGATTCAAAGAATTATCCTGCCTCAGGCTCCCGAGTAGCTGAGATTACAGGTGTCCACCACCATACTCAGCTAATTTTTTGTATTTTTAGTAGAGACAGGGTTTCACCACGTTGGCCAGGGTGGTCTCAAACTTCCGACTTCAGGGGATCCACCCACCTTGGTCTCCCAAAGTGCTAGGATTACAGGCTACAGCCACCACACCTGACCCAGTTTTGTGTTTAAATTCTAAAGCTTCCTCTGCCAAGGGATTCTCCTTCCCCTTTTGGTTAGGAAATTTTTTCTGTAAGGACCAGAGAGTAAATATTTTTGGCTTTGAAGGCCACACAGTCACCTCTTTCAAAAATAACTATTCAAATTTGCTATTGTAGCACAAAAGCAGCCAAAGACAACATTTACACAAGCACGGCTGTGATCCAATAAAACTTTATTTATGGACGTGATAAATCTCTTTAACCCAAGAGGCAGAGGTTGCAGTGAGCTGAGATTGCGCCACTGCACTCCAGCTTGGGTGGCAGAGCAAGACTTGGTCTCAAAAAACAAAAATAAATTGAATTTTGTAAAATTGTTACAGGTCACAAAATTTTGAAAACTATTCTTAGCTTGCAGTCCATGCAAAAACAGGCAACAGGCCAAATTTGGTCCACGGACCAGTTTGCTTATAGCTGTGTTAACTGCTTGATTGTTGTTTTAAACCTGTGTTAGCAGTTGTTTGTCTTTCTGACCCAGTGCTTAACAGAATTTGTAGGGGAAAAACTTTTTAAAAATTTGCTTGCTTTCAGCATCCATTCATTCTCCCCATCTCCTGGTGACAAAGCCCCTTCTTTTCATTTGGGATACACTCCTCCCCAGCCTCAAGTGTTTCTTCCAGGGTGTTCATCAAGAAGCGCCATCTGTTCTACCACAGTGGTGAGTGTATAACCAGGGTGGCCCACCAGGCAACACTAGCCCCCTGGGCACGGTCAGTGCTCCAGGCATGGGCAAGCACTCCAAGCAGAGGCAATCTGCCAATCAGTGCTTCAAGCGCTGACCTGGATGCTGGGAGGGGGGTGAGGTGCGGGAGTGGGGGTGGAGGACTTTCTCTAGGATGGGGAGCACTAAGGACTAGATGTGTCTGGGGCTAGTGAGGTCCATCCTGCCTCCAATGAAGAGAATGTGACTGAAAAGGAAGCCCATACAAGAATGAGCAGAGCTGAGAGCTGACCAGAGTCCTGAGGCCATCATTTCAACCCCATATTCATCCCTGCCTTCAGACCTCCTGGTGACCCAAACCAGACATTCCCTCTTCTGATTAAGTAATCTTGAGTTGCGTTTCTGCTACACCAAAGAATTCTGACTAATAAACTATGTCACATCAGATTCTGTTTGAAAGTTGGCAGCGTAGTGATTCGTGCACAGAACAATGACAATGACTATGTTCCACCATATACAAGAGTCACTTATAGATATGTCTCTTTCCCATTAGACTCTAAGCTCCTAGAGGACACAATTCATTTATGAGCCAATATTACGCCTAATGAGTAATTCACTTCTATGCCTAACGAGTAATTCACGTAGTACCTTGAATTTGTCAGGTATTCTATAAATATTTTACAAAAATGAATTACTTCTCTTTGACGGGGGCAAAGACTGTGAAAAGAAAGGTGAATAGACACAGAGGAGCATATACCTGTACCTACCCATAACTGTCAGAATGTCACACAGAGATTTCAGAGAAACTTACTCCCCAAAGGGGTGACAGCTCTATACCCACCCCGTGATCAAATCACAAATCACATACACCAGGCTAAACTGCACAGATTGCTTCTCCCTTTTAACACCCAGGGGAAATAGAATACAATGTTCTGTGTAACACCAGAACAAATCACAGTGGACCGGCCGAGGAGACAGAGCTTCAGCACTGTGAATGTCAGCTGAACTTATTCTGCCCAAGAGACCTGCTCCATTATGGCAGAGACAAATCACTTCAGGAATGAGGGTGAGAACATGCTTATCTTTGGGTTTCCACCCAGTGGGGACACATTAGAAAGTAGGAAAGCTACCATGTGTACAACCAAAGCAATGTACCAAACTAGGACCAGGACACATCCACTCAGTTGAAGAAAGATAACCAAAACATGTTCAAGGGGCTACTACATTGGTGAAAAACAGTAACTAAATGATACCTGAAAACAGCTAACCTTCCCCAAAACCCCAAAAGGCACTTCTTACTCAAACATTTGTAAGTGCAGGAATACCTACCTTTTTATCATTGACATATTCCTAAAATGAAATGTATGAATCAAACTGATGTAACTTGCTTGCCTTTTCCAAGATTCCGTGAAAACTTGTATTTGAAGAATCTTACAGTGAACGCTTTGAAAGAGCAAAATATTGCCCCTAGAGCACCTTGTAAGTTATTTCTGTACATTAGTTTTAATTACAGCAGGGCACAACCAGAAATCACCTTCAACCTGGACTGGGTCATGGACTACCAACCTGCGCCCAACACCATACAGGAGAGGATGGTGTCCCTCGATATCTGCACGACTGGGGTGAAAGTGGGTGCTTCAGAGGCGCTGACTCTGGACCCCTCTGGGAGGTCACTGAGCCCACTCACTACTGACTAAATAAGACTACAAGAGGCCAACTGACCCAGCAGCAACAACACTGTTGGAGTTGTGGGCCAGGGAGCTACTTTTCTGCTTGAGTGAGCCAGCCTCCTAACCAGAGTAGTCTTGGTTCTTACCTTATCATGGTTTGTAGGAACGGCTTTTCAAAGGACTCTCTGAACTTCCCCTGGATCCTTCTAATGAATAAGTTTTAAGAAGCTTAAACCAAGTCAGGCTGGTTTCTGTTGCTGGTAATCCTAAAAACCTCTACTAATTTATCTAAGCAACAGCTAAAATGTATTAAGTGCCTACTATGTGTCGAGCACTATTATAAGTGCTTCTGCACACAACCCTTTAGGTAGGTTCTATTTTCTCCATTTTCCTGAGGTTTGGAGAGGTTAAATGACTCATCCAAGGTTACACAGTAAGTAGCACAGTCACGATTTGAACCTTCAACTTTTATCCCTGTGATGGAGTGAAAAATATGGCCCACCTTATTTCATAGCTCCTCCCAACAAGAGATGGAGACTTCACTCTACTTTTTAAACATTGGCTTAAACCATGTAACTTGCTTTAGCCAACACGGCATGAAGAAACTTGACATAAGCAGAGGATTAAAGGGTACCTGTGTACTACGGTTTAACCCTTTATGCTACTAGAAGAAACCAGGGCTTCAGCCTGGGGTAAGAGGACCTGCCAACCCACAGGAAAAGTAATAAACTGTGTAAAGTAATACACAGTTTGAGCAGTCTCTGATCATATGTACTTTTTTTTAAATTTTAAACTACTAAGTTTTGGGGGCTTATTACATAGCAAATGGTAATTGAAATAATCAAGCCAGGCCTGGCAGCTCATGCCTGTAGTCTTAGCACTTTAGGAGGCTGAGGCAGGAGGATGGCTTCAGCCTAGGAGGGCAAGGCTGTAGTGAGCCATGATTATACCACTGCACTCCAAGCCTGGACACCAGAGGGAGACCCTGTCTCAAAAAGAAAAAGGAAAAAAAACCACTAAGCTATCTCCAGCAAATAAATATCAACAAATATGAACAAATAAAAATTTAGGGCAGAAAAAAGACCTCTTTACTCTTTCCCATTTTTCCTAAAGGACAGGAGAAGAGATGAAGTTGAAATTTCATCAGGGAAGAAAATACTTAGGCCAGAGGTAGAAATGGCCATGAGGAAGCCCATAGACAACGACAAGGAGACTGCTCTCTCTCATTTTCACCTGAACTCGGGTTTCCAGGAATCATCCACTCACTATGCTGCTTGCTCAGGAACTGCTTATGCACGAGTATCATTCCACAGTCCAGGCCTTAGAGTTAATTCTTCCAGGGCTTCTGGAGAAGACTTGTAAATAACAGGAGTCTGAAACGCTGAGCAGCCAGGCCAGCCCACACAGAAGTCCTTCTAGTGACTTCCCTTTCTTGGCTGTGGAAGTGGTAAACTCTCCACCAAAGACATCTGTTCAGAGACCCATCTGGCTCACAAAGCAGCTCTTCATGCCAAAGAGCAACAATAAAGCCAGAAAAGAAAGCCCTAAGAAGGTGGAGGCAGCACTAGGCGGAAAAGAAAAGAAAGCTGGTTGTTCCAGGAATGTGCTGAAACCTCCCTCTCCTTGGAATGGAAATAAAGTTAGAGCTCTTCATTGAAAAGCACAGGGCATGGTCCATAGTAGGTACATAGCAGAGAAAAACACAGGACTAGAAAGAAACACTGTGAGGCCGGGCGTGGTGGCTCACGCCTGTAATCCCAGCACTTTGGGAGGCTGAGGCGGGTGGATCACGAGGTCAAGAGATCGAGACCATCCTGGTCAACATGGTGAAACCCTGTCTCTACTA
>NW_016107800.1:22901-30124 GCF_001604975.1 Cebus imitator
AGCTGATTTTTTGTATTTTTAGTAGAGAGGGGGTTTCACCATGTTGACCAGGATGGTCTCGATCTCTTGACCTCGTGATCCACCCGCCTCGGCCTCCCAAAGTGCTGGGATTACAGGCGTCAGCCACCGCGCCCGACCTAGTTTTTAGAGCTTTCTATATGCAAAACACTTTGCCAGTTGCTTTCCATATGTAATTTCATTAATCTTCATAGCAACCTGAGTAGGCATGCGGACTCCATTTCACAAATAATGGGATGCCTTTACTCCACCAGACCTTCCTACAACAGTGACCTCACTTATGATTCCATAGGGCTAGACTGCATGTCAATCGCACCCTAGAACACAACTCCGTGCTTAAGAAATGCTCATACTTCTTCTCATTTCAACTAAATCCAAATAATGAACATATTAAACTATTCTAACATGGAACTCAGAAGCCTTAAAAAGCCACAGATTAAGGACTATAAACTGCTGGAAAAAACTGTTCCGCCTCAAACCAATCACTACCTCTTACTGATACTTTCCTGTCAGTAGAAAGAGGACAAGGCGGCAGCCAGTACAATTAGAAAGCAGACGGCTCTCTACAGTTACCTTTTTTTTTTTCTTGAGATGGAGTTTCTCTCTTGTTGCCCAGGCTGGAGTGCAATGGTGTGATCTTGGCTCACTGCAACCTCCACCTCCCAGGTTCAAGCAATTCTCCTGCCTCAGCCTCCCAAGCAGCTGGGATTACAGGTGCGCACCACCACGCCCGGCTAATTTTTGTATTTTTTAGTAGAGACAGGGTTTCACCATGTTGGCCAGGCTGGTCTCGAACTCCTGACCTCAGGGGACCCACCTGCCTTGCCCTCCTAAAGTGCTGGGATTATAGGCATAAGCCACCACAACCAGCCTACAATTAGCATTTTAAGTGTATGCTTTCATGCATTTTCAAAAACGTTTACACCTGTGAACCTACTACCACAAACAAGATTTATTTTTTTTTTTGAGACGGAGTTTCACTCTTGTTACCCAGGCTGGAGTGCAATGGCGCGATCTCAGCTCACCGCAACCTCCGCCTCCTGGGTTCAGGCAATTCTCCTGCCTCAGCCTCCTGAGTAGCTGGGATTACAGGCACGTACCACCATGCCCAGCTAATTTTTGTATTTTAAGTGGAGACAGGGTTTCACCATGTTGGCCAGGCAGGTCTCGAACTCCTGACCTTAGGTGATCTGCCTAACCTGGCCTCTCAAACTGTCAGATTACAGGCGTGAGCTACTGCACCCAGCCATATGTACTTTTTTGTGCAAGGCTTCTTTCACTCAGCATATTTTTGAGATTCATTGAAGTTGTATGTATCACTAGTTCGTTTTTATTGCTGAGTTGTACTCCATTGTTTGAATATATCAAAACGTACCCACTCACCTGGTAATAAACATTTTTGTTGCTTCTAGTTTTGGGCAATTATAAATAAAGCTGTTATGAACATTTGTGTAACAAGTCCTTGCATGAACAAATCTTTTCATTTCTCTTAGGTAAATGCCAAGGAGTGTGGTTGATGGTGGTATAGTTTAATTTTAAAAGAAATTTTAATACCTGTTTTCCAAAGTGGTTGTCCTCTCTCTGAATGTTTTTAAGAATTTCTCTTTATCACTGGTTTTCAGCAACTTGTTTTACAGTTTTACTGATATGTAATTTTCACACAGTAAACTCCATACACTTAAATGTACCAGTTAATGTGTGTGTGAGTGTGTGTGTGTGTGTGTGTGTGTGTGTAAAACCATCACCCGAATCAAGATAATAAACCTGTCTATCATGCTCAAAAGCTTCCTCTTGCTCCTCTGTAATTCCTCCCTTTCTCTCCTGCCCTCAGTAGCTGGCAACCACTGACTTGCATTTTGTCCCTACAGTTAAGTTTGCAGTTTCTAGAATTTTACATAAATGGAATCATGTGTATCTTCTTATGTCTGATTTCTTTTATTCAGCATAATTCTCTTTAGATTCATCCATGTCTTGTTGCATGTATCAATGGTTTCTTCTTTCTACTTCTAAGTAACATGCCAAAAGTACGGAAATACCATAATTTGTTTATCCATTAAATTGTTAGTGGATATCTGGAATAGTTCTAGTTTTTGGCTATTACAAATGAAACTACTATGTACATGTATGTACAAGTCTCTGAATGGACATATTCTTTCATTTCTTTACGGTAAATTCTAGAGGTGAAATTGATAAATGTATATTCAGTCTATGCTTAACATCTTATCAAACTGATATACTGTTTTCCAACATGATTACACCATTTTACATTCCTACCAGCAGTGTAAAGTGTCTTTACTAAAGTTCTCTAGTAAATTGTTCAAATCTTTCACCTGTTTGTATTGAGTTGTTTCTTTTTACTAAATTATAAGAGGTCTTCATTAAATATTCTACATAAAGTCCTTTGTCAGATATATATTTTGCCAATACCATCTCTTGGTCTGTGGCTTGTCTTTCCATTTCTGTCAGTGTCTTTCCATACCCACCCTCCCACCCCTAACAGACAAGGTCTTGCTCTGTCCTCCAGGGTGGAGTGAAAGATTACGGCTCACTGCAACCTCAACCTCCCGGGCTCAAGCAACCCTCCTATCTCAGCCTCCCAAGTAGGTGAGACCACAGGTGCACACCACCAGACCCAGCTAATTGTTTTCTGTTTCTAGTAGAGATGATGTCTTGTAACACTGCCCAAGCAGCTCTCCTGCCTCAGCCTCCCAAAGCGCTGGGATTACAGGTATGAGCTCCCACATATGCAGCCCTGTCAGTGTCTTCTGAAAAGCAAGTATTTTGGATTTAAATGAAGTTCAATTGATTGATTTTTCTACCCAGTGCATGCCTTCTGTCTCCCATTTAAAAACTGCCAAAACATGGGTCACTGAGATGTTCTCTAATGCTTTCCTCTAGAAGTTTTTATGGCTTTAGCTCTTACAGTTAGACTGATGATACAGTGAGTTAATTTTTGAATGTGGTGTGAGGTAACAGGTAATAGTCAAGGTTCATCTTTGTGCATATGCATATCTAACTGTTCCAGCAGCATGTGTTACAAGGATGATCCTTCCTCTATTGAACTACCTTGAAATTTTATCTGCCAAAAGTCAAATGACTATCAAGTATATGTCTAATTCTTTTTTTTTTTTTTTTTTGAGACGGAGTTTCGCTCTTGTTACCCAGGCTGGAGTGCGATGGCGCGATCTCGGCTCACCGCAACTTCCGCCTCCTGGGTTCAGGCAATTCTCCTGCCTCAGCCTCCTGAGTAGCTGGGATTACAGGCACGCACCACCATGCCCAGCTGATTTTTTGTATTTTTAGTAGAGACGGGGTTTCACTGTGTTGACCAGGATGGTCTTGATCTCTTGACCTCGTGATCCACCCGCCTCGGCCTCCCAAAGTGCTGGGATTACAGGCTTGAGCCACCGCGCCCGGCTTATGTCTAATTCTTAACTCTTCATTCTGTTCTATTAACCTACAGCTAGTGCTCGACTTACGACCACGATTGGGTCTGACAGACCGGTCATAACACGATTTGGTCGTAAGTTGAGTAGGCTATATGCACGCAGAGATGGTAGTGCTGCCGGAAGCTGGTCCGCACTGTCGTATGCCCAGCTGGGCAACGTTTGCGCTGCCAGATGCGGAGCAGTCATGGCTAGCGATTGTGGTCGTAAAGTCGAATGGTCGTAAGTTGCATAGGTTGTAAGTTGATCAATACCTGTATTACGTTTGTCCTTACACAAGTACAACACTCTATAACTACGGCTTTATAATAATTTTTTTTTTTTTTTTTAAAGAGACAGGGTGCTGGGCGAGGTGACTCACGCCTATAATCCAAGCACTTTGGGAGGCCAAGGTGGGTGGATCACCTGAGGTCAGGAGTTCAAGACCAGCCTGGTCATCATGGTGAAACCCCATCTTTGTAAAAAAAAAAAATATATTTTAAATTTTTTAAAAAAGAAAAAAGAGACAGGGTCTCCCTACACTGCCCAGACTGCAGTGCAGTGGCTATTCATAAGTGTGATCCCACTACTGATCAGCACTGGGGTTTTGACCTATTCCATTTCCCACCTGGGTCAGTTCACCCCTTCTTAGGCAATCTAGTTGTTCCCTGCTCATGGGAGGTCACCACACTGATGCCGAACTTAGTTCAAAAACCCAACTGGCATTAGCACACTACTGCCCAGAACTCCTGGGCTCAAGCGATCCTTTCGCCAACCTCCCAAGGAGCTGGGACTGCAAGTGTGACCACCGCACTAGCTATAATATATCTTAAAATCAGGTCGTCTAAATCCCTCACCTTTTTCTTTTCTCAATCAATGTTGTCTTAGCTATTCCAGGACCTTTGCATTTCCATGTAAATTTTAAACCTAATTTGTTAATTTGACAAAAAAAGGTTGCTCAGATTTTCAATGATGGCTTTAAATCTATAGATCAATTAATTAAAGCAAAACTGTTACCTTAACAAGTCTTCTGATCATTAACACATTTATTCATGCCTTCTTTAAGTTCTCAATTTATTTAGGTCTTCTTTAATTATTCTTAGGAATGTTTTGTGGGTTTTGGTAGTGAGGTTTAGATATGTTTTGTCAAATGTATCCCTAAGTATTTCATATTTTTTGGTATTATGGTTAGTAATGTTTTTTCCCAATATCAATTCCCGGTTGGATACAGCTAGCATAGCCCCTCCTTTCCCGAGACTCCGGTTACTTGTATGTTCATCGGCGTGACACTGTCCTACCTGACTCTGAAATTGGCCCATAGGTCTCATACTTTTCTTTGCCCTTTCCCCCAGACTCCAATTACAGGTACCTTGAATCCTGTGCCACAGGTCTCTGAGGTTCTGCTCTTTACCTCTTTCTAGTTTTGTTGGACAGCTTTTAAAAACTTTTCCCTGGAGTTAGTTTAACTTGGTAACTAAGGTGACCCTTCTGAGGTCTCTGCTGAGTTTCAATTATGTTCAATTATGGCTTTCCATTCTGAATGTTTGGAACGTGAACTTCTCACAGCTTGTGTAAACTCAGAATTGTTCAGCTTATAGCTCTTGGGTAGTTTTTTGTCCAGTCTGATGGATTTTCACCCTACACATGTGCAGATCAGTATTCACCAACACACTCAAGAGGATTTATACACCAGATGCGGTAGCTCACACCTGTAATCCCAGTATTTTGGGAGGCCGAGGCAGGACTGCTGAAGCTCAGGAATTTGAGGCCAGCCTGGGCAACAGAGCCAGACCCCTTCTCTACAAAAAAAATTTAAAATTAGCCAGGTGTGGTGGTGCACACCTGTAGTCCCACCTACTTGGGAGGCTGAGGTAGAAGGATTGCTTGAGCCCAGGAGGTCAAGGTTGCAATGAGCTGAGACTGAGCCACTGTATTCCAGTCTAGGTAACAGAGCAAGCTCCTGTCTCAAAAAAGGCGGGAGTGGAATTCATAAAGTACTTCCAGGCAGAAAGCTGAAGCAATCATAGGGCTTACCATTTCTGCATTGACTTTTTTTTGAGAAGTCCTGCTCTTGTCACCCAGGCTGGAGTGCAGTGGCACTATCTCGACTCACTGCAACCTCCACCTCCCAGGTTCAAGCGATTCTCCTGCCTCAGTCTCCCAAGTAGCTGGGATTACAGGTGCCTGCCACCACACATGGCTAATTTTTGTATTTTTAGTAGAGACAGGGTTTTGTCATGTTTGCCAGGCTGGTCTCCAACTCCTGACCTCATGATCTGCCCACCTCAGCCTGTAATCCCTCCTGGGATTACAGGCGTGAGCCACCGCACCTGGCCTACCACTTCTGTCTTTTATCTCTCATTGATCACAGTCCTGCATTATGTATTGTTCAGAGTCTGATTACAACTGTTTCATGTATGTTTTCCAGTTTTATAGCTGTTTATAGTAAGAGGACAAGTCCTTCAGCAGTAACTCCTAAAAGTTTCAGAAGTGGAAGTCTAGTTTTCGTTTTAAATGTTAGCTCTGAGTTTCTTCTGCTCTTGTCAGAACAGTCTCTAGTTCTTAGCATTGCAGTTTGATGGCCCACGTTGAAATTAATAGATGCACAAAAGTGAGCCATATGTACAAGCTGTAAGCTGGCCATGCAAATTTCAACTACAAGTCTGCCACAGATAGAAATCTTTCAATATTTGGAGAAATTTTTCCTGGAGTGAGAGGGAACACTTGTACAACATTCTTCTTTGTGTTTCATTTTCTATTTCTTTTCTCCCCACAAATCCCACTAGGGACAAGCTGCCAATACTCCTCTTTCTAGACAGTCCACCTAGCTACTCACTCTACCCCTAATGCAATGCTTCCCAAAGTGTGGCTGTGGACCACAGCATTAGAACCAGCACTTACTTAAAACCTAGTGTCTAGCACATCATACAACATGGATGAAGCTTGAAGACATTATTCTAACAAGCCAGTCCCTGAAGAACAAATACTATATAATTCCATTTATATGAGGTACCTAGAATAGTCAAACTCATAGACACAGAAAGTAGACTGGTGATTTCCAAGAGCCGGGGAAAGGAGGAAATAAAGGGGACTTTTTTTGAGACGAAGTCTTGCTCTATGGCCCAGGCTGGAGTGCAGTGGCACGATCTCAGCTCACTGCAACCTCCACCTCCCAGGTTCAAGTGATTCTCATGCCTCAGCCTCCCAAGTACCTGGGATTACAGGCATGTGCCACCATGCCCAGCTAACTCTTGTATCTTTGGTAGAGACAGGGGTTTCACCATGTTGGCCAGGCTGATCTTGAACTCCTGACCTTGGGTGATCTGCCCACCTCAAACTCCCAAAGTCCTGGGATTACAGATGTGAGCCACCATGCACAGTGAGACTTGTTAAATGAGTACAGAGCTTGAGGTCTGCAAGATGAAAAAAGTTCTGGAGATGGATGGTGGTGATAGTTGCACAACAATGTGAATGTACTTAATGTCTCTAAACTATACACTGAAAACTTGAGAAAATGGTAAATTTTTTATATAATTTACAATTAAAAATTTTTAATAGTATTTCTTTTTTGTTTTTTGAGACAGAGTCTCTGTCGCCCTGGCTGGAGTACAATGGCGTGATCTCAGCTCACTGTAACCTCTGCATCCAGGGTTCAAAAATTCTCCTGCCTCAGCCTCCCGAGAAGCTGGCATTACAGGCATGTGCCACCACATCCAGCTAATTTTTAGTAGAAACAGGTTTTCACCATGTTAGCCAGGCTGGTCTCGAATTCCTGGCTTC
>NW_016107800.1:31514-34816 GCF_001604975.1 Cebus imitator
AGCTGGGATTACAGGCATGCGCCACCATGCCCAGCTAATGTTTTGTATTTTTAGTAGAGACGGGGTTTCACCATGTTGACCAGGATGGTCTCGATCTCTTGACCTCGTGATCCAACCGCCTCAGCCTCCCACAGTGCTGGGATTACAGGCTTGAGCCACCGCGCCCAGCTCATTTTTTTTTTTAACCTGCCTTATCAAACAATCATCTTTTTACATGGTATATACGGTTGTTTTGTTTTGTTTTGTTTTGAGACAGGGTCTTGCTGTGTCACCCAGACGAAAGTGCAATGGCACGATCATGGATCATGGCTCACTGCAGCCTCTATCTCCTGGGCTAAAGCAATCCTCTCTACTCAGCTTCCCGAGTAGCTGGGACTACAGGTGTGAACCACCATGCCCAGCTATTTTTCTTTTTTTGTAGAAGTAAGGTTTCATCATGTTGGCCAGGCTGGTACTGACCTTCTGGACTCAAACAATCCTTCCAACTCAACCTCCCAAAGTGCTGGGATTACAAGTGTCAGACACTGCACCTGGCCTTTGAGTTTTTTTTCTTTTTTTTGAGACACAGTCTCACCTCGGCTGGATCTCAGCTCACTGCAACCTCTGCCTCCCAGGTTTGAGTAATTCTCCCTGCCTCAGCCTCCTGAGTACCTGGGATTACAGGCGCCTGCCACCATGCTCAACTCATTTTTGTATTTTTAGTAGAGACAGTGTTTCACCATGTTGGCCAACCTGCTCTGAAACTCCTAAACTCAGGTGACCTGCCCGCCTCAGCCTACCAAAGTGCTAGGATTACAGGAGTGAGCCACTGCGCCCAGCCCTAGAGTATTATTTTTAAGTAAAACTATTATTACAAATTTAAACAACTTTAATTCACGTTTCTCTAAGTCTGCACTCTGAAAAAGAAGTTTTCTAATACCACAAACAAATGGGAATTTTCTTGCATGCCTTGTCCTATTTTTTATTTATTTATTTTGAGACAGGGTCCCACTCTTGTCACCCAGGCTGAAGTAAAGTGGCTCCATCACAGCTCACTGCAGCCTTGAACACCCAGGCTCAGGCGATCCTCCCGCCTTAGCTTCCCAAGGAGCTGGGACCAGAGGTGTGCACCACATGACCAGCTAATTTGTGTATTTTTTGCAGAGATGAGGTCTTGCTATGCTTGCCAGGCTGGTCTCTAACTCCTGGGCTCAAACAATCCTTCTGCCTCGGCCTCACAAAGTGCTGGAATTACAGGTGCAAGCCACTATACCTCACCCCTGTTTTTCAAGACACACAGATTTTAATACAAAGTCACTTTTCTCATTCTAATGCGAGAGAGACAACAGTGTATCTAGACTCCAGACAGGGAACAGTCTAGTGAGAAAATGCCACTTTTCTTATAAACTTTCCCCTCATTGACTTCCCATCTTCCTCCTTTTGTCCATTTCCTACAAACTCATTAACTTACCAATGAAAAACTTAGAAGAAAAACTTCATAACATACTTACAGCAATGCTAACTTTTCCTAAAATTTGTTCAGGAATTCTTCCAGCTTTCTTCAGAACTTGATCCAGGGAGCCCCCATCCTAAGAACAAGAATACCAGACCAGTTAGTGACAATGTTTCTTTTGTTTGAGACAGAGTCTCACTGCCGCCCAGGCCAGAGTGCAGTGGTAGATCTCCACACACTGCAACCTCCGCCACCTGGATTTAAGCAATTCTCAGCCTCCTGAGTAGCTGGGATTACAGGCACCCGCCACCATACACAGCTAATTTTTCTAGTTTCAGTAGAGACGGGATTTCACCATCTTGGCCAGGCTGGTCTCGAACTCCTGACCTCGTGATCCACCCATCTCAGCCTCCCAAAGTGCTGAGATTACAGGCGTGAGCCACCACACCCGGCTGAAAGTGAATCTTTAAACCTAATTAGGCATGTGAATCTCAGGCAAATCCTCCTTGAAGGTTAAGGGTAAGACCCATTGGTTTATTTCAGACATCAAATGATATGAATGCAAACCACTATGGGAGGTGTCAAATAGCAACTCTAATCCCATGAATAACATTAAATTACTAATTCAGTAGTCACAAAAAGACCTGATTAGCATGGAATGACAATATAGTGGTTTGGGGCACAGGCTCCAGAAGCAAACTATAAATCTGAATTCCAACTCTATCGCTTACTACTATCTAGGGGAATTTAAACAAGTAACTGAACTTGCAAAATGAGGATAATCACTAGGCTATTAAAATAATCACAGGGTTATTATAAGAATTAAACAAGCTAATAGGTATACAGTACTGAGAACAACATATGGCACATAGTAAGTGCTCAACAAATGCTGGCCATTTTATCACTACCACAAGATACATTTGATATTATGCTAACAAATCATAATTATCAATCCAAAGAAAAATGTCACAGAAAGCAATAATTCACTCCACAAATCCTGCAAAGCACCACAGACTGTGTTAGCTTCTATGGGGGTCATATATATGAAAAACAGCTGGTTTCTGCCATCGATACATTTACTAATAGGGGAAATGAACAACTCTCAATAAAATATAACTGTGGCATTATATATTTGCGTGTGTGCACACACATATATATATATATTTTTTTTCTTTTTTCTTTTTCTTGAGACAGAGTCTCATTCTGTTGCTCAGGCTGGAGCGTAGTGGCGTGATCTTGACTCACTGCAACCTCTGCCTCCCAGGTTCAAGTGATTCACCTTTTTGATTATGGATCTCAAGACCTTCCCCTGAGAGGATCCCTCCCTATACACTGGGGGAAGGAGTGCGGCTGAACACACGGAGGCTCCTGGAGGGCAGGCTACCCAGGAAAGGCATGGAGGCTTTGCGCCCCAATCCCATAGCTCGTCCTACGTGTCTCTTCATTTGTATTCCTTGCATTGTCCTTCATAATAAACCAGTAAAACTGTTTCCCTAAAGTCTGTGTGCCAATCCAGCAAATTAACTGAACCCAAAGACAGGATCATGGCAATCCCAACTTAAAGCCAGTCAGTCAGAAGTTGGAGACCCAGACTTGCAACTGGTGGTGATGGAGTCTTGGGGACTGAACCCTGAACCCATGGGATCTGACGTGATCTCCAGGTAGATAGCGTCAGAACTGAACAGGACGACACCCAGCTGGTGTCTGCTTCTTGGAGTGTAGAGAAAATCCCTCCGCACTTTTGGTGACAGAAATCTTCTGTGTTGACTGTTGCGGTGCGAGAGTAAAGGAAAAACACCGTCTAAGAGTTTTCCCCAACATTACAAAGAAACCAGAAATGCATAAGAAAGTGATACAGACATGCAGAAGA
>NW_016107800.1:35161-40211 GCF_001604975.1 Cebus imitator
AAAAAAAAAAAAAAAAAGATGGCATTTGAGCTGAATATTACTCAAAGGATGAGTATGATTTCTATACCTGGAAAAGGGGAGCAGAAAAGGGAAAAAAGAACAGGGTATTGCAATAAGATCACAGCAGAGACGCATGACATTGCTGAGTACTCCTGGGATGATGTGTACTCTTGGGTCATTTCACAAAGAGATGCAGTGCCAGATCAGGCTGGAAATGGCCAGCTGTGACCAGAACCCCACCTATGAACCGGGACTTGACTTTAGGGAGGCAGAAGTAAGGGAATCCAACCTGGGTGTTTAAACGTGAGAATCACAGCAGCTGAGGGAGAGAGACAAGACTTTAGAGGCAGAGAGGCTGATGAGAAGATGGGATGACATGAATGGGGTACCAGGCAGAAGTGGAAAGAGGGCACAAGAGAGGAGACAAGTATGGTGTGAAGCCAGGCTTTGCAGGGCTAACATACCAGGGGCTCCCCACATTCAGGGATTCTACATTTTAACCCGCGATTTGAAGAAATCCCTCACTCAGGGGATCCTGATGTACCAAAGGAGAAATGGGTTCATGTTCCCTATGGCTTCAGGTGTAGCCGGTTACCACCAGCAACTTAAAATCACCCTCAAAGGCAGACCTAATTCCTGACAACTGAAATTTTCTAAAGTATCCCATCTACAATAAGCAGTTATCATAATCCTCTATCATTTATCAAATGTCTCTGTATATGTAAGAACTAGGATTTTTTTAAAAAAAACTTTTAAGATAAAGATAGAACACACTCTCTGCTTAGAGAGAGAACATATGCGCAAGAGGTAAGGCACTTTAACTCCTCTTCTGAAACAAGGCAGGGAACAAACAGTTGGATGAAAAGAACAGACAATGCTACCAGCGCTCAGAGGAGGAAGTGACCCTCCTGCCTCAGCCTCCCATGTAGTTGGACAACAGGCATGTGCCACCCCACCCACCTATTTTTAATTGTTTTGTAGATGGAGAGTCTCACTTTGCTGCCTAGGCTGGTCTCAAACTCATGGACTCAAGCAATTCTCCTGCCTTGTCCTCCCAAAGTACTGGGATTGCAGGTGTGAGTCACAGCGCCCAGCCCGCCCACCTCTCAAATGACCCCAAATGCAGCCTATGACAGAGGGCAGCCCAGATAACTGCCTTGGTTTACCCTTCCCCTGGAGGTTGGTAAGAGAAATATCTCTACTAAAAAGGAAAAAAAGACCAGGAGCAGTGGCTTATGCCTGTAATCCCAAAGCTTTGGGAGCCAAGGCAGGAGGTTTAGCTGAGGTCAGGAGTTCAAGACCAGTCTGGTCCACATGATAGTGAGACTCTTTCTCTACAAAAAATAAGGAAATAAAAATTAGCTGGGCATGGTGATGCACATCTGCTAACCTAGCTGCTACTTAGGAGGCTAAGGCAGGAGGACTGCTTGAGCCCAGGAAGTCAAAGTTACAGTGAGTTATGATCATGCCACTACACTCCAGCTTGGGCAACAGAGCAAGACCCCATCTCTAAAATTAATTAATTAATTTAAAAACAAGAAAGAAAGATTGGCTCATTTCCCTCTAACCTCCACAGAACTACAAGCAGAGTTATAGGGTGAACAATGGAATTACAAAATGTAAGGGGCATAGGCCGGTCAGAATTGCCCAGCGTTGCACCTGCAACTAACCCTACAACTTGCTAATTCTAATTCACTGTTGCCAACTCCTTGCCTTAAGCTGCTGAAATTGTGCTTATTTTTAGAAGCCAATTATTAACTAAGTCAACGGTGCCTTTGTGAAGGTTTTCTATGGAAGAGACAAACGCTTTATGAAAGTAACTGCTCAAAAGCTTTTATTCCTGCACAAGAACCAACTCTGGATCCCCAGTTCTCTGGTTGCTGAGCTACCACCTGAGCAGCAATCTACTTCCACAAGGACAAAAGCATTGCTGTTCTAATCGGGGAGCACTGATTTCCCTGCTTGGGTTTCAAAATTCAGACAGGGCAGTGCACACAGAGCTTGTTTCTAGGAAAGATCAGCCCCTGGCTGAGTGCTCTAGAAGATGGGGCTCAACCAATGCTGATGATGCAAATTTACTTTATAACACATCCCCAGAGCCAGGTGTGGTGGCTCACGCCTGTAATCCCAGCACTCTGAGAGACTGAAACAGTTGGATTGCTTGAGCCCAAGAGTTCACGACCAGCACGCGCAACACGGTGAAACCCCATTTTTACTAAGAATACAAAAATCATCCTTCTTTGCGCAGTGGTGAAATTTAAAAAAAAAAAAAAAAAAAAATCAGCTGGCATGGTGCCATGTGCCTGTAGTCCCAGCTACCCGAGAGGCTGAGGTGGGAGGATCACGTGGGCCCAAGAGGCAGAGGGTGCAGTGAGCCAAGACTGTGCCACTGTACTCCAGCCTGGGCAACAGAGCAAGACCCTGTCTCAAAAAATTAACAAACAAAAAAAAAAACCCCACGCATCCCCCCAAAATTGACTGGCACAATGCATATGCGGTAAACCAAATATATCAAAATATAAGTTGTAGAATCTAGGTGGTAGGTTTATGGGTGTACCTTCCCTTCAAGTTTTCCCTTACGCTTACAAAAAAATTTTTTTTTTTTTTTTTTAAAGACAGAGTTTCACTCTTGCCACTCACGCTGGAGTGTAATGGCGTGATCTCAGCTCAGTGCAACCTCTGCCTCCTGGGTTCAAGCAATTCTCCTGACTCAGCCTCCCAAGTAGCTGGGATTATAAGTGTCCGCCACCATGACCATCTAATTTTTTAACCTTTAACCCACAGGATCTGACATGATCTCCCTGTAGATAGTGTCGGAATTGAACAGGAGTACACCCAGTAGTGTTTGCTAGTAGTAGAGTGTAGAGAAAATCTCTCCATACTTTGGGTCACAGAAGTCTTCACGCCACAACCTCCACCTTCCAGTTCAAGCAATTCTCCCGCCTCAGCCTCCCGAGTAGCTGGGATTACAGGCATGCACCACCACACCCGGCTAATTTTGTATTTTTAGTAGAAATGGGGTTTCTTCATGTTGGTCTCAAACTCCCGACCTCAGGTGATCCGTCCGCCTTAGCCTCCCAAAGTGCTATGATTACAGGTATGAGCCACTGTGCCCAGCCAGTTTGTAATTTTTAGTAGAAACAAGATTTTACCATGTTGGGCAGGCTGGACTCAAACTCTTGACCTCAGGTGATTTGCCCACCTCAGCTTCCCAAAGTGCTGGGATTACAGGCGTGAGCCGCCATGTCTGGCCAGTGAAAATTTTCATAATAAAGTGTTGGGAAAATAATATTCATGACACAGAACTCATCCAAAGACTATGACAAAGAGAGGACCAAAGACCTTCAGAAGCTTGGATACAGTTATCAAACGGAGGTCTCTCTACCTGACAACACCTTTGAAATGCTGAAGGTGAGGCAAAGCAGAAAGTCCAACATGCCCACAGCCTGCCCAATCTTAATAAACTTTAGAAGAACCCTTCTGGGGGCTGGGCATGGGGCTCCTGGCTGTAATCATAACACTTTGGGAGGCTGAGGTGGGTGGATTGCCTGAGCCCAGGAGACCAGCCTGGGCAACATGGGTTCATCTTCACAAATGCTCATTTTTAGTGCCTGTTATGTGCAAGGTGCCATGTGAGCTGCCAGGGTATAGAGACATCTGCCCTTCAGAGCTGTTCCCACACTGAATGGGTTTATTCTGGTACTTTCTCAAATGAAAGGTATCGGTATCGATGTGGCTTCTGAGCACCAGGCAAGCGTCATCTCATCCTGCTTCCTTCTGAACCATCAAAAATTCTTTCTTAACTCCAAATTCTGTACCCAGAATTCTTTAATAGGTGAACCAGGAGGCATGTGTCAGGTGAGTGTGATTGAATTCCAGAGCATTTGCTTCAGAGATTAGGATTAGGCCCCAAACATTGATAGGCAGTGGTCTCTCTCTTCATTCAGACCCTATTGGAACCTTCCTTTTTTAGCCTGTATGTCCTGCCATATGAATAGGACAATCTTTTTACTTTATTTTTGTTTGTTTGTTTGTTTGAGACAGAGTCTCGCACTGTCGCCCAGGCTGGAGTACAATGGTGTGATCTTGGCTCACTGCAACCTCCACCTCCTAGGTTCAAGCGATTCTCCTGCCTCAGCCTCTCGAGTAGCTGGGATTACAGGCAGCACCACCACGCCTGGCTAATTGTTTTATACCATTAGTAGAGATGGGGTTTCACCATGTTGGCCAAGCTGGTCTCCTGACCTCGTGGTCCGCCTGCCTCAGCTTCCCAAAGTGCTAGGATTATAGGCGTGAACCACCGTGCCTGGCCAATCTTTTTATTTTTCTTACATTGACCTCCTTTGAGATACTAGGAAGCTTCTTCATTTACATGACCTTTTTTGAGATGCTGGAGGCATCCTTATTCTGGAATTCTTTATTCACTCTGAACTTACAGATGTTGATCACATCCCTTGTGCCCTTGCCACGTCCTCCCCTTCCTTCAAGCCATCCTCCTCCTTCAGGAGAAGATGACACTGGAAATGACGAGGGTCGGTTTCCCATTCTCTTGGCCCATTTTCAGTGACTGCAGATCAGTTTTTTTCCCCCCATGGATTTGGCTCTCTGGAAATAGTGAGATGTTCCAAATCAGACGATATCTCTGAAGTTATCCTGGGGACGAGACTGGGGGAGAAAATCTTTCAAGGGCCAAACAGCGTCTGGTACCTATTAGGTGGTATGTGATGAATGACTGAATGAGGGTAGCCAGGATGGGGAAGACCTGGTCAGGCTGTGGGCGAAGTGGCTCACACCTGTAATCCCAGCACTTTGGGAGGCCAAGGCAGGCAGATGATGAGGTCAGGAATTCGAGACTAGCCTGCCCAATATGGTGAAACCCCATCTCTACTAAAAATACAAAAATTAGCTGGGCACAGTGACAGGCACCTATAGTCCCAGCTACTTGGAGGCTGAGACAGGAGAATCACTCGAACCCGGGAGGCAGAGGTTGCAGTGAGCCAAGATCGAGCCACTGTACTCCAGCCTGGGCGACAGCAAGACTCTGTCTCAA
>NW_016107800.1:40246-50346 GCF_001604975.1 Cebus imitator
AAAAAAAAAAAAAAAGAAAAAAAGACTGGGCACCTGGACCCCTGTTCTAGAGGTCAGGGCAGGTCTGAGGCGTCAGGAAGAAAATGGGGTAGGAGCTGAGAGACACAATACTGGACTGAAAGTACAACAGCCACCAAGCATGCAGACTCATGTCAGCCCTCATCTCAGAGCCATCAGCCCAGGAAGAATAAAGCAAAGACCAACATCTGCAGAATTCCCTAAGTTGGACGGTGTGTTGGAAGACTTATATCAGAAGAGAAGGAGGGACTCCAAGCACATAGTGGTAAAATGAGTGGCAGCTCACATGCAGATAATTAATTAGCCCATGAATGCCCTCTCTCTTCGTTGCCCTCTCCTTCCACAAATGTGCATCATGAAGAAACCCAAAGTAACCCTTCAGGCTGCCCTTACAGTGGATTATATCATCTTCTTAACCCCAGAGCTTTGCACCTAACATACAACATTGTACACAAGAAATGGATTTAAACTATATTTACCAGATTTTACTTACATCACATCTTAGGGTCATCTGAATCAAGTAACTAAGAGAGATGCTCTAGGTACACCCACCAGGAATACTGCCGCTTCTTTGATGAGAGGCAAAGACCTAGAAAGGAGGTCTACCATTTTGTGAATATTCCAAGCCCTACAGTCAGACTTCCCAGAGGCCTTAGATAGTGATGTGGATCCCATGAGCAGCATCGCGGCAGCTGGTCAACTCCCAGACCAAAGATGAGGCCAGAGCCACCCAACTCTTAAAGCCATTTGCTCCAGAGGCTGAGAGGGTGTCACATACCATGTGCTCCATGCAGATACTGATCTCGCCATCGCTGTAGAATGCACCATAGAAGCCCACGATGTACGGAGAGTTGCACTCATGCAGAACCTGCAGCTCCCTTATGATCTGGTTCCGGATTGCGGGTTTGATCTCCAGATGAATTAGCTGGAGAAAAGAAAGGTGAAAGAAAGAGAGATTTTATGAAAGAAAGAGGGAAGGAAGGACGAAATATGTAGTCTTGTTAAATGTTTAAGCTCTTAAAGGTAGGGGGAGGAGAAACAGGTAAGTTGTAACAAACAAGTTTCTGCTCGACCAAGAACTGAGTGTCACTGTTTTAAGGCAGGCATTGGCACTGGGGGCTGTCCCCGCTGTGCCTCAGCTCCTGGAAGCCAAGACAGGAACAAAGTTAACGAAGGGCTTACTCCAAAAGAACCTTTGGAGCTCAGATATGAAGAGAAATTGACCTTGAGGACTTGGTCCACACTCAAGAATTGTGGAAGTAGAAGGGTATGAGGAACTCAGGTATGCTAAACTAGGCTGCCCAAGAGATTCTTTCTTGAGCTCAGGAGCCTGATGTGGTTGAGACTGAGACAAAGTCTAAGGTCCTACCTTATGTCACCCTAACATTTTCCCTTGTTCCAGCTAGGGAGACAAGTGACAGCCACATAAAAAAGTTACATAGTAAGGTTGAACTTCTAAAAAATCCCACAGATGGTGAGTGTCAGAGAACATGAATGCAGCAGTTACCAGTGTGGGCTGGAGCACCTGGTGAAAGCTAGATAAAAGGTGTATCTAGAAGATGGGCACTGTTTGAAAAGGCAGAAGGAACAACAGCACAAAAAAAATATGGGCACGTGAGTGAACACAGTGTGCAGAAAAACATCAAAAAAGCCCAACCTTTCTGGAGCAGGGGGCTGTGTTCCAAAAGAGGACCAAGGCAGACAGGAAAGGGAAGTCCAGCTCAATGAGTACATGCTATGGTAGGGAGTTCAGATGCTGTAATGCAGGAAGATAAAGGGAATTTACTGGCACAAGTGGGAAACAACTTGAAATCCACGTTTTGTGTATCACTGGGGCTAAGTGAATGAAAACAGCTTCTCGTGCACATGATAAGCAATAAACAGATACCCTAGCATCCTTCCACAGCACACAGAAGGCTAAAGAAGAGTCACTTATTATTTTCTAGACAGGATGGGGATTAATACACTAACACAGTCATTAGTGTGTTTATCCATAACCTCATAGATGACATGCATTCGAAATTCAAACAGCACAAGAAGGTATTGAGGAAAGTCAGTCTTCCTTCTACCCTGGTCCCCAGGCCTCTAGGTACCTGAGAGATAATCCAATTACCTGTTAATCAAAGCAAACTCACCTTTCTGGCCATGACCAGGCCAGAAGGCTTGTGGGAGACCTTGAACACCACACCGCCATTGCCAGCCCCCAGCTCACTGATCTTCTCAAAGTCATCATCCTTCAGTTCTCCCACCTTCTGCTTCTGGGTAAGAAAGGCCTCAAGGCGCTTTCGCTGCTGCTCGTCAAGCTCTAGCTCCTCCAGCTTCTTCTGCAAGGCCTCCAGATTGGTCCTATCACAAAGCAGAGAGTAAAAGTCAATACCATCACCAGAGAAGTCAACCCAATAAAGCACTCCTATCATGGAAAGCTCCAGCTCTGGGGACAGACAGAGAACTAAAGTGGGAGGCCAGAGAGGAGGCCCCTCCCACTGTGGCTCTGCCCACTTCACTCCAGCCACTGCAGATGACTAGCACCAACATGCTTTACCTGACTTCCATTTCCTCATTTATAAAATGAAAAAATCAGGTCTTTCTGACTCAATATGCTTCAAGTCTATGAGAAGAACAAAAGAATCTACTAAAATCCAGAATGGCCCACCTTAATTTGCTTTAAAACTTCATTTTAAAAAGCCCCACTACTGTTGGTTTTATTGTTTTTACCATACACAAAATAAAATTCTCTAAATCCACTGAAATGAAATCAAACCAACTTTAAACTCAATCACAACAGTAGAAATCCTCATTTTCAATGTAACCAGGTCCAGTAACCAGGTTAGTCAAAAAAGTCACAGAAAAAAAAAAATCAAAAATTATCTATCTAAAATTATTATTTTTCCATAATGCACATAAATCTTCATTCATTCACCCATTCTTTAACATAGGGTGAGACTCTTTGAATAAGGGTCCAAAGAAGACCCTCTGGTTAAGAGGTCCACATCACCCTTCTCACATGGACCAGAACATAATACATGGTTGACAATTTTCTGTTCATGATTTGTTAAAGTTGACTAAAAATGTAGATACTTGCAGAGTAATCACAGTATAAAATTTTAGAGTATGATTTCTCCCAATCTTAATGTTCATCTAGTTTGACAGTAATGTGTTTTAGTGACTTGGACTTGTGAGTCTTTCCACAGCTTTTAACTGGTGTTCATGGGGGGGAAAAAAAGGAAAAAAAAATCATTTCATTTGCAGTTATATTTCATCAATTTATCCAATACTTAAATACATTACTTAACTACAATACCAGCTACAGCTGAACAAATGGGTTTGGGAACAAGCTGGCCTTTGGTAAGCACATAATTCAGCCAGTGGGTGCTGAAGCGAGTGGGTACGGCAGACAGCAGGCTGCCAGCTGTGCATTCAGCATGCTGTGGGCATTGCTCAGCATGTTTCATCCAGGGAACTGAAAAGTGTTCATCACTCCTGGAGTGGGTTAACAGGAAAGTGGTAAGAGAGCTTGCACTGCGTTTCACTGGATTTCACTGGGTTTCAAATTGAAGTCCTGTGAGGCGAGGCGTGTCAGTGACAATTGTGTGGGGTGGCTGCAGTGACACAGGTGACAAGATAGGTCTTCATTATGTATCATCATGTTGGTGTTCCCGCCAACACACACATCCTAGTTCTGAGCTTAAAAGGCAGAGTAAGCATAATCTGCTCTTCCTTCACAACCTCTATCCCAAACCTCTAGAAGACAGGGAAATGGACACCTAATACCTCTCCATGTATGAGGAGATCCGACACTGCCTTACAAATAACATCACACATGGGGCCAAAGAGGATGCAAGGCTGAGGTTACTGATTTTCCTCTCTGATATCCCCCCCAACCCCCAGCAGCTGCACACATCAAAGAAAGGCCATGCACGCACCCAGTGGGAAGGCAGCTGTCCGCAGGCCAGGAAGAGGACTCCCACCAGAACCCAACCATATTGTCCCCTGCTCTTAGACTTTCAGCCTCCGGAACAGTGAGAAAATAAATTCTTGTTGTTTAAGCTACCTAGTCTATGACATTTCATCATAGTAGTCCAAGCAAACTGAGACAGCTACTCAATAGTTTCATCCTGCTAAAAGGTTCAGCTATGTCTTGCAGTGTCCCCAGTCTCTAGGGTGTGGGAACCCAGAATATGTGGGGCTGGGGGGGTACAGGGCACACTCTCTGGTTCCCTTTCTCCCAGCTCTCCACACAAAGGAGCTTGCTGAGGACCACATTTAGAAACACACTTCAAATGCAGATGGACACCACAGGTAAAACTTCAATGAGGTTACAGCTACCTGGAGGGCTCAGCAGGCCAGCGAGAAATACAGATTCCAAAAGCTCGCTCTCTCTCTCTCTCTCCCCCTCCCTCTCACACACACACACACACACACACACAGAGTGTGCATGACGGGGGAAGGGAAGGAGGGCTGCATGGAAGAAAAATTGCTTTTCTCACAACACTGTGTACTCTCTTCAGTGCTTTACATTTATTAAGTCATTTAACCCACAACCCCCAATTAGAACAGATAAGCAAACTCAAGCACACACAGGTGAACTAAGATGTCAAAGGTCAAACAGCTGGTAAGTGGCACAGCCAGGATTCAAATTCAGACAGAGAGAACTAATCTCTCACCTTAACCATGATGCCATACTACCTTCAAAAAGCTCAATACTTTCAAGGGAGGCAACTGACAAATGTGGGTAAGATCCCTGTGTGAGGCGTTTAACACACCAGGGCTCGATCATGCATAAAGATGGTGTGCCCTACACAAAGAGGTCTTTGCACCATGGACAATCCTGTCTCCCATGCACTTCAATAGATGACGGATCTACTGAAGCAGATTAACACTGCCTTGCAGCTAATATTCACCACAAGAAATTCAATCCATTTGTCAAGGAAAAGGGAATGCTGACTCTGTTCACTTTCCCGACTCTTTGAAATAAGTAATTCTTACACCTTCTGAAGGAAAAACTAAGTCTGGGCTTTGTGCTACCTTTCTCCCTTCTCTACCTCCTATCCCCTGCTGTTTATCCACCCACCCCACCAGCTAAGGAACTGGCTTCTGACCTGTGCTTTCAGAAGGTGGCCAGAGAGAGAAATGGCAAAGACCTTCCTAATGGCAGGTGTGTATGGGTGATGACTGGAGATGGAATCATGTTGGAAAATTAACAAATCACTAGTGTTCAAGAGTCCTGGTTTCTTACCCCAAATTGTTCATCAACTAGCTAAGTGACCATGGGCAAGTCACTTAACCTTGCCACATTTCAGATTTCTCTTCTATACATCATGGAATACTGTGCAGCCATAAAAAAGAACAGCATAATGTCCTTTGCAGGAACATGGGTGGAGCTGGAAGTCATTATTCTCAGCAAACTAATGCAGGAACAGAAAACCAAACACCACATGTTCTCACTTATAAGTGGGAGCTGAATGAGGAGAACACATGGACACACAGGAGTGAATGACACACACTAGGGCCTGTCGACAGGTGGTCAGGGAGGAGGGAGAGCATCAGGAAGAATAGTTAATAGATGCTGGGCTTAATATCTAGGTGACGGGATGATCTGTGCGGAAAACCACCATGGCACACGTTTAACCTATGCTAACAAATCTGCACATTCTGCACATGTTCCCCTGAACTTAAAATTTTTAAAAATAACTAAATAAAAGGATTTCTCTTTTGTAAAATAGGATTAACAATTCCACTCTTATTTAACTTACTGGGGAGGGTCAAAGTAGAAACTAATGGAAGAAGCATGAAATTTTTGACACATTTCTTCACTAATACAGAGGCAGGGGAGGTGAAGAGGAGAAAGGAGAGGCCAAGGCAGCAACAGCAGGATCCAGAACTAACTACTGCCTTTCCTTTAATTATTCTTAACATACTCCCTGTTTTTCAGAGAATGAAAGATGAAACATTTTATCTGAAGGTGAAACGAAGATCTTGGCATCAAAATGGCTTTCAGTACTCATTAGAAAGATATCAGTCAATAATGTAACAGTATTCAGTATTTCTTTCTCTTGCAGAGGGAGTTGATGTTCAACAAGGCTAATTTCTGTCCTTCCAAAGTGAAATGTTTTAAGCAAATGATATAAGAGAGCAGGCCCTTACCCAACACCTATATCACCAATGTCTAAAACTGAGAGGGCATAAACCTGTCTCTGTCTCTCTTCACCATCTTTGGTTTTAACTGGTATCAGCAAAACTGAGACAGGGGATTTAAACAAAACAAAACTGGAGCTCCAGCACAATAAATCTGGCACACACAGCCCCCTCTCCAGGGACCAGCTGTGACTGGCTCCACCCGCCATCACAATCATCATGGCAGAGAGAAAACCACACACTGTAACGTGAATTCTGCATTACGGCTAACAGTAAATACAAGTTCGTGAAGACACAAGAACATTATAGGTTTGAATGGGTACACAGAGAAAAACAAGGGTTGTCATTTGCTTTCTGAAAACACCAGGGAGGCACAATGAAATGGATGGGAAAGGATAATCCTGTGGGCAAGAACATCTCCTTCTCATCTCACCCATCTGCTAAGCCTAATTACACTGCCACAACTGGAACCTTTCATTTGCTACTCACTGGTTTAAATCAAGCAGCAGCATAAAATGTATCCCAGGAGGGACCTTGAAGACCACTTTATCCAACCTTCATTTTACAGATGATAAAACTGAGGCCCAAAGGGACAAGTTCACACAGTTCATTGGTGGCAGGTCTCCTAACTCCTAGGACAGAGCTCCTTTCAAGGCCCCACATTGCCTTGTTCAACCCTGATGGTCACTGAATTTAGTGGCTGACCAAAGGAAGAATAGAAGGAGGCAGGGGAGTGATGTTCAGGAAAAGAAATGGGATCTCCAAACCGCCACACAGCAAACAGAAAGGGACCACAATTCCATGCCACCCAACCTGAGCCTTGCTCTAGTCTCAATGGCTGGCCCTGCCTCTGCCAGGCGGGTACACTGAGAAAAGGGGAGAGGATGACAACCAGTCACTGTGGGAAAGAGAGGAAGGGTCCCTGTGCAGGTGGGGGTTCTTACCAGAGAGCCCAGGGAGTTGTAAAATTCTCCCTCCCCTGTGGCATCTGGCAAGCAGGAATGCTACTAGAGCAGGAAACAAGTGGCAGAGAAAGAGGGAAGGAGAGGCAGAAGAGACAGAACCAAGGTAAGAGAGACCAGCGCCTAGAGATGTAAGGCTCCATACAATCCCTTGATCCACACCTTCTACCCCTACCTTCCCATCTGTGAGATCTTGGGTAAGTTACTTTCCTTTCTGGTCCTCAGTTCCATACCCATAAGAAAAGTATATAAGGAGGAGGACAGGAGAAAAAGGAACGGCGTCTAAGTATCCGAGGTCCAAGTCTGTCAATGTGACATAATCTGAGGAGATACAGAATAAGACTGGGAGTGTGTTCAAAGTAGAAGGGCTGAGGAGCTTCAATGGACAGGGGGCAATGTGAGAACAAAGAGACCTGGCACCATGGGCCTCTGTACAGTCAAAATATGAATGGCATACAAAAAGCAGTAAGACAGGAAAGCAGAAGGGACCTGAAGGAAGAAGGCAGAGGGTGCCAAAAGCACAGCTTACCAACTTCCAGATTCCAACTTCCAGATTCCACCCCAGGCTGGTCCATCTGTGTTGGGCAGTGCAGATGCACTGGCAAGTGCCAGACCCGGGCAACATCTTGGGGAAGGCGTTCTATACCCTCCCGTACCTCAATCCCGCAGCTTACTCTAAGAGAGGCTGTTCAACTACCTAGACAATCAAATTCTAGGACTGTGTATATGGGCTCTGTGAAAGAAGCCAGGCACAAAAGAGTATGTACTATGTGATATGGTTTGGCTGTGTCCCCACCCAAATCTCAACTCAAACACTAATCCCTATGTGTCGAGACAGGGAGGTAACTGGGTCATGGAGGCAGTTTCCCCTACATTATTCTCAAGATAGTGAATGAATTACCTTGAGAGCTGACTGTATTACAAGTGTCTGGTGTTTCCCCTACTGGCACTTCTCACTTGCCACCATGTGAAGGTCTTTACTTCCCCTTTGCCTTCTGCCGTGAGTGTAACTTTATTGAGGCCTTCCTAGTCATGCAAAATCTCTTCCCTTTATAAATAACCCCAGTCTTGGGCAGTTCTTTACAGTAGTGTGAAAACAGACTAATATACTATGTCATTCCATCTATAGAAAATTCAGGGCTGGGCGTGCTGGCTCACACCTATAATCCTAGCAACTTTGGGAGGCCGAAGTGGGAGGATCACTTGAGCACAATTGTTTGAGACCAGCCTGGCCAACATGGTGAAACCCCATCTCTACAAAAAATATAAAAATTAGCCAGGCATGGTGGCAAGTGCTTGTAATCCCAGCCACTGGTGAGGCTGAGGTGAGAGGGACTGCCAGAGCCCAGGAGGCTGAGGCTGCAGTAAGCCAAGATCGCATCACTGCACTCCACCCTGGGCAACAATGAGACTCAGTCTGAAAAAAAAAAGAAAAGAAAAGAAAATTCAAAAAAAAAAAGGCAACATTAATCTTTGCAATTATAAATCAGTAAAGTGATTAGCCTTCATGGGGCAGTAACTAAGAGTGGGTGTGTGATGGTTAATTTTGTGTCAACTTGACTAGGCCATGGTGTTTCTGTGAAAATGTTTTTGTGGGGTTTTTTGGATGAGATTGACATTTAAATTGGTGAACTCTGATTAAAGTGAATTACCCTCTATAATGTGAATGGGCCTCAGCCTATCAATTGAAAACCTTAAGAGAACAAAGCCTGATAGGCCCAGAAGAAGAAGGAATTCTGCTGGTAGCCTGCGTCTGGACTTCAACAGCGTGGAAGCTGCCCTGGGTCTCCAGCTTGCTGGCTTACCCCTGCAGATTTTAGATATAGCAAACCTAAACAATTCACATCAGCCAATTCCCTAAAGTAAACATCAACGACCCTCTCATACATACGCAAGGACGCACACAACTGCTGTTGGCTCTGTTTCTCTGGCAAACCCTAACACAGGGAAGGAGGGGATTCCTTGGTGCTAGTAACGCCCTGTTCTTGATCTGAGGGCTGGTTACATAATATGTTCAGTTTTTTAGAATTCATCAACTATGCGTTTATGATACATGAATATGTACCTTGATCTGAACGTGGGAGTCAGGCTATCTGGGTATGAATCCCTATTTGGCCACTGAGTACCCATGTCAAGTTGGAGAGGTTTCTTAAAAGCCTTAAGCTTCAGGTTTTTCATCAGTAAAATGAGGCTAAAAGTAGTAAACACATCATGGGGTTATCAGGAGACTAAAGGAGCTTATCCACACTCATCCACCAAGCTCACAGTAGGTGCTCAACAAATACTATAGAATGTTATTCCTCTTAACCAATTAGATTACAACAGCATAACAATATTAAACATGCATTTAGCATTTAGATGACTCTAACTTTTAAAAAATATTTCACTCTCATTTAATTTCTACAACCACTTTTTACTTATTATCACATTTTGACTTAAATTGCCTTTAGCTGTATATATTCATTACTTCACTGAGGGCCTTCTAGTGCCAAAATTTACGCATGCTCAAAGACCTGGGAAGACAAAACAATTTATTCTCAAAGGAAAAACAAGATGAGATAATCATCAATGGGACGTACATGCAGGCAAGAAGTAATGACCAGGGCTTCAAACCAGATAACATGGGAAGCTAACCACTATGCTTGCAGAAAAGCAAGGTCCTGATATTTAGCTGTAGAGTTCCACCCTGCTAACACTACAGAAGGATACGTTAGAATTAGAGAATTTTAGCACTGGACAAAACTTTAAAGACCACCTACTTTAACTGCCCTATTTTAAATTGTAAGAAAAACTAGAGAGAAGTGACTTGTACAAGTTCACGGAGCAAGTGACTATCAGAGCAGCCCAGGTCTTCTGACTTGTAATGGCTTCACACCTATTTTGCAAGCACAGAGTAGCCACAAGCATGTTTTTCTTCTTTCTAGTAGTTTCACCACAATGTGAAAGACCAGCTCTGCCCTGAGAGTGTCAACGTCCTTCCCACAC
>NW_016107800.1:50971-52237 GCF_001604975.1 Cebus imitator
TTTTTGAGACAGTCTTGCTCTGTCACCCAGGCTGGAGTGCAGTGGCGTGATCTTGGCTCACTGCAACCTTCACCTCCCAGTTCAAGCGATTCTCCTGCCTCAGCCTCCTGAGCAGCTGGGACTATAGGAGCACACCACCCGCCCAGCTCATTTTTGTATTTTTAGTAGACAGGGTTTCACCATATATTGTCTAGGCTGGTCTCGAACTTCTGACCTCGTGATCCACCTGCCTCAGCCTCCCAAAGTACTGAGGTTACAGGTGTGAGTCATTGCGCCGGCCAGTGATGCCTTTTTTCTCTAATCTCTTTTTGTAAGTTTAACATTGAGCAAACAAAACACTGCTCTCGGTTTAATAAGAAAAAAAGAAGAAAGACTCTAAGTTCTGAGAGACAAGTCTTTCCCCTCTATGTGGAAAGCCCTGACTGAAATGCTGATTTAAGACTCTTAACCAAAGTGTTATCTCTTAGTTGTTGTACCTTACTTTAGGATTCCCCCCAGTTTCCTTCTGGAATTGTAACTGAACACAGTAATACCTGTTTACACTGTGAAGTGGGATACTGTTACAGAAAACACACCAGTGGCTTTCTCACTATTGAACTAATAATGCCTTGGGAATGTGTATCTATGGAGACACCCTTGTAGTTGTACCTGATGATGCTATCTGTCTGTTGGAAATAAATTTTTAATGCCCCCTGGCCATCCCCCATCCCCACCTAAAGAAAAGACCAGCTCTGTCCTGGCCCAGAAGCAGCTGATTTCCTGCATACCTCACTGGCCTTGGAAGTGGGTCTGGAAGCTTCTTTCAGGGACAATGACTATGAGACTTTTCTCACCTACACATCTGTCAGCAAGCGAAGAAGCGCAGGCGGCCAAGATGTGATGTGCACAAGCAGCCAGCATCAAGGAAAGGTAAAAATTTCTGCTGAACTGAGTGAAGCGCATGAGGGACTATGCAAAAGAATGGCTGCACTGAAGCACAGCTTCCCCTAGTTAACAAAGCATCTAAGCCTGAAGCTGGGCTCAACACCAACACAAAAGTCTGCTATTGCTGAAGGAGGTATAGGAAACTTTCTCCTGCCCTAGACCTGCCGCAGATACAAGGAAAAGTCTGGCTGCTGTAAAGAGAAAGGGAAAGCATGTTGGGGGGCCGGGCACGGTGGCTCAAGCCTGTAATCCCAGCACTTTGGGAGGCAGAGGCGGGTGGATCACGAGGTCAAGAGATCGAGACCATCCTGGTCAACACGGTGAAACCCCGTCTCTACTAAA
>NW_016107800.1:52392-55009 GCF_001604975.1 Cebus imitator
AAAAAAAAAAAAAAAAAAAAAAGAATGTTGGGAAAACCCCAAACCCAAGGTCTATACACACCGGGTCTGCTAAAGATTGAGACTGGATCCACCCTACCTCTACCTCAGGCCACAAACCACTAAAAAGCAACTGCCGCTTACCCCTAGGAGAGGGGCAAGAATGCAGAGGAAGGGTCTTTTTGTAGCAAAGGATTAAGGGACAGTTCAGAGCTGTAGAAGTACTTGGAAGACTGAGAAAAAAATAAACGTATGTAACTCAGGCTTCCCTCTCAGCGCAAGATAAAAACCCATGACTGGAAAAATCTGAAGCATGTGGTGCATTTAAGTTAACAATATCAACATGAAAACCCAAACCTAGCTCAGCTCCTGGCTGACAACCTAATACATGCTAACAGCAAGACAGAAGAGCATGCCCATTTCTGAGGATAAAGACAATTTACCTCATTTTCTGTATCTCTACATAATATCCAACATTCAATCAAAAATCACAAGACAACAGTTGGGCGCAATGGCTCACACCTGCAATCCCAGAACTTTGGCAGGCCGAGGCAGACAGATCACTTGAGGTCGGGGGTTTGAGATCAGCCTGGCCAATATGGCAAAACCTCATCTCTACCAAAAATATAAAAATCAGCAGGGTGTGGTGGTACATGCCTGTAATCTCAGCTACTCAGGGGGCTGAGACAGGAGAATCACTTGAACCGGGAAGATGGACGTTGCAGTGAGCCAAGATAGCGCCATTGTACTTCAGCCTGGGCAATGAGAACAAAACTCCATCTTGAAAAAAAAATAAGGTCACAAAACAACTAAAAAAAATAATAACAAAACTTAAAAAACAAAAAACAAAAGAAAAAAAAAATAAGGTCAGGTGCAGTGGCTCATGTCTGTAATTCCAGCACTTTGGGAGGCCAAGGTGGGCAGATCATGATGTCAGGAGTTCAAGACCAGCCTGGCCAATATGGTGAAACCCCGTCTCTATTGAAAAATATAAAACTTAGCCAGATGTGGTGGTGTGCACCTGTATTCCCAGCTACTTGGGAGGCTGAGGTAGGAGAATCACTGGAACCTGGGAGGCGGAGGTTGCAGTGAGCCGAGATCACACCACTGCACTCCAGCCTGGGTGACAGGGCAAGACTCCGGCTCAAAAAAAAAAATTACAAGACACAGCCGGGCACAGTGGCTCACACCTGTAACCTCAGTACTATGGGAGGCCAGGGCAGGCAGGTCACCTGAGGTCAGGAGTTTCAGACCAGCCTGGCTAACATGGTGAGACCCCATCTCTACTGAACATAAAAAAATTATCCAGGGATGGTGGCAGGCACCTGTAATCCCAGCTACCAAGGTAGCTAAGGCAGAAGAATGGCTTGAAACCGGGAGGGAGGTTGCAGTGAACTGAGATTATGCCACTGCACTCTAGCCTGGGTGACAAGAGTGAGACTCTATATAAAAAAAAAAAAAAAAAAAAAAAAAAAATTATAAGACACAAAAATCAAGAAGGGTAGGAAGGTGGAATGCAGGGCAGCAGGGGGGAACAACCTTATCAAGAGATAAGCAATAAACAGAACCAGACTGAGATGACACAGCTGTTGAAACTATCAGACAAGGGCCTTAAAATAACATGATTGACCGGGAACGGTGGCTCACGCCTGTAATCCCAACACTTTGGGAATCCGAGGCAGGTGGATCATAAGGTCAGGAGTTCGAGACCAGCCCGACCAACAAGGTGAAATCCTGTCTCTACTAAAAATACAAAAATTAGTTGGGCGTGGTGGCGGGCACCTGTAATCCTAACTACTCAGGAAGCCGAGACGGGAATTGCTTGAACCTAGGAGTGAGCCAAGATCACGCCCCTGCACTCCTGCTGGGTGACAGAGCAAGACTCCGTCTGAAGAGAAAAAAAAAAACTATGATTAATATGTTAAAGATAGACAACATGCATGAACAACTGAGGAATTTCAGCAGAGGTGAAAACTAAAAATACAATCAAATAAAAGTGGTAAAAATTTTTAAAAACATGGCATCAGAGGTCAACAGGCTCATTAGCAGATTACACAAAGTTGACGAAATAATCAGTGACCCTGAAGATAGGTGAATAAAAATTTTTAAATGGATGCTAGGCATGGTGGCTCATGCTTATAATACCAATGCTTTTTGGGAGGTCAAGGCAGGAGGACCACTTAAGGCCCAGAGTTTGAGACCAGCTTGACCACTTGAGGCCCAGAGTTTGAGACCAGCTTGTCTTAAAAAGAAGAAAAAAAGAAATTAACCAAACTGAAGCACAAGGAGAAAAAAATAATTAAAAAAATGAGAACAGAGCATCCAAGAGTTGTAGGACAAGACCAAATAGTCTAACACATATGTAACTGAAGTCTTGGATGAATAGGAAGGAACAAGATAGAAGAAATATTTGAAGTGACAAAGGCCAAGAATTTCCCAAAATTAATGAAAAACAACAACACTCAGATCAAAAAAACACAGGAAACCCTGAGCAATACTTAAAGAAGAAAAATCCCGGACGGGCACAGTGGCTCACGTCTCTAATTCCAGCACTTTGGGAGACTGAGGCAGGTGGATCACGAAGTCAAGAGATGGAGACCGGCCGGGCATGGTGGCTCAC
>NW_016107800.1:56114-57411 GCF_001604975.1 Cebus imitator
GTGGATCACAAGGTCAGGAGTTCAACACCAGCCTGGCCAACACAGTGAAACCCCATCTCTACTAAAAATACAAAAATTAGCTGGACGTGGTGGTGGGCACCTGTAATCCCAGCTACTCAGGAAGCTGAGGCAGGAGAATCACTTGAATTCGAGAGGCGGAGGCTGCAGTGAGCCAAGATTGTGCCACTGCACCCCAGCCTGGGCAACAGAGCTAGACTCTGTCTCAAAAAAAAAAAAAAAAAAAAAAAAAAAAAAAAAAAAAAAAAAAAAAAAAAAAAAAAAAAAAAAAAAACTACAAGTTCACACTTAGGTGGGGGAGCTAAAAGAGAACACATGGAAACAAAAAGGGGAACAACAGACATTGAGGCCTATTTGAGGGTGGAGGGTAGGAGGAGGGAGAAGTTCAGAAAAAATAACTACTGGGCACTAGGTGCGGTACCTGGATGATTAAATAATATGTACAAGAAGCCCCAGTGACACGAGTTTACCTATGCAAAAAACCTGCACATATACTCCTGAACCTAAAGTAAAACTTTAAAAATAAATAAATGGAATATTTGGAAGCACTGGTAAACATTAAATTCTATAAATTGTTAAAAGAAATAAAGTTTTAGTGAGCAACAAGTAAATTGCTATTAATAAATTTCTGTTAACAAACAAAAAGAATATCACCTTTACTTGATGGGGACAAAGGAGGGACATAACAGTCTGATAAAGAATGAAAAATGCGGCCAGGCACGGTGGCTCACGCCTGTAATCCCAGCACTTTGGGAGGCTGAGGCAGGCAGATCACCTGAGGTCAGGAGTTTGAGACCAGCCTGACCTGGTGAAACCACATCTCTACTAAAAATACAAAAATTAGCTGGGCATGGTTGGTGGTGGGTTCCTGTAATCCCAGCTACTCGGGAGGCTGATGCCGGAGAATCACTTGAACCTGGGAAGCAGAAGCTGCCGTGAGCCAAGATGGCGCCATTGCACTCCAGCTGGGTAACAGCAAAACTCCATCTAAAAAAAAAAAAAGAAAAAAATCATCTCTAGAAAACCAAATACTGGTCGGCGGTGGTGACTCACACCTGTAATCCCAGCACTCTGTGAGGCTGAGGCAGGCAGATCACGAGGTTAGGAGATGAGATCAAGACAATCCTGGCCAACATGGCGAAACGCTGTCTCTACTAAAAATACAAAAATTAGCCGGGCGTGGCAATGCACGCCTGTAGTCCCAGCTATTCGGGAGACTGAGACAAGGAGAATCGCTTGAACCTGGGAGGCAGAGGTTACAGTAGGCCGAAATCACGCC
>NW_016107800.1:60164-62342 GCF_001604975.1 Cebus imitator
AAAAAAAAAAAAAAAAAAATAGGTCTGCTGTTCCCTCTTTGCAGATATAGAAACAGAGGCCCGGAGCTGTTAAGTAACATACCCAGGGCTAGGGTTGGAACTCCAAATTTTGGTCTTTTCTCTACATCATGCTGAAGAATTCCTGTCCTTCAATCAAAATCTCCCACCAGCAGGCCAGGAGTGGTAGCTAACGCCTACAATCCCAGCACTTTGGAAGGCCAAAGTGAGGGGATCACTTGAGGTCAGGAGTTCAAGACCAGCCTGGCCAACATGGTGTCTATACTAAAAATACAAAAATTATCCGGGTGTGGTGGCAGGCGCCTATAATCCTAGCTATTCAGGAGGCTGAGGCAGGAGAATCACTTGAACCCAGGTGGCAGAGGTTGCAATGAGCCAAGACTGTGCCACTGCACTCCAGCCTCGGCAGCAGAACAAGATTCCATCTCAAAAAAAAAAAAAAAAATATCCAGTTCATCCCCAATACCAGGAATTCCCCCAGAAGTGTGATTTATTCCTTAAGATAAACAGTTGGGTCCTTCTAAAATATAAAGGTTCCAGGAAGGACAATAAATTACATCTACCCAAAGAGGGACTCCTTTCACAGAAACATTCAAGGCTGATACTTTTTTGTTTTTTCGTGAGACAGAGTCTCGCTCTGTCACCCAGGCTGGAATGCAGTGGCGCAATCTCGGTTCAATGCAACTTCCGCCTCCTAGGCTCAAGCAATTCGCATGCCTCAGCCTCCCAAGTAGCTGGGATTACAGATGTGCTTCACCACTTCTGGCTAATTTTCTAATTTTTTTAGTAGACACTAGGTTTTGCCACGTTGGTCAGGCTGGTCTCTAACTCCTCCCAAAGTGCTGGGTTTACAGGTGTGAGCCACCATGCCCAGCCCAAAGCTGATACATTTTGATTGGGGAAGAAAGGGAAGAGTAAGGACACTGCCCAGGCAGCAGTAAGCAGTAAAAATTCTCGTGGCCATAAAAGAGCTGGGACACCATTGTGGGTGGGAAGGGTGGAGAGGAGGGGACAGGAAATGTTGAAAAGAAGAAAGCACCAAGAGCAACCCAGACAGAAAATCCAGTAAATATGTGGTCAGCATCAGATAAACAGAGAGAGCTCTGGGTCTGGCAGTAGCTACTTAACAGTGGGGCTGGCTGTTATTGAAAGGACAGGCTGGCTGACTGTGGCCTTAGAAAGGTGACGTATTGGACATTACCCATTCCCTGTTCTTTACAAGCTAATATAGAAAAATATCTTTTATCTTTCCAGTCATAATGAGAACAAAATAGTTTAAACAAATTTAAAAGAAGAGAAAGACCTTTTTAGAAACTCCTTGTATAATAATGGCCCATGCTAGTCTATTAATCAGGGGTGCAGTCTGCTCTTCAGTGAGGGAGAAGGTACAGGATCCAATGTGACCCAATCAGTTAAACTTCGTAACTCAGAAATGAGGCAGGAAAATAGGGTCTGGAGGTAGGGAACATAAGGCCAATTCACAGTTCAGCTATAACAGGAAATATCCTCTCCATAGGTCACAGCCCTTAAATGACTTTATAACTTTACTTCATCTTCTCCATTTACATAGGGCATACCCAAAGTAACAAATGGAATCTTCTAGGGGATATTTAAATTCCCCAAAATTCTGCAACAGGGCCTTTTGAGCTCCTATGCTCAGGCCTGCTCCCACACTGTGGAGTGTACTTTCATTTTCAATAAATCCCTTCATCTCTTCCTTGCTGTGTGAATTTTGTCCAATTCTTTGTTCAAGATGCCAAGAACCTGGACAGTCTCCACCTTTAACAGAACCATGAAGACGGTTGAGTCCCCAAGGCAAAAGGTCAATAGTCAGTGCCCAGAAGCACATCTAAGGGCAGTCAGATGAAACACAGCACTCAAAATGCGTCGCCGATTCTAGTCCACAGGAGAAATCGTCAATTCTCTAGACTTGCTTCCCGCTTACATACAACAGCTGTTTGTTACAGGTGGACCCTTCTCCCTGCCCAAATACATACAGGAAGGTCAGCAAATCTCATCCTGAGCACATATCACCTCTGGGAAAAACCCAACCCCCAGAACACTCTCCAGCAACCTTCAGGGAATCCTAATTTCAGGATCAGGACTGCAAGTCAATACAGGTGCTCACTTAAGCATTTGTTTTTTTTTTTTTTTTTTTTT
>NW_016107800.1:62412-68848 GCF_001604975.1 Cebus imitator
GAGACAGGGTCTCACTTTGTTGTCCAGTGCAGCCTCGATCTGCTGGGCTCAGGTAATCCTCCCTCTCACCTCAGCTTCTCAAGTAGGTGGACTACAGGCACACACCATTATGCCCAGCTAATTTTTGTAATTTTCTGTAGAGACAGAGTTTCATCATGTTGCCCAGGTTGGTCTCAAACTACTAGGGCTCAGGTGATCCACCCAGCTAAGCCTCCCAAAGTGCTGGGATTACAGGCGTAAGCCACTGCACCTGGCCAGCATTTAACAGCTTAAACTAGGGGTAGAAAACTACTAGTAACAGCAATTGGCCTAGTAAAGTCAAAACCTACCTAGAAGAAGTAATATCATGGAAGGAAACTTAATTAAAACCAAAGCTGATAGTGCTTGCTTCTGCCTTCTGAAAAAAGATGCAGGGTGGGGAAATACGTTTTTGTGCTAACAATACCTGTTTACAGTGGGATCTGGTCCTACTAGAGGACCAGAAAACTTGCCCAGTTTAGAAAGGCCTGTTCCTGAGCCGTGGTGTGGACAGAAGCAGGCCTGAACAGCATGTAGAGGTGGAGATGGAGAACTGAATTATGTTGCAAAATAAAATGAGAAAAGCTTGTTTCGGGGGTCATTAAGAGCAGCAAGAACAGAAGGAAAGGATATACTGTGGCAAGGTGGCAAAGGTCGTTTAAGACCAAAGACACCAAATACCATTAGATTTTAAGTTGTCTGTATTACAGTAATATAACACACCCTCCCCACCTCAGACCTGCCAAGTCCAATCTGCTGTGCACACAAATAGCTCTGTGTATATTTTGTTCTTACTGTTGCTTAGTGGAAACCAAGAAAAAGGGGCAAATTTCCAAGCTGGTTCAAGAACAGAGCAAAAAGAAGAGAAAAAACAGAGAAAGGGAAATGTGAGTCCCACAGCAGAACTGACCATGAGAATGTAAACCTCGGGGAGTGCTCCAGTCTAGAAAAGGGCATGGGATAGGGAACTTGAGTGGAACTCTATTCATTTATGCCTACAGCTGTGAAAATACAATGCAGATTTACTATGGAGCGTCTACTCCTTGACAAGAGTTATATATGCTAGAGACTAGGCTATGAAGACAAGACACCTGCCCTCACAAGGCAGTCTCAGAGGGGTGTGTGTACGTGTGTGTGTGTGTGTTTGGGTGTGTGGGGGGGGTGTGGTTGTGTGGGTGTGTGTGTATCACAATGTAAGCCAAACATAGGAAAGGATACTAACAAACATAGCAGCAACCTCCAGGGTAGGGTAGGTCAAAATGCTAAAAGCAAGGTAGGCACTGGGGGCTATGGGAACATACAGAACACTGCCTAATTCCACCTAAGATAAGGGAGGGAAAGTGAAGGTCAGAAAATGTAATGCCCAAGTTTAATCCTGGAGAATATCAGTGTTCAGAGCAGATAGGAAGAGAAAAGCAATCCAGGCTTAGGGATCGCCACGTGCAGAACGGCACTCAACGTTACAAGCCATTCCAAGTGGCCAAAGAGTGGATGCATCCAGGTGAGTGCCAAGATGCGGCTGCCAGTAAACTGGGCTCCACTTAGCATAGCATATGCTAAGGAATTAGATTTAGAAGGCAAGTGCGAAGCTGGGGTGACTTCTGTAATATTATCAGGCCTAAAAAAATTAATGTGTGCTCATTACAAGAAAAAAATCCAACCAGTCTAGAAATGTGTAGTCTAAGGCTGGGCACAGTGGTTCATGCCTGTAATCCCAGCACTTTGGGAGACCGAGGCCGGTGGATCACGACGTCAAGAGATCGAGACCATCCTGGCCAACATGGTAAAACCCTGTCTCTACTAAAAACACAAAAATTAGCCGGTAATGGTGGCTCATGCCTGTAGTCCCAGCTACTTGGGAGGCTGAGGCAGAAGAATCCCATGAACCCAGGAGGCAGAGGTTGCAGTGAGCTGAGATCATGCCATTGCACTCCAGCCTGGGCAACAGAGCTAGACTCTGTCTCAAAAAAAAAAAAAAAAAAAAAGAATTGTGTAGTCTAAAGTAAAACTCTATGTTCCACCTTCCCTCAAATAACTACTGTTAACACTGTAGAATATATACGCTTCTAGGTTTCTTCTAAATACATTTCCAGTGAATATATATAATATGTTTTGTTTAACGAAAATGGAATTATAATATACACATTGTTCTGCAACAGCAAATTCTGAAGAAAGTAACAAGATCAGTTTTATATTTTGGAACCAAGAGTCTGGCAACTTAGAAACAGGAGAGCCAAGGCAGGAAGTGCAGGAAGTCAGCTTGAAGGCAACAGGAAAACAAGAGAAGATGAGAGCTTGACCACCACAGCAGCCAGGCAATAAAGAGCTGGGACAGAAACTGAAGGTAGAGTTAGCAAGACTGGGCGATGATCTGGATATGGGGGGAGAGAGGGAGGAGTTGAGGGCGATTCCAGGTTTCTGGCTGGGCATCCAGGGGGATCTATTTACCACATCACAAAGATGAGGACTGGACAAGCTTTGGGAGTCAGGAGGATGTTGCATCATAAAGAATCTGGCTGGCTTTTGTCCCTGGTTTCTGGGAGGTAACCTCTAAGTCTTTGGAGTGTCTTTGTTATTCATGGTGCGCCCTGATAAGTTTATGCTAATAAGGTGACTCCATGTGGGTCTACGGTTTGCTTAAAGCAGGGATCTGGGCCTGTCTTGGGGTTTTAGGTCTCCTCTTTGGTTCTTACTTATTTTCTTCTTTTTTTAACCTTATTTATGATGAAGGAACTTTTTTTAAATTCTTTACACTTACCCTTTTGATATCCTCTACATTCATGGCTCTTGTCATCATCTTAGACTTGGGAACCTGCCTCAGGATGGGGGCTGGCCATACCAGAAGGACCAATCATGTGATGACAAGGTTGGGGCTCTCAGCCATGTAATACAGCCTAAGGTGCAGTGAGTAAAGGGCTAGAGATTGAGTTCAATCACATGGCCAATGATTCAAGCAATTATGCCTATGTAACGGGACCCCAATAAATAAAGCTCAGGTGAGCTTCCCTGTTTAACAATACTCTGTGCATACTGTTACACATCAATGTACTAACAGAATGACTGTGCCCTAATTCCAAGAGGTGAGGACACCAGAGGCTTTACATCTGGGACACTCCCAGGCCTCACCCTATATGCCTCTTTTATTGGCTGCTCCTGATTTGTACCCTTTTTGCTACAATAAAATTGTAATCAGAAGTACAGTGCAGTGGTGCAATATCAGCTCACTGCAATCTCCACCTCCCAGGTTCAAGCAATTCTCCTGCCTCAGCCTCCTGAGTAGCTAGGATTACAGGCATGCACCACCAGGCCCAGCTAAATTTTTTATTTTTTAGTAGAGACGGGGTTTCACCATGATTGCCAGGCTGCTCTCAAACCCCTGACCTCATGTTCCGCCCACGGCGCTCCAGCGTAGGGGACAGAGTGAGACTCTCAGAGGGGGGAAAAAAAAAGGAATATTTGTTTTAATATTTAAATACCTAAAACGCATGTAAGATATCAGTGTGAACAGGATGCAATATTTGAGCCAAATTACCCACAATGTGCTCAGGCAGAGTAAACATCTGGGTGAGTATAAAACTATCATTTGAAACCTTCAAAGAAATGGAGTCAAGAGCTACACAAACACAGGAGATACTGGCTTCCTTGAGTAGAAGAGCTGTGCAGAAAATGAAGTCTAAAAATTGCTGAGTTCAACCTTTCAGGTCCTTGTAAGCCTCCTGAAGACTTCAATTTTAGGTGCTTAACTCTTTCATTACCTGGTCAAAGAAGCTTTTCACAGTATGGCAAAGTCCAGCCCACTATGTCTACTAGTCCACAGAAAAGGCAGAGGTGTTTCCACATATCAAACTGCAGTTCTGGAACTGATTCCTACACACAACACTGATTTACATTATCTGTGCAATAAGTTTAAAAAGGATAGTTGCTTTTACAGCAACACTAAAGCTCACCAAATTCAGTGCACCTATTCCATTTCATATATACGTTACTGGATTTTTGAGGGCTATTTTTATTTGTAAAATTGTAGCCTCCATTAATAATTTGTCTCCAATGTATAAACTATGTTCTTAACAAAAAGGAACCAAAATTGTGGAAACTTCAACTTGAAGTCAGGTCTGGAGCCCTCTATTAACTCTGCTGGTAACTGGTTATCTGACCATGGGCATGATCTTTCTCCTGCCTAAATGGAAGCACACGCTTGTCCTGTATCACAAGGGACTGTTATGAGCAATTGGACAGAGAATGGATGGGAATGTGTTTTAAAATGGATAAATAGGTAAACACATTAAAGAGGTACTTTTCTAAAATATGTATTTATCTTTTCTTATGACTTATTCTTGGTTAGAAAAGAATGTGATTTTGGATGATACCACATTCCCTGTGAATCTTGAAAGTGGGCCAGGCGTGGTGGCTCACGCCTGTAATCCAAGCACTTTGGAGGCCAAGGCGGGCGGATCACCTGAGGTCGGGAGTTCAAGACCAGCCTGATCAACATGGTGAAACCCCCTCTTTAAAAAAAAAAAAAAAAAAAAAAAAAAAAAAAAGAACAAAAAAAAAAAAAAAAAAAAAAAAAACCCCCTCTTTAAAAAAAAAAAAAAAGAAAAGAAAAAGAAAGTGCACTAAAGAATACGCCAATGATCAAAATTAGAAAACAAAATCTATTGAAACAACATTCTAGTGGATCTTAAACTTGAGTTATTTAGACAACAACAAAACCAGTATTACTGGCGTTCTTAGGACTTTGGTCACTTTGGGTCAAAAATCTGCAGGGTCTGTCTGGCATTTAAAAAAGAAGCAGATAAAAAGATTTGTCTACCAAGCTCTTCTTCTTCACTTCTCCCCACCTACTTCCTTTTCTTCCAAAGGAGACAGGCTATCATTTACCCACTGGTTTGCCACATCCTGCCTCAGAAGCTACTTCCTGGGAGCTGCCTGGGCTATTCTGAGAGGAGCTTTAACTCTTTCAGACTCTCAGACCATTAGTATATTCATGACATCCATACCCACCATAGTCATTTACAACCCGGTAACTAAACTCTAGTAGACCAGATAATACTCCCAACTTCCTTCATGCCAGGCCCCGTATTAAGCACACTACCCACAGCCCAGGCAGAAGTCACATCTCTTGGTCACATCTGGGGGCTCCAACCAGTCCAGCATTGCTTAATCAATCAAAAACAAAACAAAACAAAAGACTCAGGATAATTATCCGCGGGTGCAGTGGCTCACGCCTCTAATCCTAGCACTTTGGGAGGCCGAGGTGGGTGGATCACCTGAGGTCAGGAGTTCAAGACCAGCCTGGCCATCATAGTGAAACCCCCATCTTTTAAAAAAAAAAAAAAATTATCAAGAAACTCAATGTACATAACATCACATTTGTATTGATAAAAACT
Source organism: Cebus imitator (assembly GCF_001604975.1). Classification (NCBI taxonomy): domain Eukaryota; kingdom Metazoa; phylum Chordata; class Mammalia; order Primates; family Cebidae; genus Cebus; species Cebus imitator. Next base: position 67,821 of record NW_016107800.1, read on the forward strand.
CAACTGAGCAAAGCTTCTGTCCCACAGAAGCTCTGTAAGCTAACACTGGTCTTCATTCATTTCACATTTACTGATCAACTAGTACCTGGCAGGCCTGGGCGAGAGATGGGGCATCAAGCCTTAACTCTTCAACTGCAGAAGCTTACCATGTAGCTGGTGAAGCAGAACAGATACGTATGAAGATTACTGCATCCCTGCCAAGTGATCTGTCTCCTGTGTAGTTCATGTATACAGTCTCACTAGACTGCCTGTCCCTCCCAAAAGTTCCCACTTAGACCTACCCAGACAAGAGAAGATCACAATCCTGTCGATGGCACACCAGCTGCTGAGCTCCCAAGGCTCCCCAAATTTATTAGCAAGAGAATGCAGAATACTGGAACTTCTCTGACAAATGAGAAATTTTTTCAAGTTCCAGACTTGGACCTAGTATTACATTTTAATAATCTGAATCAGCAGCCGGGCACAGCAGCGCGTGCCTGTAGTCCCAGCTACTCGGGAGGCTGAGGTGGGAGGATCACTTGAGCCCAGGAGTTCTGGGCTGAAGTGTGCTATGCCGATCAGGTGTCCACACTAAGTTCAGCATCAATATAGTGACCTCCCGGAAGTAGGGGACCACCAGGTTGCCTAAGGAGGGGTGAGCCAGCCCAGGTCAGAAACAGAGCAGGTCAAAACTCCCGTGCTGATCAGTAGTGGGATCGCGCCTGTGAATAGCCACTGCACTTCAGCCTGGACAACACAGCGAGACCCCGTCTCTTAAAAAAAATAAAAAATTAAAATTAAAAAAAAATCTAGGCCGGGCGCGGTGGCTCAAGCCTGTAATCCCAGCACTTTGGGAGGCCGAGGCGGGTAGATCACGAGGTCAAGAGATCAAGACCATCCTGGTCAACATGTTGAAACCCCGTATCTACTAAAAATACAAAAAATTAGCTGGGCACGGTGGTGCGTGCCTGTAATCCCAGCTACTCAGGAGGCTGAGGCAGGAGAATTGCCTGAACGCAGGAGGTGGAGGTTGCGGTGAGCGGGAATCG
>NW_016107800.1:69128-72662 GCF_001604975.1 Cebus imitator
CCATTGCACTCCAGCCTGGGCGACAAGAGCGAAACTCCGTCTCAAAAAAAAAAAAAAAAATATTCAGCAGTATGGATACCTACCTTTACGTTATACCTACCTTTAGGTCTGACATATTTGAAACATCAAAATATGGTGATTTTTAGAGCCAAAAGACACAACTGTATAATTTCAGACACTTAATTGATCTTCTTTCTTTTTTCCCCTTTTTCCTAAGAGTTAAATCCTATCACTCAAATCCACAGAGAGTTAACCCCTAGGGCTGCATGTCACTGTACAGAAATCTGTCAAGCCTTTAATGGTCCTTACCAAAGATATGTCAAGAGAAAATGTAAGGGTTAACAGAAAATTAGTTATCTGTGTGTTGGGATCCTTTAACAATGAGCAAGTATTTACTTTTTTATTCATTTCAAACTGAACATGCCATAGACTCTCTCCTAGGTGTAAGACAGAAGAAGACAAGGGTAAGCAGTAGGACAGGGCAAAAAACAAGGGCCCTTCACAGGAGAGAAGTCGACGGATCCAGATGCAGGTCTTGACCAGCCATCTGATAACCAAATAGGCTGCCCAGTCTCTCTGGGCCTCAACCTCTTCATATATACATACAGGAGGATGAACTATCAAGATCTTTTCCACCTCTGTCATTTTAAGGGCAAGTGGTTATACTCTGGGGAGAAGGAATTAAAGGTGCTGGTGGGGAAACAGATGCTTAACATAATTTTTCTTTCAAAGGGTCTGTAATTGAAAAACATACAGAAAAAATACAAATAAAAATAAATAATGTAACTCTCTCCTGGGCCCAGAAATAGCCTGGCTCAGCAAAGCATTCACCTTATCAGCCTAGATATATTAGCGGGGGTGGGAGGACTGGTGGGTGTGAATCACAGCCACCTACAGTGAAATTAAACTCTGTTCCCAAGTGAGTTCTGATGAAGTGTGATTTATCCAGAAAGTGTTAAAGAATTTACCAGCAGCATGAAACCATGTTACCAAAATTGTGTTATTGCACAAACTTAACTTTTTCCCAAATGTGATTTGCAGAGCTGAGAATCCTGTCTGTAGCCATCTGTCCCATCCTAGTCCCCAGAGGCGTGGCGGGGGAGTGTGAGAAGCCACCAGGTGCCATGTAAATTCAGCAACCCATGTCACATATCCATCAAGGAAACGAGCATTTGTTAGGGATAAGTATGCAGCTCGGTATGCAAAACAGGCTCCCAGATCCATCCGGCCCAAACATTCCCAGAGCCCTCCTCTGTGCCAGGCATAAGGCTAAGAGAACGCCACAGAAGAGGGAAGATGTCACCACCAGTATATGCTTCCCAAATGTTTCTTCTTTTGGGCTGGGATGGGACTGTTGACTGAAAAGGTAGTACAAAGAACTAAAGGCACTCTTAACTGCCTGTATGGCATGCACAAGACCTTTAACCAGAATCAGTTTCCTGATGTATCAAGCAGAGACAACATACATCCCACATGCCTCATGTGGCTCGGTGAAGAAATAAATGGATGTATGAACAATGAAGAACATACAGAGCCTCCCAGAACAGATGCTAGAGTTAACACCAACACTGTAACTGTCCTGTGCCAAGAAATTATAAACTGAAAAGAATCACCCCTCATAAACTCTAAGCCAGGCTTCACAGGGGGTTAGTAGGGTCTTACCCTTTGGAGAGGAGTATCTTCTGCTGACTAATTACATAAGTAACCGAAGTGTGGTGGAATATGTACAGAGTGCTCTGGAAAGTGCAGTAGATGACTGCTGCCCCAATGGGGTGGAGGAAAGGTCTGTGATGGATTTACAGAAAACATGACCTCCACGTTGAGCTTTGACATAAGATTAAGATTTCAACATATGTATACTGGAAGTGGAGAACGGAATCCTCAGAAGACACAGTATGAGCAGAGGCCAGGACCCAATGAGGAAGATGTCTGGATGAACCATGAGCTGAACCCCAACATCTGGCTTCAGCCACAGGAAGGGAGTGTTGCCTTCCAGTTATGCCACCAAAAGTCAGTGACTACCCATCCCAAATAACACCCTTCTTGACCCCCTCACTCCCCAAACACAACCATACACACACACATACACGTATCAGGAAATCCTCCTTAAACTCTTGGGAGAAGAAAGCTGGGCTTCCTGGGTGGGGTCTGTCAGGCAGATGGCTGTCCTAGAGAAGCTGGGAGGAGTCTATATTGGGATGTACTGTGTGGCAGTTGTTTCCTAAGGCACCTTTTGCAGACTCCTGTTTCACTGAAAATAATTCTTTTGCTTCCTGTACATCCTAAAAAATTGCAAGTATGCCCGGTGTTGTCTCTATTCTAAGTCTGTTGGATAAAGAGCAGTTGAAGAGCCTGTCGCTGGAAGTTCTTTGGGAGCCGAGAATTTTCTCTCCTTCTCACCTGATAGAAAGTAAGGCATCCTGTGCTGGGGATCTAATCGTGGCTGTTACCATTAGTCTTATTAATCACAAAAAGCAGTTTACACACAAGAGTGTCTATGAATCCTTTCTGTTGGATAAGTGTTGTTATGTCCATTTTACAGATGTGAGAACAGACTCAAGGGTGTGAAAGCACTTGCACAAGACCACAGACATAGTAAGGCAGGGTTAGAATTCAAATTCGAGTCTGCTGGCTACAAAGCCTTTCCATTGTGCCACACAGCCTTTAGGTTATGTTATCCAAAAGTCACAAAATTCCAAATAGAACTTACTGTGTCACAGCCAAATTCTCTTAACTTTTCTTTGGCTTTTGTTTTGTTTTTAAGAGACAGGGTCTTCTTTCTCTGATGCCCAGGGTCAGGTGTAGTGGCACAACCATAGCTTGCTGCAGCCCCGACCTTCTGGGCTCAAGTAATCCTCCTGCCTCAGCTTTCGAGGCAGCCGGAACTACAGGCATGAGCCTTGTCTAGCCGTGACCGTTCTTTGTGGCCCTGGATTCAAAATAAGACTACAACAGAGCACATCCAAGATTCCTTTTAAAAATAAAATATAATCTTCTTACTATCCACTTGGAGCTTGAAAGTATGCTGAGCGGTAACCCATGAAACCACGTGGGGCTCATACACAAACCCTGAAAGGTAGGAAGCCATTACTCTCAGTTTGCAGAGAAAAAACCCAAGGCACAGAGTCAGTCATGCAGTGACTTAGCAGGTTCACCAGGAAAAGAACTTAGATCTCACACTTTTATTCTCCACAAGGTACGGTTATTCCAAAGCACTATAGCCTAAAAATTCTGAAGCCTGAAGATTTTTAGACCCTCTGGAAGAGTGGTTAGTCTCTGGATTCAAATGAAACACTTGAGTGGGTAGAAACATTCAAAAGCAGACAGGGGGCCGGGTGCGGTGGCTCAAGCCTGTAATCCCAGCACTTTGGGAGGCCGAGGCCGGTGGATCACGAGGTCAAGAGATCGAGACCATCCTGGTCAACATGGTGAAACCCCGTCTACTAAAACTACAAAAAATTAGCTGGGCATGGTGGCGCGTGCCTGTAATCCCAGCTACTCAGGAGGCCGAGGCAGGAGAATTGCCTGAACCCA
>NW_016107800.1:72838-77843 GCF_001604975.1 Cebus imitator
ATGGTGGCGCGTGCCTGTAATCCCAGCTACTCAGGAGGCCGAGGCAGGAGAATTGCCTGAACCCAGGAGGCGGAGTTTGCGGTGAGCCGAGATCGCGCCATTGCACTCTAGCCTGGGTAACAAGAGTGAAACTCCGTCTCAAAAAAAAAAAAAAAAAAAAAGCAGACAAGGAAATTGGGCTTTTCACTGCACTGCTGGCCCCCAAAACCAGCACCACTCTGAGAGGAACAGGCATCTTCCTCTGACCATCCTGCATTCAGGCCTGTTGACTCCAAGACTCTCAGAAGCCTATTTCTGATTTTCTGGAAGTTAGACTCTATACTACAAAATACATGGAGTCCTCTAGATGCTCTGCTCCCCAACCCTATGATGTTGGGCAGTTAGAAAAGCCAAGTATCGGCCAGGCGCGATGGTTCACGCCTATAATCCCAACACTTTGGGAGGCCAAGGCAGGTGGACCACCTGAGGTCGGGAATTCAAGACCAGCCTGACCAATATGGAAAAGCCTTGTCTCTAAAAAAAAAAACTAAAATAAAAAATATGTGAGCAATGGATATTGAAAAGGAAATAAAAAACAGAAAAAATAAATAAAATTAAATTTTAAAAATCCAGGTGTCAGAGCTCCTAGGGACCCCTTCTAGCTGTTGCCACCATCTTTCAAGTCCTTTCCACTCCTGCCCTTGCACTCTCAGGGAAAACAGGCACTTTCCTGGATACCTTGCCACCATTTCAATTTCTCTCCATTTTTTTAATCTCTCTGAGCATACTCACGCACATGACTTGAACATTTCTTTAAGAAGAAACCAAAACCTCAATTTCTCTGTTTTTGATAGACAACTTTTCTAAACCATGAGGCTGTTAGTTATACTGAAATCAAACATTACATTTAGGCTTCCTAAAAATATCAATCACCCCAGCACAATGCCTCCTTTTGCTCCCACTTGCCCATCCTCCAAACACACATACACTTCAGACTGTCATTTAGACACTGGAGCATATAATTTAAATGCCTTTTAATAGCTTCTACTAAAAGGACATTTGCACATGACTCCTCACTTTACTTCAGAGCTATGATCCACAGGGAGGCTTTTACTGAATTTCAAGGCTAAATAGGAAGCTACATGGATGGCAAATACCGGCAATATAATTTAGACAGGAATTAAAACTGCATTCCACTTGTCCGTAACATCAACATCTTTTTCCATTTCAACAAAAGCCCTTTTAGTTCACCTTGCAACCCAGTGCCTGGTATGTACGTGTTATACACTAAATATCAGTGCAATGACTGTTAATACATCTTAACATACAAGTTAGAAATCTTCTTGTAATTTTGGTCACAATCTAAATCTATTTGACCCTAACACAAATGCCATTTGAATCAATAGCAAATAACAGGCAGCTGCTTGCATTCAAAGTATACAACCCTCTGTCATCTGAACTGTTCTGAAGTTGGTCTTCTTTGGAAGACAAATGGTTAGCAGCTGCAAGTTCAATTACAAAGCACTTGGTAGGAAGTAAGAGAAAGAACCAGAGGGAATCCAAGTGCTATTTCATACATTAAGAATGGAATTCCTTTCCAACAAACATCTCTCATTTCCTTAGGGGAAACTAATCCGGACATGCCCTTTGAACTTGGGGAAATGAAAGATTCTTTAGGAGAAAGAATCTAGGTTAAAGTCCAGGCAAAACTCGGAGAGTAGGGGAGTCACTTCATTTCTCACATTTCCATTAATTTTTTTTTTAAGGGAAGAATGCGGGCCATGGGAAAATCTAACAGACAGCCAGTCCAAAAAACCGGATTAATTAGAAGTTTGATGCTGAATATGTTACTTCTCCTCTCTGTCCCTCATTTTCTCCTTTACAACACAAAAGGGGAAAAAAAATCAAATAAAGGGGCAAAATTGAATGACCTCTAGAGCAGCACTAATAGAACTTTCGGCAATTATGAAAAAAATTCTAACTGGTGCTGTCCAGTATAGTAGTCACTAGGCACACATGGTCACGGGGCCCTTGAAATGTGGGTAGTGCAACTTAGGAACTGATTTTTCAACTTTAATTTTAATTAATTTAAATTTAGCAGTTTTGGGAAGTGCAGCTCCAGAAAGACCTCTGGCATTTTACACAGCCTTGAGAGGGTCGTGTGGAAAACGCATGCACAGTAGAGTAGGACAGACCGTGGTCTAAATTTAGCCCCTCCACTTACTAGTTGCACAACCTTATTAAATTCCTTAACTTCCTTCAGCTTCATTTTCCTTATTTGTAAAATAGAATAGTATGACCTTTCTTGCAGAATTGCAGTGCAAATTCAAGATAATGAATGCAGAGAGACCAGGTAGGCCTTCATAAATGGTATCTACTTTTCCAGTTATGATATCCTCTAGGGATAAGAGTTCCATGTCTTCTGACTTCATCCAGCCCTCTTTCCAGCATTAGGATCCATTCTTATTGCCCCACAGATTAACAGCAGTGGTCCTACAGATGTATCCTTGTCTATCAAGAAAGCAACTTGCTCAGGAATCGTTCCAGGTCCTCAGCTGGGGACAAGCCTCCGGTAACCCAAGTCCTCTGTGCCTCAGGAACCACTGATTTCTGCTCACCATTTCCGCTCACTGTGTCCCCTCCAGCTCTCACCCTCCTTCAGGAATTTACAAACTCTTCCCAGGGATTGATTGCATATCAAGTTGATTCTTTGTTCACTGTAACCAAAACACCTGTTGATAGTTTCTGGTACTTTCCTCACTACCTCTCCCCTTGACTTCCCCTAGTAAATATGTTATGGCTTCCTTTTTCATTGGAAATGCTTTGGAACTACTTTTTTTTAATTATTCAGTGATTTAGAACACAAGAAATAGAAATGCAGCAAGCTACATTTATGGCTAACCCAGCATTCATTTAGTTACCAAAATAAAGCACAAGAGACTATGTTTTTAGAAGTATTCCAGTAAATATTAAATATTAAGCATAATGTGTTAACAGCTTAGCCCAATGTTCCATTGTTTTTTGTTTGTCTTTTTTCTGAGACAGAGTCTCACTCACTGTGTTGCCCAGGCTGGGGTGCAGTGGCACAATCTCTGGTCACTGCAACCCGCGCCTCCCAGGTTAAAGTGATTCTCCTGCCTCAGCCCCCAGAGTAGCTGGGTCTACAGGCACGTGCCACCATGCCTGGCTATCTGCTTGTCTTTCCTTTAGTGAATGAATGGTACCTTTCTTTTGCTCCAATTACCAAGTTTTATCAGTAGACATGATAAATTTCCTATTATTAATAATGATGGGAATGTTAAACAGCTCTCTTCTCCCTATTTTCTCATCATCCCAAAGACTCCAAGAAAGAGGAGCTGAAATACAGACTAACATTTTTTTGGTAGGATTAGTATCTGGATTTGAGCAAACCATTAAACAAAACGTTTACAGTGAGCTTGGAATTCTTGCTAAAATTTCTGAGGTCTCCCTTCCCTGACATAAGGGCATTCTTGAGGACTGTTTACTAAAGGGTGGTATAAAAGTAGCAAAGGGGACAAATCATTCTGACTCTGATTCGACTCTCAAATGTGGTGAGGGTCTGATCTAATTTGTAAAACTAACCTGGATGTACAAATTATTATTTAATAAAGAAGGAAACGTAATTAACCTGGATTCAGACAAACCTGTAAGAGCAACGATTGCCTAATTACTCATTTCTTCTCTCCACAACTCTCCAAATTTCTAAATTTAACCTGAATCTGGAACCCACGTGGATTATGCACTCAATTTCCACTTTGTCTGAAAAGTAAATGCATTTAAGAGCATTCGAAATTCTGAACCCTTCTGGTAACAGCTAAACTCAAAATAGGTCAATTCCAGAAAGGCATCCATTTGAAGGGGACTTTCGTCTGCGGTTATTTTGAAAACCACTGCTTTTAAAACTGACATTACGAAGCTTAAAAATAGGCCCTCCTACTAAGGATCAAGGACTAAAATACCCTTTCCTCCCTGTCCCAGCCCCAGCCCCACAACTTTTCTTTATTCTCTTTTCCCTCAACTACCTAGGACAGTGATGATACAGAGGGGTAACTTTTTCCAGAGCTTCAGATAATTACTTGAAAGTAATTTTTTTAAGGATACCGCGTAGTTACTAAAATTCAATGTTGGGTAAAGTTGGAAAACTGTCAAACCAAGTAACTGTCCCAAATGAAAACATGTACCGTATGTAATATGTACCATAAGAAAATAAGAGTAAAAGCTCAACCACCTCGTTCCACTGCAGCAATGTGAACTCTGGCAAATTCACACCTCTCTAGGTCTGGTTTCCTCATCTCTCAAATGAAGAAGGCCCAGGTCTAGAGAATCTGTTAGGTCTCATCCAGCCCTAATAGGCTTTGCTTCTATAAAAATCTGGGCAGCTGCTTCCTTCTTTCACAGCGCCTTGCAAAGAACAGTAAAGTCCCTGGCCCAGAAGGTCCTTGGGAAACCTTGTTACACTTAATAATGTTCCCTGAGACACTAGAACTGCTACTGACAGCAATGCAAGATTAGACAACTGTAAAATATCTAACATATTGAAAAGAAAAAGTTGTTTTGCAGATGACACTAGTAAATCTACAAATGCATATATATTCAATAAAAAAAAGTTACTAGATAGGACAAATGAATTTAACAAAGCTACAGGATATAACCAGTTCATACAAAACAAACCATAGTCAAGATGGAAAATACAAACTTAAAAATGTTCAATAACAACAGAATCAGGCTGTTATGTATTTGAAGTATTAACTCAGGACACAAGAGAATTATTGAAAAGAAACTATAATACTGTAACAGGAAAAAGAGGAACACTATCTTAAACGGAAAGATAGCTCATGAAAATTGTTGAAGTTTTCCTTAACCCTACCAAATTAAAAAATATGTATGACCAGGCCGGGCGCGGTGGCTCAAGCCTGTAATCCCAGCACTTTGGGAGGCCGAGGCGGGTGGATCACGAGGTCAAGAGATCGAGACCATCCTGGTCAACATGGTGAAACCCCGTCTC
>NW_016107800.1:79273-80770 GCF_001604975.1 Cebus imitator
CTACACATCCCAGGCTTTCCCACTTGTGTGAAGTTGCTCATCCTGCGCTCTCTTCCTGCCACCACCCTCCATTCCCGTGGAATCCTAGCCATTCTTCAAGATCCAGTTCAAATGTCATCTCCTCCGTGAAGACTCATCCCCCTCTTGGATGCGCACGCTCCCTTCTCGGACCAAGCTCTGACAGTGCTTGCTTTGCAGCTTTTCTGTGGCACTGTTCTTACTCAGCAGCCATTGTTTCCTCTTTCTTGTGCTCCTAAAATCTCCCCCTACACTCCCATATTAGATTTTAAGATCCTTGGAGGCAGAGATAATCTTACTCATCTTTGAGTCACCTACCTACAGCTCCCAGAATCGTGATTTACATTCAGTAAGTATTCAATAAATATTAGTTTAAACTGAATTGATGCAATAACCCATTTCAAAAATATAAAAATTAAAGGGAAGCAAACTGACCTTAAAAGGGCCCTTACATTGCCTATTAAGCTATCAAAAACCACTAAACTAGAGAAGAACAAAAAAAAGTCCTGAGGCTTCAGGAAACAGTTGAAATATACATTATAAATTGGTTCAATCTTTTTTTGGAACATACTCTGTTAATATGTAACAACAGCGGTAGCATGGTCCATTGCCTCTGATCTGGTGGATGAATTTATTTAAAAGCAAAACAAAATAAATGGACTCAAAAACATTTACAAGTCTATCATTAAATAATAAAAATCTGGAAGCCACCTAATAATCAACAAAGTGTCATCTGCGTGGCCAGATCCTATCAAACTCTACTCTTCGACTAATAAAAATGACAAGGATGAGGATTATGTCCTCAGGGAAAAATCAACTGATCTCAACTATCCAAAAATGTATATAATGGAATAAACAAAGTTAAACTGGAGAATTTAATATCTATAGGTTTTTTCTTTAGAAGATATTCATACATTCAAAAATTTTAAAGCACTGTCCTCAAGCAGGCAATTTTCAAAGAAAGGCGTTCAAGGTCATTCTACCTTGTCCATTTTTTCTTCAACCTCCAGGTAACCTCTTAACCTGCCTCCCTTCCTGACATCAGAGCAGGATACCCCTGAGAGATACACAGGGAAATCAGAGGCAGGATCAGCATTTTTAGCAGTTGGCCCTCCATGGCATTCAGAAAACACCTGCTATTTCAAAACAAAACACTATTCATCTTGGGAGAAGAAAACTTAGCAAACAGGTATGTGAGCCTCTAAATAGCTCTCTTGGGCTTCTGAGCAACAAAACAAGGGCACAAGACATGAATTAAAAACACGAGTTGCAGTAAGAGACCAGGACAATTTTTCAAAATTTGCAGTTTCTGGAAGTGAACAACAGAAACAAACCTGGGACCGTCAGCCGGGGGCGGTGGCTCGAGCCTGTAATCCCAGCACTTTGGGAGGCCGAGGCGGGTGGATCACGAGGTCAAGAGATCGAGACCATCCTGGTCAACATGGTGAAACCCCGTCTCTACTAAGACTACAAAAAATT
>NW_016107800.1:81865-84627 GCF_001604975.1 Cebus imitator
AAAAAAAAAAAAGAAAAAAATAAAATAAAAATAAAAAAGGAAGCAGAAAAGGTTTTTTTGCTAGTTTATTTTCTTTTCGTTTCTTTTTTCTTTTTGAGACGGAGTCTTGCTTTGTAGCCCAGGCTGGAGTGCAGTGGAACAATCTCGTCTCACTGCAACCTCTGCCTCCCTGGTCTTGGTTCAAGCAACTCTCCTACCTCAGCCTCCCAAGTAGCTGGGATTACAGGCAAGAGCCACCATGCCCAGCTAATTTTTGTATTTTTTTAGTAGAGATAGAGTTTCACCACATTGGCCAGTCTGGTCTTGAGCTCCTGACCTTGTGATCTGCCCGCCTCGGCCTCCCAAAGTGCTGGGATTATAGGTGTGAGCCACCATACCTGGCCGCTAGTTTGTTTTTTTAAACTTGTCTTGGTTTTCTCAAATCTCTCAATAATGATACATCACATCAGCAATGCTGTTACACCTAGGGGTTGAAACAAGTATGTTTCCTAATAGGAAAGATTCATAAAGTAGCTTTAGTGAATAAAACATTATACAGTAATATAATACTTATGTAAGAAACCAAACCTCAGCATCATGCAACATACTGATGTAATAAACCTGCACATTTACCCCCTGAATCGAAAATTAAACACAAAAACAGCTGGGCATATTGGCACACTCCTGTGTGTCCCAGCCACTGGGGAGCTGGGGTGCGGGGAGAGATTGCTTGAGCCTGGGAGGTCAAAGCTATACTAAGCTATGATCGCACAACTGCACTGTAGCCTGGACAACAGAGCAAATGACACCCTATCACAAAACAAAAACAAAACAATGGGGGCAGGTTGCATTTAATGTGAAGCTTATCATAAAATGAAGACAAGCAGCACAAAGGGATTTAGGGATGGGAGAGAGCAAATATTAGTTGGCATTAAAGTACATAAGACTTGGAATGAGTTTTGCTCTTTGGGTACTTTTTTATTATAAATTTTTTCAAACATACAGAAAAACTGAAAGAATAAAAGTGAAACTCAAACTAAACAAAAGAACTGTGAACATTTTGTTCACAGAATGTTTTATCCACTGTGTATGTTTGGGTTTTTTACTGAACCATTTCAGGGTAATTTTTGTGCATTAAGAATGAGTATGAATTGTCCTACATAATATCTGTACCATCATTACATTTTAAAAATTAGCAGGACAGCCGAGCACAGTGGCTCACGCCTGTAATCCCTGAACTTTGGGAAGCTGAGGCACGTGGATCACTTGAGGTCAGGAGTTTAAGACCAGCCTGCCTATTATGGTGAAACCCCGTCTCTATTAAAAGCACAAAAATTAGCTGGTCATGGTAACATGCGCCTATAATCCCAGCTACTCGGAGGCTGAGGCATGAGGATCACTTGAACCTGGGAGGTGGAGGTTGCAGTAAGCCAAGATCACACCACTGCACTCCAGCCTGGGCGACATTTCCCCAACTGTCCCAACAATGCATTTTATAACTGTTTCATTTTTTGATCCAGTACACAATTGGGGTTCATGCAGTACTTTTTGTTTTCTTTTTGAGACAGGGTCTCACTCTGTCTCCCAGACCGGTGTACAGTGGTGCAACCGTAGCTAACTGCAGCTTGGACTTCCCAAGCTCAAGTGATCATCCTGCCCCAGACCCCCAAAGCGCTGAGGTTGTAGGCCCTGTGCCCAGCCCATGCAGTACATTTGATCGGCATGTCTCCTTGGTCTCCTATCCTAACAGCACCACCCTCCCCTTTTTCCCTTGATAGTATCTTTTCTTTTCAGAGAGGGTCCCACTCTCTCACCCAGGCTGGAGCGCAGTGGTACCATTATGGCTCATTGCAATCTCGCCTCCTGAGCTCAAGCAATCCTCCCACATGAGCATTCTGAACAGGTGGGACTACACACACATGCCACCACATCTGGCTAATTTCTGTATTTTTGTAGAGAAAGAGTCTTGCCATGTTGTCCAGGCTGGTCTCTAGCTCTTGGGCTCAAGCAATCCTCCCCCTGACTTGGCAGGCCTCCCCAAGTGCTGGGATTGTAGGTGTATGCTACCATGCCCAGCCTTACGTTGACTTTTTTTTTTTTTGAGAGGGAGTCTCACTCTGTTGCCCAGGCTGGAGTGCAACGGCATGGTCTTGGCTCACTGCAGCCTCTGCCTCCCAGGCTCAAGCGATTCTCCCACCTCAGCCTCCTAAGCAGCCTCCCCAGTAGCTAGGACTACAGGCGCGAGCCACCACATCCAACTAATTTTTGTATTTTTAGTAGAAACAGGGTTTCAATATGTTGGCCAGGCTGGTCTCGAACTCGTGATCTCGTGATCCGCCCACCTTGGCCTCCCAAAGTGCTGGGATTACAGGCGTAAACCACCACACCTGGCCTATACTGACTTTTTAAAGAGATAGGTCAGTTGTCTTAGAGAACATTTCACATCTCAGGTTTGTCTGATTGTTTCCTCTTGGTGTCATTATTTCATTCCTCTATCCCTGTATTTGCTATAAACAGGAAGTCAAGGCTTGATTAGATATAGGTTTGGGCTAGATTCCAAGGACAAGCAGCAGATGAAATATCCAAATCAACATGATTTATCAACATTTACAATTTGTTATTAAGAACAAAAGGGGCCGGGCGTGGTGGCTCAAGCCTGTAATCCCAGCACTTTGGGAGGCCGAGGCGGGTGGATCACAAGGTCAAGAGATCGAGACCATCCTGGTCAACACGGTGAAACCCCGTCTCTACTAAAAATACAAAACATTAGCTGGGCCTGGTGG
>NW_016107800.1:84929-86396 GCF_001604975.1 Cebus imitator
AAGAGCGAAACTCCGTCTCAAAAAAAAAAAAAAAAAAAGAACAAAAGGAACTATTCAGCCTTCTAAGGAGGAGAAAATCAAAAACTGGCATCATTAACACATCCCATTTGGACAGCATTCCAGTGATAATAAAGTGCTTTTTTTTTTCTTTTTCCCCTCTTGCCTCCCCAAAAAGTGCTTTTGTCTATATTATTTTAGATGATGCTCTCTTACCCTACTTCCCTCAGGATTTCTTATTATCAGCCTTACTCTACTAATGAGGAGAATTAGGCTCAGTGAGTTTAGGTGATATGACCAAGGTCACACGATAAAGAAGTGGTGTTATAGGCTTGGGGAGGTGGCTCTCGCCTGTAATCCCAACACTTTGGAAGGCCAAGGTGGGTGGATCACCTGAGGTCAGGAGTTCAAGGCCAACATGAACCCCGTCTCTACTAAAAATACAAAAAAATAGCTGGGCGTGGTGACGCACACCTATAATCCCAGCTACTCTGGAGGCTGAGGCAGGAGAATCGCTTGAACCTGGGAGGTGGAGGTTGCAGTGAGCTGAGATCACGCCACTGCACTCCAGCTTGGGCAACAAGAGCGAAACTCTGTCTCAAAAATAAAAGTATTATAATTAAGTGAGGAGTGATGTACCTGAGGCATGGCATGGAGTTGCTCAGAAAAGACTACACACATGGGAGATGAGCTTTATGTTAGATCTTGAAAGATGTGTACCATTAGGGCCGGACGCAGTGGCTCACACCTGTAATCCCAGCACTCTGGGATGCCAATGCAGACATATCACCTGAGGTCAGGAGTTCGAGACCAACCTGGCCAACATGGTAAAACCCTATCTCTACTAAAAATACAAACATTAGCTGAGCATGGTAGTGTGGGCCTTTAGTCATAGCTACTTGGAAGGCTGAGGCAGGAGAATCCGGGAGGCGGAGGTTGCAGTGAGTGGAGATTGAGGCACTGTACTCCAGCCTGGATGACAGAACAAGACTCCATCTCAAAAAAAAAAAAAAAAAAGAGAGAGAGAGAGAGAATTCCAGTAACCCACGGTAAGTACATTAACCCCATTCATGTAACTTTAATTACAATATATTGTTATAATTATTCTATTTTTATTAGTTATTGTTAATCTCTTGCTATGCCTAATTTATAAATTAAACTTTATCACAGGCATATACTGCATAGGAAAACACATAGTATATGCAGAGTTTGGTACTATTGATATCTGTGATTTCAGGCATCCACTAGGGGTTTTGAAATGTATGCCACTCAGACAAGGGAGGACTACTATACTCTATTATAGTCTCCTCTTCCTTTCTTTCAAAGGTGCATAAATAAGTGAAAGTAGAATTGGCAGGGCACAGTGGCTCACGCTTGTAATCCCAGCACTTTGGGAGGCCGAGGCAGGCAGATCACAAGGTCAGGACATCAAGACCATCCTGGCCAAAATGGTGAAACCTCGTCTCTACT